>NC_091153.1:10574563-10774563 GCF_040958095.1 Procambarus clarkii
TGCAGCTGGCAATCCCAGTCACTATGGCCGAAGAGGAGGAAGACGAGGGAGAGAATCAGTAAGAGCGAAAATCCGTCTTGGATACAAATATCCATGGAGATATGGAATAAAAACAACAGTTGATCAGCGAAGTTGTAGAATCTGTGGTGAGAGTGATGGACACCACCTTGACCACTATCTACGTGAATGTGAACATCTGAGAGAAATCAGAACTATGTGTAGAATAATAAACCCCACATTGTTTGAGTTAGGAAAACACTATTTGTCAAATATTGATACTGTTCTTAAAAGATTTCCCCATTTTGCACCCGCAAGATAGCGTAAGCTTTTAAGGGTTGGTAGATGTTAATCTTCTTGTTTGAGGATCTGTTCACTTGAGACAGTTAAGCAAGTCCCAGCTGTGTCTGGGTACAAGTGACAGGATGAACAACCCAGCGGGTTTTCTTCATATTGGGGAGTGTTGTACATGCTGCTATGGCGGTATGTCCAATCACAAGATGAGTGGCGCCGCCCAATAAACTTGCCCCTCGGAGCAAAATTTAAAAAAAATTAAATTTACTATTGCTGCCTGCTGTGGACCGCTGCCTACAACCTCGTCACAGCTATGATTTACTCCGCGATCATCTCTGCATGTTTAGCTGCTACCGCTTGCTGCATCACGATCGTTACTTACTCATTTGAAAGCCTCATCAGTAACTACATTATGCGGGATCTACAGCTTGTCCTGCCGACTCTCCGTCGCTGCCAGGGCACTGCTGGTCCTACAGGGTCTTCCATGACAGCTGGTCTTTCGTCAGATTCATCTACACGTTCACTGCATTTTGATACTCTGCCGACTCAAGCACCTTGCGCAGGACAGGACCTACAGCTTGCGTTTCCGACTCTTCGTCGCCTCCAGGACAATTCAGCTCGTGCAGTGATTTCCTCGTTGTCCTAACTACGTGCCTACATTACCTCCTATGGTCCTGGTGCCTGAGCCCATCAGCCCCGGATCTAAATGCTCCACCAGAGATCCAAGGACGCAACAATCGTGCACATTCTTCTCTCCTGCTACACCGAGGTTGTCCACACACTGCCTGCATCTTCTGGTACCGGACTACATGCTCCACAGCGACCCAGGGAACAGTAGCCTCGATTTTTTTGTTGTATTTCTTTTCTTTCATTCCCTGACAGGGGGAGTTATGTAGCGAGTAAGCATTATACTCACTCCAATCATTACCTTAATGACAAACTCATTAGCGCTAATCCTTTTCCTAATTACAGGTAACATTCTTTCCATCCTATGAAGGAAACTGAGGTGTAGTCACCAAATATAAGCAAGCGAGAAGCGAATAGCAAATTTACGGGCTATTCATGCCCGTGCCACCTCTTGGGTGGCTTAATCTTTATCAATCGAATAGCAAACTACGGGAGACATCTCCCGTAGTTTGCTATTCGATTAGCAAACTAATCATCCCGTAGTTTGCTACGGGAGACATCTCCCGTCACGCAGGGTGCAGTCGCACCTCCACAAATCTCCAGTATCGTCTATTGATACTGGAAATGGCTCAAAAGGGCCTCCACTTACGGGCTATTCATGCCCGTGCCACCTTTTGGGTGGCTTAATCCTCATCAATCAATCGAATAGCCAACGAGCACCGCTCCTGTGCCGGTAAGTCCACTACGGGTTCACCATAGCCCGTGCTAATTGCCCCGCTCCTGTGGCACGTAAGTTACGGGCTCACCAGAGCCGGTGCTACTTAGAACTTGTTTCGAGTAGCTGAATCTATAACAACAGAATAGCCAACGGTACAATTTTCACAGTGATTCCGTTAACTTCAGTACAGACGCTTCGGATTTACCACACCTCTTCAACCTCAAGAATGTAGCACTCGGAGTATGCAGTTTTAATCGACCCCAAGATGCTACAGCTTCGACACAAGAGCAGACAGCAGACTACGACAGCATCGAGCTACAACGCTCTTGCTCCCCCATCAAGCTTAGACACTCACGATTAATTCCCGTCAAGCCGCCACGCTCTCCTGCATAGAGCTCCGCGACTCCAGCCTCGCTCAGCTCTCTGCTCTGCTCCAAGCTCCGTCTCAACGTCTATGACACTGCTGTATCCAAGACTACTAATTAAATATGAAAACCCACTAAACACTGTGTATCTAATCTACTCAACGTTACACATTAAGATATGATCTTAATAACTTAATAAAAACTTAAACAAATACAAAATAATACAAATAATAAAATAAAAAAATAAATAAAATATAACATAATAAAATAAAGATAGCTCAGTGCAAGGCCCAATATTCCATTATATTGAAATTTAAGTAAGAGGTAGTTATGATCTACAGTATCTTATAAGGCCTTTCTCAAGCCAATGAAGAGGCCAATCGGAAACTCATTTTTGTCAACAGCTGTGTAGATTATATCAAGCAGACTAATAATGACATCGTTGGTACTCTTTTGGGATCGGAAGCCAAAGTGGCTGGAACTTAGTATATTGAATTTTACAAGGCAGGAGTAGTTTGTAAATTATATTTTCAAATATTTGTTATAAGATCAGTAGATTCGATATTGATCTTGTTTGTCAGCTCAATCACATCTCTCGTGAACTGGAGTTATTTTTATTTTTTATGATATCAGGAAATGTATGGCAGTAAAGAGATTTGTTGAACAGTATGAGAGTTGTTAAACCGTCACAGTTGTTAAACAGAGCGGCAATTTTGTATATCATAGTCGGTATTTCACTAATGTTCCAAGCTTTGGTTTTAATTTTAAAGAAATTCTGGAGGGCTTCTGTGCAAGGATTAGGATGAGTTACTTACTCACTTATCTACAAGTTTTATGTACTTAAAACCAAAGTTAATTTAGTTCATTTATTATGCACCCCATACCCATCTTGTGGGCGGTAGTGGAAAGGGTTACAGAGGCACATAATGGGCTCAGGGACTGAACCCCACAATTCCACAGAAGCCCTCCAGAATTTCTTTATTGAAGATCAGCATTGTTCCAAATGGATAACAAAAACTGGAACTCAACTCAGAATGTATGGGGTTCATGATTTGTACCAAGAGAAACAACAACGGCACTTTCCTGCACTGTGGGAGGTTACACCCTTTCCAGTTTTAATCCCTCCCTTTCCACCCAGGAAGCAAATTAGAGATCAGCCCAAGCTTCGTCTTGAGGCAAAGCTCAACGCCTTAAGCCATATTGATGCTCTGTCCACAGAGCATTCTCTCTCTCAAATTATATACACTGATGGTTCCCTACACCGCACCACGGGTGCAGCTGGAAGTGCAGTTGTCCTGACAATGGGCGATGGCCTATACTTTGAGTGGGGAGTCCGTATAAACAACTGGGCCTCTACCCTTCAGACTGAACTATTTGCCTTGATCCTTGCACTGAAATGTGTACAAGTCTCAAAACTTGATACATTAATTGTAAGTGACTCCTTATCATCCTTAAATGCTCTCAACTCTTTAAGACATAACTGTAACATGCTCGTGTCCGAAGCTAGACACAAATACAACAAAATTATTAAGGATGGTAACAGAGTCCATTTCATGTGGTCTCCATCTCATGTTGGCCTCCGAATGCATGATAGAGCTGATAAGTTAGCCAAAGATTCTGCCTTTAAAGGAGCCGTTGAGTGTAACCTTGGATTGTCAATGAGCAATCTGAGAGCAGCAGTACACCGAGAACTTCAACAAGATCTTGTAGATCTGAGGCAAAGTGAAATTGACACCAGTAATTCCATCTATCATCATACTATCATGCAAGAGGAGCCACACATCTATGGATCATCCAATAAAATCAGCAGACTTCTAGATGTTACTACTGCTCGGCTTAGACTCGGTTACAAGTATCTCTGGGAATTCTCATTATCTGCTGATGTAGACCTGACCAAATGTAAACTGTGTCAACAAAATTATTCGCACACCCTCCGTCACTATGTGATGGAGTGCGAAAAGATACGTGAATTTAGAGACAATTCTATAACCAATGTTCCAGCGATGTGTCAATATTTCATTCAAAATGATCTGCTACCAGAAATTTTAGCCAAATATCCCCAGTTTGCTAACTGTAGGTAGTAACTAAGTGATTGTAACCTATCCACCGCTGCCCACTGAATGGGGGGCGGTGTGCAGGACAAACATATAAATTTTGACACTAGCTCTCCACATATGTCAGTTGCTTAATTTAGAACCTGTACTTGAGGTCGATCTCGAACCCATTGTTGATGTGATGACTTATATTGAATTTTGTAACTAGCTCATCAAGATTGTAACTTGCTTAGCTAAATGAATTGTGGAGTTCAGTCCCTGAGCCCATTATGTGCCTCTGTAACCCTTTCCACTACCGCCCACAAGATGGGTATAGGGTGCATAATAAATGAACTAAACTAACTTTGGTTTTAAGTACATAAAACTTGTAGATAAGTGAGTAAGTAAACTTTGTTACATGAAGCTTCGTTACCATGCATATAGTCATTGGAAGCATTCTTGCTGAAACAGAAACTGAACAAACCTTTTTCAAACACATCGAGATGTAACACACTCGCTCAGTACTAGTCAGCGGCGCGTCAAGGCCTAGCATTCAAATATTGGGAACGCCCTGATGTCGGGAAAATCCTTCTATAAGTAATCTTCTTAATTATCAAAACAATCGAAAGTATTATCAGATCGTTATATATTTGCCTGATTTGAAGGTTCACATAAGTATCAGTAACGAGGGGGAGCTGAACATAAGGATTTATAAAACATGCAGACGACGCACCTTTTTCCCGCCATAAATTATTGTCGCAGAGGATTAGGTCAATCAAAAGTCATTTTTCTGCACAAATAATATGAATTGAATAAAATTTGTTATGTAATTTGGTGAATATGTCATACAAAATAAATTAATGTTTTATTAATAATATTTTTCAAAACAGCTTTATAAAAATATATTTACGGAATATATCTTATACAGATGCTCACTTGAAAATTGTCATGTAAACAATACTGATCACTGCAGTAAAGATGGAGATCTGAGACAATACTCTGAAGATGGTGTCAAACTCAGGGCCCGAGGCACCTCTTCCCAGCTGACGCAGGAACAAGGCAATGCGAGAGGCTAGCCATGGCTACTGCGGTCGACACGGAGGCCGAAAACAGAAGGAACGATTGGGAAGACTTCTGTGACAAGCAGGCAAGGATCGCTGCCGCCGACTTTGTCAGATCCTGGAGAGTGTTCGTGGCCCTACAAGCACAGTTCAGGGAGGTGGAACACAAAGAGTTGGCGCAGAAGTTTGCAGAACTTTTTCCAGGCCATTTAGAACAGGCGTTACTGAGTCCCCCGAATGGCGTGAAGGTGCGGAACGGCATGGGCAGTGTGGCCAACACTCGCTCAGCCTCGGCTGACGACATTCTGGAGGCCGCCGCCAGTGATGAAGGCGGCGAGTCACCTTCCCCAAAAGTGTCTCACAAGCCCTTTTTTAGAAGGTTATCTTTCAAGGGGTTGAAGAAAGGTAAAATATTCTTAAAACAGCATTCTGACGAGGTTGAATTATCCCCCCACCATGACAAACAGTTGAAGAATGAAAGGCACAAGGCTCGCACAGTGAAGCTTGCAGTGGATTGTGTGCGTGAGGGAACAGTACATCTGCTGGCAGGAGACACACAGGAAGGCCGGCCTCACTGGCTCAAGTGTCGCATGGCTCTTGTTAAGGTTGCTGCAGGGCATATGCTTGAATTTTATGCACCTCCTAAGGTATGTGGGGTCATTTATTTTATAAGTACAGTACAGTAAGGGTAAAGTTCTAGTTAGGGGATACACTTTATAATGCAGGATTTGATCTGAAATAACCAAGGCTTTTCTGACCATATTTGTTTCATACAGGATAGACATTTCTTATGCATGTTTGATTAGTCCTTATTTAAAATGACTCCAAAAGTGGGACCCTCTGTGGTATAGTCATTAGCACTCGCCTGACAGACAAGAGAAACTGGGTTTCAAATCCTGGCAGAGTGGGGCAATTGAGAACAATTCCTTCAGTGTACCTGTATATGCCTCTGTGCACTCAGCAGTAATTGAGGATATAAACATGAAATCTTTTTCTGGTAAAAACTTCACAATGAATATCCTAACCATCTCTTCTTTCCAGTTAGCCATTTTCAAAAGTTAAGAATGGCAACAGTCTAATGTACTGTATATGTAACCTATATCAATAAATGAATTGAGTAACAATAGGCTACTAAACTATTAATGTAGTCTATGGCTAATCATATTAATAAAAACACAACACAGCTTAGCTGTAAGGAGAATTCAGTTGATTCTGCAGTCAGACCTGTCCTGCACATGGGAGCTACACCGAAGATTCTCGAATGTTATAGCAACAAGACAAATATCTAGGTCAAAATGATTCGTTATGGTTGTCTCTTCTTCCTCGAGGTCACCTGTGAAAAGGTTACATCGTAATACATGTGATAAACCTGGGAATTATATTCAGAAGAGATTAAATGGGATAAGGAAATGAGCTTACCCATCACGGGTGCTTGGCTGGCGTCATAACTGGACTACAAGAATGAACTATAATGCTGACCAGCTATAAAATGATATTTCTTACTAGTAGCCTGGATAGGATACTTCCTCAAGTAGCAAAATCGTGGGTTGGGTGGATGCTGAATATCTTGTGGAACGAATTGTGGGAAATATCTTGTATGCACGTGTTAATTAATAGTCTAGCACTAACTAGTGGGTATTCACGTCTTGGTGCAAGCTGGTGTCGCTTCCAGGCGCCGCCTCCTTTTCCCCACTCTCGTAGTGGACGCGTCCAGTTAAGGTGAGTTAAATTTGATTTAGGGAGAAAGATATTTATTTATGGGTTTTAATTAAGTTCAGTCTAAATAATTATTTTACGATAATTTTAACTTGTAGACTGAAAGAGTTACGTTTACTAAAGAAATTACTGTATTAAATACGTCGACCCTCAATATTCTTCCATTATTTCCAGGGAGTCTCTAGGAACATTTTCTTGGAAAAGTTTATAATATTAGTAGTTACTTGACATACCCATTTTAATCTGGTATGTCGGGGTTAGTAAGTGATGTTGGAAATTTCTGACACCCACCACAACCACCCCACCCATACTCAGCCCCCACCACAACCACCCCTTCCATATCTTGCCCCCACTACAACCACCCCTTCCATATCTTGCCCCCACCACAACCACCCCTCCCTTATCTTGCCCCCTGCACAACCACCCCTCCCTTATCTTGTCCCCACCACAACCACCCCTCCCTTATCTTGCCCCCACCACAACCACCCCTCCCTTATCTTGCCCCCACCACAACCACCCCTCCCTTATCTTGCCCCCACCACAACCACCCCTCCCTTATCTTGCCCCCACCACAACCACCCCTCCCTTATCTTGCCCCCACCACAACCACCCCTCCCTTATCTTGCCCCCACCACAACCACCCCTCCCTTATCTTGCCCCCACCACAACCACCCCTCCCTTATCTTGCCCCCACCACAACCACCCCTCCCTTATCTTGCCCCCACCACAACCACCCCTCTCATATCTTGCCCCCACCACAACCACCCCTCCCATTCCCTGCCCCCACCACAACCACCCCTCCCATACCCTGCCCCCACCACAACCACCTTTCCTATACTCTGCCCCCACCACAACCACTCCTCCCATACCCTGCCCCCACCACAACCACTCCTCCCATACCCTGCCCCCACCACAACCACCTTTCCTATACTCTGCCCCCACCACAACCATCTCACCCATACCCTGCCCCCCACCACAACCATCCCACCCATACCCTGCCCCCACCACAACCATCCCACCCATACCCTGCCCCCACCACAACCACCCTTCCCATACTCTGCCCCCACCACAACCACCCCTCCCATACCCTGCCTCCACCACAAAATTCTTTAATGAATCTGATTGGAAAGACTTGTTATTATGCAAGGAAGTAAATTAGATGTATGGTAAATTTTGTGAGATATGCAATGAAGGTACAAACAATTTATACCAAAACAGAGATGCAGAACCAGGAAACAGGATTGGGTCAACATAAATTGCAAGAGAGCCAGAGAAGAAAAAAAAAAAAAGGAAATTGGTTCAATATAGGAAGAGACTTAGTAGGCATCCATCAGTCTCAGGAGACTATGGAGTTGCGCTCTGGTTGTTGGTCTGGAGTGGCCTCTCCGGGACGCAAAGCCAGGGTAGGTTCATATGGAGAAGTTGTTACCCATGCAGCCGGTCCCCCCTCTCCATGGCGCCGAAAGTTTCCAATGGAAAGGCAAACGCCAATACGATTGGTTCCAGTTTGAGGCTTAACCTTCAGACTTATCAGTACTACAAACAAGCAAGGAACAACTACATGGCAGTGAGGAGAGAGGCAGAAAGAGACTTTGAGAAAGGGGTAGCAGACAGATGTAAAACAAAACCAGGCAGTGATTGTGACTTCATGTTTGTTTGCTTGTTTTTGGATTGGGAATTCTGCTTGATAGTTCCGTTTTCAGTAGCAATTTTTAACCAGGTGGTGGTTGTCTTGGGACGCCTCCCTTTCTGGGTCCCTAACCTGGTCGATGGTAGACATGGAATGCTTCCATCCACATGGAGGTTTCTATAGGGCCATTTTTGCTCCTCGTGCCTCTCTGAGGGGGTGAGGTTCTGTCTCATGGTCCCCGGTAGGCATAGAACTCCAATCAAGTTGACTGATGCCACGGTTCATCATAATTCATGCATATCAACCCGGTAAGCCCCGGAAAGCCTCTGGGACTCGCCCCAAAAATTAAGTTTCATTACAATTTACTCTGTTTTTTTAGTTTTATTTTATTTTTTGCATTTTGTTCCTATTTCTACTATAAAAAATAACTGATCATGTTCATCTATGCTCTACCTGATTTTTTTATATGTAAATGTTCTTTTTCATTGCCATTCATTGTATGCATATTATTATTCTTGTATATGTTGATGATAATTGTCTTGCAGAGCTTGAAGCCTCGCACTGGTGTATTCTGCATATCAATAAATGAGGCCAGAGAAACTACAGACTTGGAGATGCCAGACCTCAGAAACACATTTGTTATCAAGGTGAGCCAAAGTTGAAATGGAATTGCAATTTAGAGGTCACACAGTGTTGCCCTGCTTTAGACAACATATTGTCTCATAAATATACTGTGCAGTGATCAGTGCAGTAGGTTCCAACCAAAAGATCCCAGGTTCAACTCTTCCACAGGACAGAGAGATTTGGGTACATTTCCTTTTACCTGATGACTATGTTCACCTAGTAGTTAGGTACAATACCCACAAGTTAGGCAACTGTTTTGGGTTGCACCATGGAAGAGGTCAGTCATTAGCCTAATGAGGCTTGATAAGTCTAATGTTCTTCTCGTCCCTGATAATGGGAACCTTATACGTTGTTCTTCGATAAAATTTATCCTATAATGTTATATCCATAAAATCTTCTATAAATTTTGCAGGATTCCTATTCAAAATAAACAGTTTTTGGGGCAATGTACATAGAATTTATTTTTTGGAGACTCCTTTACTCTAATATTGTGCAATAATAATGTTATAATAATTATATAAAAAATAAAAATCTTCACTTCATTTTATATATACTCAGTACTGTGTGAAACCAATTGAACAAACTCTACAGGGTTACCTTGCGGTTACCTTGAAATGATTTTGGGGCTTAGCATCCCCACGGCCCAGTCGTCGACCAGGCCTCCTCGTTGCTGGACTGGTCAACCAGGCTGTTGGATGCGGCTGCTCGCAGTGATACCTTGGTTTTCAAATTTAATCCGTTCCCAGAGATGGTTTGTAAACCCAAAATTCTTAAACTGAAACAAATTTTCTCATAAGAAATTGAATTAACCCGTTCTCCAAAGGATACCTGATCAACCAGGCTGTGACTCGTACGTCAGGCTGCGAGCAGCCGCGTCCAACAGCCTGGTTGATCAGTCCGGCAACCAGGAGGCCTGGTCGACGACCGGGCCGCGGGGACACTAAGCCCCGGAAGCACCTCAAGGTAACCTCAAGGTAGGTTCCACACACCCAAAAAATATTAACTTAAAAATACATTTTATACAGAATACTACTCATATTTTTCATACACAAAACAATCAGGTATAAATATAAACCATAAATAAAATAAGTGATCATTTAACTGCACTTTACCTTTACTGCGGACTCTTGTTGGCGTATGGGAGACAGTGAGGAGGGAGGGAGGAGCGGTGTTGGTGTATGGAGAGGGTAAGGAGGAGGGAGGTGGTGGTGAGACCATCCCCTGCGCACCTTAAACGCTTTCATATCTGCATCACTGGTTCCAGATATTCCTTTCACACATTTCACTGCATCTGTTATGTGGCAGCCAGTCAGAACCAGTCAGTTAGTCACAACATGTCAGTCAATCATTCACAGTCAAGACCAGTCACAGGCAGTCATAACCAAAGGTAGTCAAGCATTCACAGTTGTGGTAGCAACCAGTTAGGCATTTCCAGTCACAAGAAGTTAGTCAGGCAAGCATTCACAGGCAGTCATAACCAATTGTCAAGCATTCACAGGCAGTCATAACCAAAGGTAGTCAAGCATTCACAGTTATGGTAGCAACTGGTTAGGCATTTAAGGTCAGTCACGCATTCACAGTCAATCAGCCATTCACAATCGATCAGGCATTCACAGTCAATCCGGCATTCACAGCCAGTCAGGCTGTCACAATTAGTAAACAAAAAAAGTTCAATGACAGGTGCTCAGGGAGTCTGCCTCCCAATCCAACAGCTGGTAGCAAGGAAGCCCACCATATCAATACTGTCCATATGGCTGTGAGAGGAACAGCTGGGGGAGTCCAGTGTGTGGGGATGAGGGGATGGAGGTAGTGGGGAGGGTCCGGTGTTCGGGATAGGGGGTCTTGGGGAGGGACGTTGGGGTGACCAGCTCCTGTGTTAGTCCTACTCGGAAGTTCAGCCGCTCGTGCCACCGCCTCTGCTACCCACCCACTCTCCCACCTGTACTGCTACTCATCTGCCCACCCATTATCTCCTGACCGCCCTTCTACCCATCCGCTTGGTGCCTGCCTCCTTAGTCTACCATCTTCCACCCACCTTCTTAGTCTACCATCAACCACTCACCTCCTTAGTCTACCATCTTTCACCTACCTCCTTAGTCTACCATCTGCCACCCACCTCCCTAGTCTACCATCTGCCACCCACCTCCCTAGTCTACCATCTGCCACCCACCTCCCTAGTCTACCATCTGCCACCCACCTCCCTAGTCTACCATCTTCCACCCACCTTCTTAGTCTACCATCAACCACTCACCTCCTTAGTCTACCATCAGCCACCCACCTTCTTAGTCTACCATCAGCCACCCACCTTCTTAGTCTACCATCAGCCACCCACCTTCTTAGTCTACCATCAGCCACCCACCTTCTTAGTCTACCATCAGCCACCCACCTTCTTAGTCTACCATCAGCCACCCACCTCCTTAGTCTACCATCAGCCACCCACCTCCTTAGTCTACCATCAGCCACCCACCTTCTTAGTCTACCATCAGCCACCCACCTTCTTAGTCTACCATCAGCCACCCACCTCCTTAGTCTACCATCAGCCACCCACCTTCTTAGTCTACCATCAGCCACCCACCTTCTTAGTCTACCATCAGCCACCCACCTTCTTAGTCTACCATCAGCCACCCACCTTCTTAGTCTACCATCAGCCACCCACCTCCTTAGTCTACCATCAGCCACCCACCTGTTCTGTTGCCTGCGTGCCTGTTACAAATAAATATATGTTCTATGGGGAGTCTAGTATTAATGGATGTAGGGGCAGTCGTTAGCATTAAGGGTTGTCAAATATGGGAGATCTAAAAGGCCCGGCCCCCATTAAATATATAAACATAAACTTGTAGTGGCTTATTACAGCAATAGTCAGCCTAGAGGTTGATCATAGATCTCCTACACAGGAAAAATGGATACTCCTTTAACTAACTTACTTATTTATTAACCCCTTAACAACCCCCCATATACATTCACACCAATAACAATAATAATTACTTTACCACACTATCTTACGTTAAAAGCCTTGGTCCACATAAGCAGGATACAAGGTTTACACTGAGAACAGGCTAGGGTAAAGTACTACTGGTTAAGAACTGAAGCTTGAAGCAGCTTAGGGTAGTGAGACCACGTGGTACCCTAATACAACACAAGACAACACTACACTTAGGGGGTACCCAAAACACTAGCAAATACTACCCCCCAGGTCTCACCAATCTTTCACTACCAGAGTAGGCACACTTACAAACACAGGGTATAACTTAACTTAAGGTAAGGGAAATAAGTAAGAGGGAAGGTAGAAGGGGAGAGAGGTGCAGCCACAGAGTCCCGATGTTTACACCTCGAACGCCAACAGAGAAGAAGGCTTCCAGCGACCAGATCAGGGCTCCCGTATTGTGTGGTGCCGGGAGGAGCCTAATTGATCGTGCAGCTAAACACATTAAAAATCTTCCCCTATGCATCATATTGTTACTTACTCGTTCTCAGGATAGTTAATCTTATAACAATGTTTTACTTAATCCACAACAAGCTCAAGAGTCTGAATGCTTGTGAGCAACAAGATTCGCCCTACGTTTGGCAGGGAAGATACGAACAAAGACACGTCGACTTGCGTCTTGCTAATCTAACGTAGCTTATTTAGTTCAATTTGACCTCTGGTTTCCACTTGAGGAACCCAGGGTCGTAACAGTGCCAACTATGCCCACTCTGCAAACCATCTCACTACTGCTCGCCTGCACACACTGACACCTGCCCGATCACTGCTGCCCGTCTATCAACCCACTTTGCCGCCTGCCCTGCTACTCATCCATTCACTCGCTCTCACCTGCCAATCCACTCGCCATCCATGTGTTCTTCCCTTACATGTTTCTAGGGCTGGTTTTTCTGAAAGATATTCTTCCCCCACCCCCCCACTAAGCCTCCCTTTCCCACTCGCCTGCCATCCATCCAGTCCCCCTCCACCATTCAGTCCCCCTCCACCATCCATCCATCCATCCAGTCCCCCTCCACCATCCATCCATCCATCCAGTCCCCCCTCCATCCATCCATCCATCCAGTCCCCCCTCCATCCATCCATCCATCCAGTCCCCCCTCCATCCATCCATCCATCCATCCAGTCCCCCCTCCATCCATCCATCCATCCAGTCCCCCCTCCACCATCCAGCCATCCATCCAGTCCCTCCTCCACCATCCATCCATCCAGGTCCCCCCCCCCACCATCCATCCAGGTCCCCCCCCCCCACCATCCATCCAGTTGCCCTCACCATCTATCCAGTTGCCCCCCACCATCCATCCAGTTGCCCCCCACCATCCATCCAGTTGCCCCCACCATCCATACCTGGTTGATACCTGGTTGATGGGGTTCTGGGAGTTCTTCTCCTCCCCAAGCCCGGCCCGAGGCCAGACTTGACTTGTGAGAGTTTGGTCCACCAGGCTGTTGCTTGGAGCAGCCCGCAGGCCCACATACCCACCACAGCCCGGTTAATCCGGCACTCCTTGAAGGAAACAATCTAGTTTCCTCTTGAAGATGTCCACGGTTGTTCCTGCAATATTTCTGATGCTCGCTGGTAGGACGTTGAACAACCGTGGACCTCTGATGTTTATACAGTGTTCTCTGATTTTGCCCATGGCACCTCTGCTCTTCACTGGTTCTATTCTGCATTTTCTTACATGTCATTCACTCCAGTACATTGTTATTTTACTGTGCAGATTTGGGACCAGGCCCTCCAGTATTTTCCCTGTGTATATTATTTGGTATATCTCTTGTCTCCTTTCTAGTGAGTACATTTGGAGAGCTTTGAGACGATCCCAATAATTTAGGTGCTTTATCTCGTCTATGCGTGCCGTCCTGTTCCCCACCATCCATCCATCCATCCATCCAGTCCCCCCTCCACCATCCATCCATCCAGTCCCCCCTCCACCATCCATCCATCCAGTCCCCCCTCCACCATCCATCCATCCATCCAGTCCCCCATCCATCCATCCAGTCCCCCATCTATCCATCCAGTCCCCCATCCATCCATCCAGTCCCCCTCCACCATCCATCCATCCAGTCCCCCTCCACCATCCATCCATCCAGTCCCCCCTCCACCATCCATCCATCCAGTCCCACCTCCACCATCCATCCATCCAGTCCCCCCTCCACCATCCATCCATCCAGTCCCCCCCTCCACCATCCATCCATCCAGTCCCCCCTCCATCCATCCATCCAGTCCCCCCTCCATCCATCCATCCAGTCCCCCCTCCATCCATCCATCCAGTCCCCCCTCCACCATCCATCCAGTCCCCCCCCTCCACCATCCATCCATCCAGTCCCCCCTCCACCATCCATCCATCCATCCAGTCCCCCCTCCACCATCCATCCATCCAGTCCCCCCCACCATCCATCCAGTCCCCCCTCCATCCATCCAGTCCCCCCTCCATCCATCCATCCAGTCCCCCCTCCATCCATCCATCCAGTCCCCCCTCCATCCATCCATCCAGTCCCCCCTCCATCCATCCATCCAGTCCCCCCTCCATCCATCCATCCATCCAGTCCCCCCTCCATCCATCCATCCATCCAGTCCCCCCTCCATCCATCCATCCAGTCCCCCCTCCATCCATCCATCCAGTCCCCCCTCCATCCATCCATCCAGTCCCCCCTCCATCCATCCATCCAGTCCCCCCTCCATCCATCCATCCATCCAGTCCCCCCTCCATCCATCCATCCATCCAGTCCCCCCTCCATCCATCCATCCATCCAGTCCCCCTCCATCCATCCATCCATCCAGTCCCCCCTCCATCCATCCATCCATCCAGTCCCCCCTCCATCCATCCATCCAGTCCCCCCTCCATCCAGTTCCCCCTCCATCCATCCAGTCCCCCCCTCCATCCATCCATCCAGTCCCCCCCTCCATCCATCCATCCAGTCCCCCCTCCATCCATCCAGTTCCCCCCTCCATCCATCCATCCAGTCCCCCCCTCCATCCATCCATCCAGTCCCCCCTCCATCCATCCATCCAGTCCCCCCCTCCATCCATCCATCCAGTCCCCCCCTCCATCCATCCATCCAGTCCCCCCTCCATCCATCCATCCAGTCCCCCCTCCATCCATCCATCCATCCATCTAGTCCCCCCTCCACCATCCATCCATCCATCTAGTCCCCCCTCCACCATCCATCCATCCATCTAGTCCCCCCTCCACCATCCATCCATTCATCTAGTCCCCCCTCCACCATCCATCCATCCACGTCTCTCCACCACCCATTCTTCCATCCAGTCCCCTCACCATCTATCCATCCAGTCCCCTTCACCATAATTCCAGTCCCCCCCACCATCCATCCTGTTGTCCTCCCAAATACACTATACCGTGCCACCAGGAATCATGCGCTTGGTCAACCCATACATGTACAGTATCAACAAACTATGTAAGGCAGGGCAAAGCTCGTAACTCGATTCAAATTTTACAAAGAAATTGAGCTCATAACCCAAAAAACTCGTAAAGAGGGACGTTCGTATCCTGAGGTTCCACTGAACAGTACAGTATATACTGTATATATAGTATCACAGTATAGAGTATACTGTATACAGTATTATGCTTGAATCCTCTTGAGGTGCCATTTGTAATTATAAACACCTTGTGAGTGATGGTTACAAAGGGTGTGTTAGCAGCTAAAAATAAAAATGGCTGTTCCCACCATGCTGGATACCAACCTGAGTTGAGAGGAAGAGGCATTTAGGGAGGGAGAGAAAGGCATTTAGGGAGGGAGAGAGAGAGAGAGGCATTTAGGGAAGGAGAGAGAGAGAGAGGCATTTAGGGAGGGAGAGAGAGAGAGAGGCATTTAGGGAGGGGGAGAGAGAGAAAGGCATTTAGGGAGGGAGGGAGAGAGAGAGAGGCATTTAGGGAGGGAGGGAGAGAGAGAGAAAGATAGGTTTTTAGGGAGGGAGGGAGAGAGAGAGAGGCATTTAGGGAGGGAGGGAGAGAGAGAGAGAGAGAGAGGCATTTAGGGAGGGAGAGAGAGAGGCATTTAGGGAGGGAGAGAGAGAGGCATTTAGGGAGGGAGAGAGAGAGGCATTTAGGGAGGGAGAGAGAGAGGCATTTAGGGAGGGAGAGAGAGAGGCATTTAGGGAGGGAGGGAGAGAGAGAGAGAGAGAGAGGCATTTAGGGAGGGAGAGAGAGAGGCATTTAGGGAGGGAGAGAGAGAGAGAGGCATTTAGGGAGGGAGAGAGAGAGAGAGGCATTTAGGGAGGGAGAGAGAGGCATTTAGGGAGGGAGAGAGAGAGAGAGGCATTTAGGGAGGGAGAGAGAGAGAGAGGCATTTAGGGAGGGAGAGAGAGAGAGAGGCATTTAGGGAGGGAGAGAGAGGGAGAGGCATTTAGGGAGGGAGAGAGAGGGAGAGGCATTTAGGGAGGGAGAGAGAGAGAGAGGGATTTAGGGAGGGAGGGAGAGAGAGAGAGAGGCATTTAGGGAGGGAGAGAGAGAGAGAGAGGCATTTAGGGAGGGAGAGAGAGAGAGAGAGGCATTTAGGGAGGGAGAGAGAGAGAGAGGCATTTAGGGAGGGAGAGAGAGGCATTTAGGGAGGGAGAGAGAGAGAGAGGCATTTAGGGAGGGAGAGAGAGAGAGAGGCATTTAGGGAGGGAGAGAGAGAGAGAGGCATTTAGGGAGGGAGAGAGAGGGAGAGGCATTTAGGGAGGGAGAGAGAGGGAGAGGCATTTAGGGAGGGAGAGAGAGAGAGAGGCATTTAGGGAGGGAGGGAGAGAGAGAGAGAGGCATTTAGGGAGGGAGAGAGAGAGAGAGAGGCATTTAGGGAGGGAGAGAGAGAGAGAGAGGCATTTAGGGAGGGAGGGAGAGAGAGAGAGGCATTTATAGAGGGAGAGAGAGAGAGAGGCATTTAGGGAGGGAGAGAGAGAGAGAGAGGCATTTAGGGAGGGAGAGAGAGAGAGAGGCATTTAGGGAGGGAGAGAGAGAGAGAGAGGCATTTAGGGAGGGAGAGAGAGAGAGAGAGGCATTTAGGGAGGGAGAGAGAGAGAGAGGCATTTAGGGAGGGAGAGAGAGAGAGAGAGGCATTTAGGGAGGGAGAGAGAGAGAGAGAGAGGCATTTAGGGAGGGAGAGAGAGAGAGAGGCATTTAGGGAGGGAGAGAGAGAGAGAGGCATTTAGGGAGGGAGAGAGAGAGAGAGGCATTTAGAGAGGGAGAGAGAGAGAGAGGCATTTAGGGAGGGAGAGAGAGAGAGAGGCATTTAGGGAGGGAGAGAGAGAGAGAGGCATTTAGGGAGGGAGAGAGAGAGAGAGGCATTTAGGGAGGGAGAGAGAGAGATAGGCATTTAGGGAGGGAGAGAGAGAGAGAGGCATTGAGGGAGGGACGGAGGCTGTGAGGGAGAGAGGCAGTGAGGGAGAGAGGCATCGTGTGAGGCAGGTGGTGAGGGAGAGGCAGTGATGGAGATAGGTGATGATGGAGGGAGGCAGCAAGGGAGGGAGGGAGAGAGGCGGTGAGAGAGGGAGGGAGAGTGGCAGTGAGAGTGGGAGGGAGATTTCAATGAGGAAAATGTTAATTTCAAAATGTCATATGAAGGGCATTTAAGATTTTATCTTGTGCCATGATGGGAAATAATTCCTAGAGTCTGTGAACCGTTCCAACATCCTAAGCAAATTCGCACATCTCCCGTTTTGGCAAAATGGTTCGTCGAATAGGATGAGTAAATACGGCCTGAAAAGTGTGCGTCCTAACTGGAGATTCGCAGTTTTGTGCTTGTTGTCGTTTGAGATATATAAGGTTAACCTTAGCATTGCACACCTGTTTCTGGGGGGAGCCCCGTCGGCTCCCCGGAGCTATCCCAGGCTGATATGCTAATGTCAGACTTTGGCATCAGTCATGTGTATGGAGTTCTTAGGCCTACCGGGGACCACGGCCAGAACCGGGCCCCCTCAGAGAGGCAAGGGAAGCAATGGCCTATAGAAGCCCCCGTGTAGTTGGAAGCATTCTATGTCTGCCATCGACCGGAACAGGCACCCAGAAAGGTAAGCGCCCCAAAACAAACCCCTATTCTGGTTAAAATTGCTACCTAATACCGAACTAGTGGATAGAACTCCCCAACCGAAAACAAGCAAATTAGTGTGACGTCACACACTGCCGCGCCGCTGTCTGCGCAGCTCCCCCCTCCCCGGGAGGGGGAAGGGGGAGCCCCAGACCCCCCGCGCCGGCTACCCACACCTCAGTTCTTGAGGCTGATGCTATGGGCGATGGTCGTGTGCTCTGGCTCCGGTGTCGCTACTGCACTGTGCTTTGAGTGTGGTGTTAGTTTTGTGGGTGCGAGAGCCAGGAGTTATCTTCAGTACTCGGGCTGCATGCGCCTAGGGCTGCCTTCCCTAGGTGCCCTGTAAGTACTGCCCTTGGGGCTTGGGGCCACCTTCCACAGGCTCCTCGGGGTCTGCCTCTGCTGGTCCGTTTTACCTTTCGGTTTTTCGGCCGCCTGTTGGGCTCTTGGGTGTTCTGTTCTCCCTTGTTACCGGCAGGTAAGAGGCAGTTTGCACTGGTAGGGGCGCAGGGTGCTGCTCAGCTTGTAATTCCCGACATCGCGGCCGGCTCTGTTCCTTGGGGTTCGCTGTCCTCTTGCGGGGTTTTGCTTTTCTTTTTCTTTTTGCCTGGTGGGGGGTTCTGTCATTTTATTCAGTTTGTTTTTGCCCTTCCACTGTTCTCCTCGGTGGCGCCCCCTGCTAGGTCCCCGTGAGTGTACACGTCCCTGGGGTTCAGCTTTAGAAGTTTGCTTGGTAGTTTTGGGCGCCGGTTTGCAGCACCCTGCCTGGGACTACCTGAGCGCGAGTCCTCTTAAAGTAAACGCTCAGGACCCTGGGAATCCCCTAGGGGGCGCGTGGGTCCGATGGATGTGACCCCGGAGTCCCCACTCGCTGTGTGCGAGTTTGAGGGTTGCTCGGTCCCCTTGTCTCAGGGTGACCCTCATTGTTTTTGCCTCTGCCACGCTGCCTGTTGGGTCGGTGATACTTTCGACCCTGAGTCCTGTGAGTGTTGCTGCTTGCTTGTGACTCAATTTACCCAATCCTCTGATGATTCTATTCGGGTACAGGCGGCACGTGCGTTGCAGTCTAGGTTTCGTCTGTTGCAACGCGCTCGGTTGGTTGCTTCCCCGGATGCCCCGGGGCTGCCCCGCTTTGCTTTTCGAGACCCGGACTTGGGGGTGGGGGTCGCTTCGATCCTGGTTCAGTCCGCACCTCCTCGTCCTTCCCCTTCTGTTCGTTCTGGTCCCCCGCCCCTGCTTCCGGCCCCGAAGCGTCTGAGGGTTTCGGGGTCGGAGCAGGGGTTACTTGATCTCGAGACTCGGGCAGCTTCGGGGGTTGCCCCTTCCGGGGGGGCGGCAGAGGCATTCGAGTCTTGTCTCCCGGCCGAAGCTTTAGGGTCTGACCAGTGGGCCCCCCTTCCTCCAGCTTTTCCGGCTGCTCCGTCCTTGTCTTGTGGGGTCGGGGCTTGGGGAGAGGACTCGGCCTCGGGTCCTGTGGTGACGGACCTCGAGGCTGGGGAGGGGCTGACTTGGGGGCCTTGGGCCCCGCTGGACCCCGCCTGGGTTTTTCTTCCCACTGAGCGGGGCTTATTGTTACAAGGAGTGGGGTTTTCTTTCCCCCCCTCTGCGTACGAGTTGGATTTGGTGTCGGCCCCTCCCCGGGTACGGTTCCGTGTTCCCCCAGGTACGTCGGTTCCGTCCTTCCGGAGGTTTTCGGCTTCTCGCATCCAACCTGGTGTGGTGCGAGCGGCCTTTGCAGCTTACCTCCTGCGTGACCCGGATTATGCCTCGGAAATGGATCCGTCCACGTTCAGGTTTGGGACTTCGTTCCCTTTCTGGCTCCGTTACGAGGTTCCGGAGTCATCCTGGCTAGCAGACTGCCCCTTGTTTGGTCTGGATTCCTGGCATTCCTTCTGTCGTTCCCGCACGCTGGAGTGGCGGGAAGCTTCCACTGTGCTTCAGGTTTTCCTGGGGGGTGAACTTGAGTACCTGAATGAGTGCTTGTTTGCCCCTGCCCTTCCCCGCGATGTGGGCGTTATTCAGCTCCATGTGCAGGTTCCCTCCCTTTCGGCGGCGCTCGTGGCGGAGGACTTGCGCGCTCGGGGCCTTTTGTGTTTGGCCTTACGGTTCTTTTCCCTCCTGGAGCTGTCTTCGGATTGGCTCGTGGAGGATGTGGGGACGCTTGGGTCCGTCCCGGGGTCCGGCACCTTGTCCTCGGCTGCGCGTTCGTCGGCTGCCTTGTTGAAGCTGTTCACGCCGATTTTGCGGGATGCGGTTTCCCTGTTCTATGCTTCCCGTCTCGCGTGTCGGCAGGCGGTGCTGGGTTCCTCCGTGGAATCTGCTTGGGCTCTGGCTCTTAGGCGTTCTTCCCCTTTTTGTCCTCTCCTGTTTGGGGAGTCGGCCGTGGCGCAGTTTATTCAGGCTGCGTCGGCGGCTTGTCGTCCGATGTCGGACTTGTTGGTTTTCCGGGGGTCCCGGGGTGGGTCTTCCCGGAAAGGTCGTGCCAGGGCTCGGGGTTCCTCTCGTCGTGGTAGGCCTCTGGTGTCAGGTTTGGGGTTGGCTCCTCCTGCGGACCCTCCCTCGTCTGGTCGGCGCGGTGTTCGCGCTGTGCGGGGTTCTGGGTCTCGTAAGGGTCGCCGGCCCTTTCGCGGTTTGCCCCTTTGACGGGGCGATGGGGGGGCGGCTTGCGCTGTTCGCCCGCGCCTGGTCCCACGATTCGTGGGCCTTTCGGGTCGTGTCTCGCGGCCTGCGGTGGCGTTGGGTGGCCTCTCCCCCCTTTGGGGGGTCGGGGCTGGCGGGGCAGGCTTCTTCCCCTGCGCTCTGTCGAGTCGTCTTGGAGTGGGTACGCTTGGGCGTCGTCGAAACGACGTCGTCCCTCAGATGGGTTTCCCGTCTGTTTCCGGTTCCGAAACGGGACTGCGCGGACCTGCGGTTCATTCTGGACTTGTCCCGTCTGAACCCCTGGGTTCATTGCCCCTCCTTTCGGATGACTACGCTGTCTCAGGTTCGGCTCCTCTTGGAGCCGGGTGCTTGGATGGTGTCCCTGGACCTCCGGGACGTTTATTGGCATGTCCCGATTCATCCGCGGTTCAGGGACTGGCTCGGTTTTGTAGTGGGGCGTCTGAGTTACCGCTTTCGTTGTCTCCCGTTCGGGTTGAACCTGGCACCTCGCGTGTTCACACGCCTTACACGGGTTGTGGTGGCTCGTTTGCGTCTCCTCGGTGTTCGGGTGTTGGCCTACCTCGACGACTGGCTGGTTTGGGCTCCCAGCCAGTCAGCTTGCTTGCTAGCCAGGGATTTGGTTCTTTCCCAGCTCGCCGGGTTCGGGTTCTTGGTGAACTGGAGGAAGTCCCATCTGGTTCCCTCTCAGGTTCGGACTTGGCTGGGTCTCGTGTGGGACTCTCGGACCGCCTCCTTGTCTCTCCCTCCGGAGTCTCTCCTGCGGCTGCGGTCCCGCCTTCGTCTGTTTCTGGAGGGCCCTCGGGTCACCCGGCGGTTGCTCGAGGGGCTGTGCGGGAGCCTGAACTTCGCGATGGTGGTCTACCCGCCGGGTCGGGTTTGGCTTCGACGGCTGTTCTGGTTCCTTCGGGGTTCCCCCTTCCGCCTCTCTCGCGATCGCAGAGTTCGACCCCCGGGGGCCTTGCGTCGGTTGCTGCGTCACCGGCTTCCTCTTCGGGTTTTTCGGGGTTCAGTGCCTTGGCGCCTACCCGAGCCCTCGCTCGATGTGTACACGGATGCGTCGTCTCTCGGCTGGGGTTTTGTGACCAGTGCTCACCAGGCCGGCCAGGGGCGTTGGGATCCGTCCTTCCGTCGAGCTCACAGTACGGTGCGGGAGTTCGCGGCAGTGTGGTTTGCTCTGGGGAGGATTCGGGTGGCCCGCGGATCGACGATTCGGCTCCATTCGGACTGCTCTCCGGTGGTTCATTGCCTGAACCGCGGGGGTTCGATGCGGTCCTTGTCTCTTTGGGGTTGGTCGCTTCGGGTGACTCGTCTGCTGAGTTCTCGGGGTTTGGCTCTCCTGGCGGTTCACGTACGGGGCGTGTCCAACGTCTTGGCCGACGCCCTGTCTCGCTTCGTTCCCCTCTCCACGGAGTGGACGGTCGACGACGAGTCCTTCCGTTGGCTTTGCCAGACGTTCGGGCGCCCCGAAGTGGACCTCTTCGCGTCGGCGTGGTCGCGGCGTCTTCCCGTTTATGCGGCGCCCTTCCCCGATTGCGAGGCCGTCGGGGTCGATGCCTTTCGGCTCGACTGGTCGAGGTGGGGGTTCCTGTACCTCTTTCCCCCAGTTCGGCTGTTGCTCCAGGTCCTGACTCGCTTAGAGGCTTACCGGGGGAGAGTTGTCCTTCTGGCCCCTTGGTGGCCGGCCCAGCCTTGGTTTCAGGCGCTGGTTGCTCGGTGTCCGAACCCGAGGGTTTTCCCGCGGCTCCGCCTCTTTCAGCAGATCGGGCCGGTACGTCACGTAGCTGGTTCGATCTTCTCCTCGAGTCTTCGCGTATGGTTTTTTTTGACTCGAGTCTATCATCATCTCTATGGTGATCAGGTGGCCTCCTTGTTGGTGTCCCACCTGAGGGCTTCTTCTCGGCGGCAGTATGACGTTTCCTGGCGGTCCTTCCGTTTCTTTTTGCGTCTTCGTCGTGTTAGCTCCTTGTCTGTTCGGGTGGTCTTGTCCTTCCTCTCGTGGTTGTTTCAGGACCGTCATCTTATGCCTAACACTGTCGCTTCGTATCGTGCGGCGCTGGCGGAGCCGCTTCAGCTTGCTTTCGGTATCGATGTTACGTCTGCGCCGTTTCGCAAGCTGTCTCGTGCATTGTTTCACCTCCGGCCTGCTCATGCGTCGCCTGAGCCGTCCTGGTCTTTGGACAGAGTGCTCGCTTTCCTTTCATCTCCTCGTTTCGTTGTGGCCCCTTCGGTCCAGGATTGTTTTTCCAAGGCACTTTTCTTGTTGGCTTTGGCCTCTGGGGGTCGGGTAGGGGAGCTTCATGCTCTCCTCCGGCACAGGGGTTTCTGCTCTTTTGGTCGTGGTGATAGTTTTGTTCGTTTGCAGCCGTCTCCTTCTTTTCTGGCGAAGAATGAGACTGCTGCGTTCCGGAGGGGTCCATGGGTGGTTGATGCTTGGTTGGTCAGGCCGGGGGTGCATCATGTTTTGTGTCCGGTTGCGGCGCTTCGCCGTTATTTGCGCGCCACAGCTTCTGTGTCCGGGGACGCGCTGTGGGTTGATCCGGTTTCCCTTCTTCCCTGTTCGCGGGTTCGGGTCTCTCAGGTCGTCCGCAGGGTTATTAGGTCTAGCCAGCCTGCGGTCTATCCCCGTGCCCATGACGTTCGTAAGTTCGCGGCTCTTGCTGCCGTCTTTGGGAATATGTCTTGGTCTGATATTCGGGCGCGGGGATTTTGGCGGTCGAACAGGGTCCTGGCTGCTCGTTACCTTGTGAATGTCCCTGGCCCTCGTCGGGCCTGTGTTGCTTTGGGTCGGCGGTTGCAGCCAGTTGTCTTGGCTTCGAGTTGAGGGGTGAGCGACGACCGCCTCCCGGGTAAGTCCCTCTTTTTCTGTCTGTGGGTAGTTAGCTCCGGGGAGCCGACGGGGCTCCCCCCAGAAAACCAGCGTTGAATGTAATGAAACGCCATTTTCTGGGTGAGTCCCGGAGGCTCCCCGGCATCCCTCCCTCCCTCCGGTCGGCGGTTTTTCGCGTTTTTGACATCCAGCCTCAAGAACTGAGGTGTGGGTAGCCGGCGCGGGGGGTCTGGGGCTCCCCCTTCCCCCTCCCGGGGAGGGGGGAGCTGCGCAGACAGCGGCGCGGCAGTGTGTGACGTCACACTAATTTGCTTGTTTTCGGTTGGGGAGTTCTATCCACTAGTTCGGTATTAGGTAGCAATTTTAACCAGAATAGGGGTTTGTTTTGGGGCGCTTACCTTTCTGGGTGCCTGTTCCGGTCGATGGCAGACATAGAATGCTTCCAACTACACGGGGGCTTCTATAGGCCATTGCTCCCCTTGCCTCTCTGAGGGGGCCCGGTTCTGGCCGTGGTCCCCGGTAGGCCTAAGAACTCCATACACATGACTGATGCCAAAGTCTGACATTAGCATATCAGCCTGGGATAGCTCCGGGGAGCCTCCGGGACTCACCCAGAAAATGGCGTTTCATTACATTCAACGCTGGTTTTTTGGCAAAAATTTCACGGTGCAGTTTTTAACTAATAAGGACATTTTTTTTCAGCTACTGTATTGTTAATGTCAAAATGTTTCCAAACTCAATCATTTTCATTTCAAATCACAGAGTGATGAAAACATTAAAAACGTTAAAATAAGGCCTAATTAAAAAAAATTGCACAACCCTCGGAGCGCTTTAACCCCTGCACTGCGCATCTGTTTTTGGTAAAAACGTCATAGTGCAATTGTTAGTAACATATTTTTGTTGTTTTTATAAATGTTTAGGTAAAGTTAACGTCAAAATGTTTCCAAACTCAACTATTTTCATTTCAAAACATATAGAGTGATGAAAACATTAAAAAAACATTAAAATATAGCCTAATTAAAAAAAAACGGACAACTCTCAAAACTACATTTGTTGGCTGGCGCAGTTGAGGGGTTAAGGCATTCTGCACAGTTAAGTGGTTAATTGTGTGAAGAACTATGTCCTCTCTTCCAATCATAGGTATGATCTCTTGACCTCTTCGTAGGTTTGAATCTTTTTACTAGTCTGCTTTTTTTTTTTTAGTTCTGTACTTTGCTAATTTTTTTTGCTGTTCTACTGTGAGGTCTGGGGAGATGTAAGCTCATACCCTCCTAGATCTTTTAATTTATATGCACTGTTGAGTATTCTCATTTGTTCAAAATTTGCAACAGTTATCCATACCAGGTATACCAGAGTAGCCTCAGGGTTACCTAACCACCTTACTGGAAAATGATTAGATCCTTCTTACCTATCAGTTTTTCTATCATTGCCTCAATGATTTCTTGGTCATTCTTACCCTCTTCTTGCAAGGTTCCTTACAATGAGGTCTAAATCCATAACCACATGTTAGGGGTTAAAACCATTAGGGTTAAATAAATAAAATGCATATACAGTACAGTACTATGTGGTATATGTATCAGAGTATATATTGATGATTATGTTGCAGGCAGACAGTGGCACTGAATGGGTGGTGGAGGCTCAAGATCCAGAGGACATGAAAACATGGCTCACCACCATTGTTGCTCATTGTTGCTCCACAGATAAAGAACAGTAAGTGTATCATAATCTCTTAATTTTCAGACACACACACACATGCAGTGGTTGTATAGTGCCCATATCTTATGAAGCACATCAACAAACTAGAAAAGGCGTAAAGACGTGCAATCAAATGGCTCCCAGGACTGAAAGACAAGAGCTACGAGGAGAGGTTGGAGGCATTTAAAATGCCAAAACTAGAAGATAGAAGAAATAGAAGCGATATGATCACTACGTACAAAATAGTAATGGGAATTGACAAAATTGATACAGAAGAATTCCTGAGACCTGGAACTTTAAGAACGAGAGGACACAGACTGAAGCTAAGGAAACAAAGGTACTGCAAAAACATTAGAAAATTTTCATATGCAAACTGAGTGGTAGACGGTTGGAACAAGCTAAGTGAGGTGGTGGTGGAGGCCAAAATCGTCAGTACTGTAATGTCAAAGCATTGTATGACAAAGAGTGAGAAGACGGGACACCATGAGCATAGCTCTCATCTTGTAACTACACTTAGGTAATTACACCCCCCCCCCCTAATTCACCCATGTTATGGGGCTTGGTAGCTGAGTGGACTGCACCCGGGATTCATAATCCTAGGGACCGGGAATTGATCTCGGGTGATTGCCGGCTTCCGCTTTGGGTTTTCAGGGTTCGGTGCCAGGGCGCCTCCCCGAGCCCTCACTCATTGTGTTCTAGACACCTCGTTTCTCGGCTGGGTTTTTGTGACCCATGCTCACTAGGCCGGCCTGGGGCGGTTGGTTCCGTTCTTCCATAGGGTACACAGCGCAGTGCAGAAGTTTGCGTTGGTCTGGCCTTTGCCGCGGGGGGTTCGGGTTGCTCGGGGCTCTACGGTCAGGCTCCCGTCGGTCCTTGGCTCTTTGGGACTGGTCTCTTCGAGCAACTCGTCTGCTGGTTTCTCGGTGTTTAGCTCTCTGTACAGCTCACATCTGGGGGTGTGTCCAACGTCCTTGCGGAAGGCTTATCATAGTTTCTTTCCCTGTCCACGGAATGGACGATCATTGTCGACTTCTTCAGTTGGCTCTGATGGTCGCATGGGCCCCTGGAAGTGGAACTCTTCACGTCAGCTTGGTTCCTGAGTTTCCCCGAGTTATGAGCCGGTCTTCCGACTGCGGGGCCATCGCGTTGGACGCTCTTCGTCAGGACTGGTCAAGGTGGGGTTCCCTGTACCTCTTTCCTCCGGTCTAGCTGTTGCCTTGGGTTCCGACTTGGTTGTAGTCTTCTGGAAAAGTTGTCCTTGTAGCACCGTGGTGGCCAGCCCAGTATTTGTTTCAGGCGTTGCTTGCTCGGTGTCTGAACCCAGGGCGTTTTCTGCGGCTCCGCATCTTCTAGCAGATCGGGCCAGGCCAGTACGGGGCTGGTCCGGTCTCCTCCGCTCGTCGCGGGTGGTCTTTTTGATGTGGGTATATCACCACTTGTATGGTGATCAGGTCGCTTTTCTCATGGTGTCCCACCTGCGATCTTCGTCTCGGCGACAGTATTAGGTGTCTTGGCAGTCTTTTTGCCATTTCCTCTCTCTTTGTAGTTTACTTCCATTTCTGTTCGGGTTGTTTTGCCCTTTCTTTATTGGCTCTTTCAGGACCATCTTATGCTGAATACTGTCGCTTCGTATCATGCGGCGCTGGTGGAGCTGCTCCAGCTTGCGTTCTGTAAGCTTTCTCGTGCTTTGTTTCACCCTTTGGCCTGCTCATGCACTGCCTGAGCCACTCCTTGGACAGGGTGCTCCCACTCTTTTTCTCTCTTCTCCTTGGTTTATGGTGGCCCCGTTGGTTTGAGATTGCTTCCAGAAAGCTCTGTTTCTGTTGGCTTTGGCCTCTGGGGGTTGGGTTGGTGAGCTGCATGCTCTCCTCGTGCACAAAGGTTTCTGCTGTTTTGGTCCTGGTGAATGTTTTGTTTGGTTGCAACTGTCTCCTTTACTGGCGAAGAATGAGACAGCTGGCTTCCGGTCTGTGGTTATTGATACTAGGTTGGTCCAGGACCAAGGTTTTTAACGTAAGGTAGTGTGGTAAAGTTATTATTATTATTGTTATTGGTGTGAATGTATATGGGGGGTTGTTAAGGGGTAAATAAACAAGTACATGAATTATAGGAGTATCCCTTCTTCCTGTGTGGGAGTGCATTGATCAACCCTTAGACTGACATATATGGTCTAGTAGCAAGGTATTATTACTGTGGATAGTTTATTTTGGGGGCCGGGCCTTTTAGCTCTCCCATATTTGATACTCTGTCTTCTAACTACCCTTACCCCTTAATAATACCAAGTCCCCCATAGAAGCCCACCACACATTTATATTTATAACAATTACATTTAATGCTTTTTTTTTTGAGGGGGGGGGAGGATACTAGCAGAGTTGCACCTTTCATGATGGCTGCACACCAAGGGTTAATGATGACTTAAATATATCGTTGTGGTAAATTGCTTCCAGTCCATCATGTGTTCCATTTCTGTTATGTAGTGGTCAGTGAAGTCGATTCACTGCTGGAAGGCCACAGACTTAATTCCTAAGTAGAATTTAAATGCTTGGACACATTTCCTTAAGCCTGATTCATTTGTTCACCTAGCAGTAAATAGGTATATGATTTAAAGAATTATTGTATGTAGGTTGTTTCCAGGGAAAGGTTAGTTGATCGTTGGCCTATGAAGACTTTAATAGGCCTAACATGCTCTCTGTCCCCTGATATTGAGAAACAATTAAGATTCCATTGTACTGCACATGTACATCTTAAAGTTCATATTTACACATTATTTTTTGAATTCTCAAATAGCATTTTTATAATAATTTTCATTAAAAGCATGTTCAAAATTTTCAGGTGTAAAAATTATGAGCTTCGACCAGCAATGTACAGTGTGAAGAATGAATCGTCTCAGTCCCTGACTGGGACTATGGGTAGTGGTGAGCTAGTGGAGCGCCCTGAGCACCCACCAGACCTTCCCCCACGAGTCCCTGGTACTACCTCCCCTAGCTCACAACAGGTCAGAACAATATATATACAAGAGTTCTTACATTCTTGTACAAAATTAACAAATTTAAATTAACTTCATTAACAAATTAACAACAGTCTTAGTACAGATATTGTTTATAAATAAAACAAGAGATGATATAGATATATTATTTGTTATTTGTGGGTTTATGGTAGCACTCATTTCTTTTTATTTTATGTGACATGAGAAGGTTTTAAGGCGTGTTGAAATATTGTATAATGTATAGTATAAATTCATATATTTTATTCGACATTGGAAAGCAAAAGGTATTTGCCTTATAAGGACATGTATCTGACTGTCATTGTCCCTGGCAGCTAATGCCTTCTTCCTTCTGTTCTGTCAATTGATCTCTCAAAAGCTTGTTTTAGGTCCAGATAAATACACTCAACTCAACCATCTCTTTCCTGTAAAATCTCTGTAGCTCTAACATAGAAACTAAGTACGGTTTCACAATTTCTTTGTGTTCAAAAACTGTACTGTCTATCATCACGTCATTTCTCTCCAGGTGTTGTGTTTATTTACTTTTAATGATTTTTTCAGCATTTTAACTACCACACTTGTTAACGATACAGGTACATAATTAAGAGTCTTCCATGCTATCATTGTTTTAGATTGCAACTACGTTTGCCTTTTTCCGTATATCTCCTAAAACTATTGTACATAATGGTTAGTCTGTTGATATGATATTGTCAGCTTAGCTACACATTCTTTCAAAACCCCAGGTGAAACCATCTGGGCAAACTGCTTTGTTTTTCTTACTCGCTCCTTGGGGTTCTTTCCACTTTGCCTTGAGACTTCTCTATGTTCTGACAAGTTATTCTCTGAGATTCCTGCTGCTGGCTCTCTGAAGACTTCATTCTGTGCAAACACACTGTGGACCTGTTCATTTAGTGTTTCACACATTTCCTTTTCGCTCTCTGGGAATCTGCTCCCCATTTTCAACCTTTGGACTGTATCCTTTACATGGAATTTGCTTTTAATGAATTTATAGAAAAGGCCTGGTTCTGTTTTACAGTTGTCTGCAATCTTTTTCTCATAGTATTCTGACCCTTTTCTTACTGCTGTTTGCTTGTATATATTGTTGGTATGTTTCAGGGTTAGGCCTCTTCCTGTATTGAGTCCATTTTTTTGTCATTTGTTCTCTGGCCATCTTACAATTTCTGTTGAACCAGTCTTGCTTTTCTAGTTCTGCTACTGTCTTTGGATAACTTTTGTTTTACCTTCATCATACATAAAAAAAAATTTAGCATCTATTTTGTTTATATCTTCGCCAAACAACAAATATTTCTAATCAAATTCATTAAAGAACTTGTTAAGTTCCCCATATTGCCCTCAATTGAAATCAACTTTTCAGTTTCCCCATTCTCTTCTAGATTATAATGCATTGCATATTTAATTTCTAAAAGGATATGTTTGTTTTTACCCATGGGGAGGAAGATATTGAATATCAAATATCTGTTCTTTCCTGATGAACATCAAATACAGCATTGATGGAACAATTTTTCCCACATCCTCATGGCCTGCTTAATATGTTAGAATATGAATGTTACCAGAATATGGTTTATTAATCTGCATGTCAAAATGTCCTATGTTCTTACTTCATAGACCTCCCAGTCTGTTGATTTAACCCTCAAACCGCTAGGGGCCCAAATGGAATTCACACCCACAGGCGCAACAGAAAAAGAAAATGCAAAAAATTCTTTCGTCTTATAGAAGTGTTCATTTTTGTTCCCTGATCACGGAAAAAATAACAAAAAAATCGTAGGTGGCATATTTTAGCCGCAATAGGGTAGGAAAGTGTGGCAAAAAAGGGGCGTTGGCAGAGCCTTCGCCAGACGAGGTCTACTCCGCCCGAGCTGTCAGACGGCAGTTGCCACAAATATATTATTACCTAATTATTTCAATGTCTCTGATTGATTTTTTCTTAGTTTTTTGCAGTAATATTATTCCATACAGTGAATTGTGGTATATTTATATTATAAAATGTGTGAACCATCGCTGTACTGTACTCAAAATTATGGTGTGCATATTAGTGATTCAATTATGTTCATAAAACAATAAACAAATAGTTTTGCTGTTGTTACACTATATACACAGGTTATATATAAGTATTTGCATGTTTTGTACACCATAATGAACTACTAAGTTGGTCTTGTGAGTCAAAAAGCAACGAGGAGTGACCGCCAAACACCAGCGAGCCACTCACTGCCACTCCCTCCCTCAACACCACCTCACTCACCCTCATTCACCTCCCACAATACTCTTTCTGTATTTATTCACTATACACAGACGTTATACGTATTTACATGTTTTGTTCACCATAACTGTACATCTAAGCTTGTATGGTGAGTAAAGGCCATAAGACATAGCTACTCACAGTCAGCTGATCGGCGGCCGCCCTCAAGGCCAGACGCACTAATATTTGTCCTCCAACAATATTGTTTGTGGTGTTATTACGCTATATACACACATTATATATAAGTATCTACCTGTTTTATGCACCATACCTGTACAAATAAGCTGGTATGGTGCCCAAAGACCATAGTGGCCATCAGTAAACAACATGCCAAGTCGTGCAGACGACGCTCCTCCCTCACCAAAATGGCGGCTCCCAACCTATTCCTCTCGCTGTTATCTCACACTATACAGACGTTATATATAAGTATCTACATTTGTGTTCACCATATCGAACCACTAAGCTGGTATGGTGAGTGCAGTCAATAAATGGTGGCCACACACAGTCAGAAAACGACGCCACAACCCTCCCTCCCACAGCCTTACTCCTCCCTCCATGGAGCACAGCGCTAAATATCACCACAATCCTGCTATTATCTGAATCCTGGTCAGTTTTATCACAGTCAGGGGGCTTCAGTAATACTATCACTGCTAAATAATAGCAGTATCATTTATATTATGGTATTTGTAGGCGATGCTGTGGTCACAAGCTGAACAGCGGTGCTGTGAGCTAGTGCTGCGTGCGCCAGCCTTGGTGGCTTGCTCAATACTGACGCTGTAACACCCAAGAATGTTGGACTGGATTTTTTTTCTAGGTAGCATCTGGCAACTATCGGTCGTGGCTGTACTATAGCTGCCCCTATCCCAGGCGGGGCGTTTAAATTATAGCGCTAGACACGAAATCATATATAAATGATGTGCGCGGTTTTGGTTTTGTCACTGATATCATTTATATATGATATGCGCGGTTTGAGGGTTAAAGTTGAAGTCACTAAGTACCAACAATTGCAATTTATCTTTACCTGCTCTTATTATAATGTCTATCATTATGAGGCCTTCCCATTTGTTGTAAACTCCTCCTCTGTCCATATATTGCTTGTATATGGGCTGTAGGCATTTATTATATCAGTTTATTATCCTGATTACAAATTTCCAGTACAATTATCTCTACTTCTTGTGGGATGTTTACTATTAATTAACCTTCAGGTGTTCTTTCACCAGTACGGCAACTCCTCCACTTTTTCTGATTTTTCTATCCTGTCTCCAAATCAAATAGAAACAGGTAACAGTTAGTGGGCCAACCAGAGACTTAGGGCCCATGCAGGAATATCCATGCAAAAAAAAAAAAAAAAAAAAAAAAAAAACAAAAACAAATGACAATTCTTATTTTTCCATATTTACCTATTCTAAAATCACTGATATGTTCCTTTATTTTGAGGCCTTCTCCTGCACCTACTACAATATTTTTAAATTATTTTTCTGTGGGGAGCCCCTCTGGCTCCCTGGAGCTATCTGTCTGATATACTGGTATTCTATATTAGTTGGGGGCATCAGTCAATGGAGTTCATCCTACCGGGGACCACGCACCAGAACTTGGCCCCTCTCAGAGAGGCACAGAAAGCAATGGCCTAAGAAAACCCTCATGTGTTTGGGAGCATTCCATGTCTTCCATCGGCTGGGAATAGGCACCCAGAAAGGTAGGCATAACGAAACAGACCCCACTTGGTAAGAAATTGCAACCAAAAACTGAACAGACAGAATTCTCCAAAACTTGAAAAAAACAAACAAACAAGTAAATGTCATACACCGCCGCTGCGCCTCTTGTCCGTGCAGCCCTCCCCGTCCCTGGAGGGGGGGGAAAAGCTCTGGACCCCCATCCCCGTGCTGGCTACTCACACCTTCAGTTCGTAGGCCGATGTGCTCTGGGGCAGTTGTCAACTCTGGTCTTGATTTCTTGGCAAATTTTGTGCCTTCGTGGTGTTTCCTGCTCCTTGTGGTGCGTTGGCCAGGTGTAACTTCAGTGTACTGGGGCTGCATGTGCTTAGGTCTACTTTCTCTAGGCTAGGCTAGGGTAGTAAGTACTACCCTTGGGTTCTCTAGGGTTACCTTCCATAGAGCCTTCAGGATTCCACTCCCGTAGGGGTTTTTGCTGCACGGCATTTACCCTGCTCTTAGGGCCAGCTGGGGTTTTGTGGCCTTTTTTTTGGCCTTGGGTAGGAAGTGGTGTTGTTGCTGGTTGGGGTGCAACCAGCGAAAAAAATGCAGTCCCTCCCCTCCCCCTCCCAGGAAGAGGAGTGCTGCGTTTACCAGTAGCACGGCAGCGGTGTATGACTTTTGCTTGTTTGCTTGTTTCTTTAAGTTTTGTAGAGTTCTGCCGCTGTTCGGTCTTCAGTTGCAATTTCTTACCATGTGGAGTCTGTTTCGTTATGCCTACCTTTCCGGGTGCCTAACTCCGGTTGATAACAGACGTAGAAGCTCTCAAACACATGGGAGTTTCCATAGGCCATTGCTCCCTGTGTCTTTCTGAGTGGGCCAGGTTCTGGTTCGTGGTCACAGGTAGGCTGGAGTCCATTAACTGATGCCCCAGACTAATAAGACTAATATAGCGTATATCAGTCTGGGACTCGCACAGAAAAGGGGCATTTCATTACATTCAGTGCTGGGTTTTTTTTCCTCCTCTTTTGATCTATCATAGATGGCATTTCATTTTTAAAACGGCTAAAAATTATTACTGTATTGACTTCAATCTACAGTGTTTTGTACTAATTTAATGCTGGTAACAATTTCTTTCCAGATTTCTTGCCTAATGTCTGATTCTTGCTGCTCATTTCTGATTTTGACTTCCAAACATGCTTCATTGTTTCTTTCTTTCGCTTTTATAACTTGTGCAGATTTTTTCATTTTCTCTGTTTACTTTTCCAATCCTATGGTATCTGTCTCTACTCGAGTTGTCCATGAAGTCTCTCTTAGGATATCATAACCTAACTCCCTATTTTGGCTAGCTTGTAGTATTGCTGTGTGTTCCTCACCATATATATCTATTTTCCTATTAATTTCTTAAAATTGACCCTCCTTTAATTTCTTTACCTACTTTTTTTCACTAGTTCCTTGATTTGTACCTCTTCACTTTGTCAGTCAATCTAGTAATTTCTTCCTGCTGTGAAATACTTCTTTCAAATATAAAAAGTTTCCTTCATAAATCTTTATCACATCCTGACATCACTAACCTGCCAAGGAAACTTTCTTTGTCTATTTCCAACTTAGTATAGCCCTTGAATTTCATAATTAAATAATTTTTTGACACATTAGTGGACACTGATGAACCCAGTGCATCGTTTTTTTCCTTTTGTCTGCTTATGTTCAGACAGCACTTTGGCCTACGTTCATATCCTAGTCAGGGAGGATTGACTGTGGGATAGCTTAGAACATAACAGTACAATGTCAGTTTTCCAAATACAATAGACACAGTTGAATGTTACACAAGATAAAATCCAAGGAGATATTTCCTTGCATGTATTATTAGATATCGAAAGGTTTTAGTTCTAATCCTACAAAATTTAGTAGAGCCCAATCGTAGTTTGTACAAATACTGTACTCTTTAAATTATCAAAGCAGAGTACTATATTTCAGTTTTTTTTTTCAGGCCTCTATTATTGCTGCAAGACAAAGCAATCTTTCAATGCATTCTAGATCTCAAAATGGGCTTGGAGATTATTCTAGTGATGATGCTGGTAAGTACTATTCAACTTTTAATAAGATGTGTAAATTAATACTGTATTATTGAAGATTAACTGATATCCTAAAAGTGTTTAATATATATAGCACATGTATTAGAAGTAGTTACTGGAATGCAGTTGCAAAAAACCAGCATTGAATGCAATGAAACGCCATTTTCTGGGTTGTGCCCCGGAGGCTCCCTGTAGCTAACATATATCAGATGGCGTTGAGACCAAACCGATGCAAAGAGGCCTACGTCCTGGTGCCTGAACGTCCGGCAAAGCCAACTGAAGGAGTCGGTGTCGACTGTCCACTCTGTGGACAGAGGAATGAAGTGAGACAGGAAGTCTGCCAGGACATTGGGCACCCCTCGGAGGTTGAACCTGCATGGAGAGCTAAACCCTGAGAACTCTGCATAAGAGCCACTCGAAGCAACCAGCCCCCAAGAGCTGCGGACTGAAGAGAACCCCTCCGGTTCAGACAGTGAATCACAGGGGAGCAGTCCGAATGGAACTGGATCACAGAGTCCTGAGGGACCTGAATCCGTCGCAGTGAGAGCCACACCGCCGCGAACTCCCGCACTAGGTATCAACCATGCTGTGAGCCCAACGGAACGACGAACCCTAACGACCCTGACCTGCCTGGTGAACACTGGTCACAAAACCCCAGCCGAGGGACGAGGCAATGGTGAATACATCGAGCAAGGGAACAGGTAGGCACCATGATACTGAACCTTGAAAAACCTGAAGAGGAAGCCAGAGAGACAGCAACCAACGCAAGGCGCCAGGTGAACGAACCCAGTGATCGCGAGAGTGGCGGAAGGGACTACTCCGAAGAAACCAGAACAGCCGCCAAAGTTAAACCTGACCCAGCAGAAAAACTAGCAAGGCGATGTTCAGAGTCCCGCTCAGCTGCTTGAGCTACCGACGAGTGACCCGGGACCCTCCCCCCCCCCACAAGAACAACCGAAGGCAGGACCCAAAGCTGAGCAACGCCACAGGAGGGAGGGACACGGAAGTCGTCCGAGAATCCACAACCAGGCCCAGCCAGGTCTGAACCAGGGTCAAAACCAAGTGGGACTTCCTCCAGTTCACTAGGATCCCGAACCCAACGAGCTGGGAAAGAACCAAATCCCTGGCGACCAGACTAGCAAGACTGGCTGGGAGCCCAAACCAACCAGTCGTCGAGGTAGGCCATGACCAGAACACCTAACAGATGAAGAAAAGTCACCAAGACTCGAGTAAGATGCATGAATACACGAGTAAGACAACGCTCAAACGCACCCACTCCAAGATGACCCGACAGTGTAACGGGAGGAGGCCTGCCCCACCAGCCTTGAACCCTGAGGAGGAGGAGGAGCTGCCCAACACCACCAAAAGGTGGATGACACTATCCGAAAAGTCCAAGAATCATGGGACCAGTTGTGGGCAAACAAGGCCCCCCCCATCGTCCCGTCAACAGGGCGATTTGCAAAAGGGCCGACACAACCCCTTGAGAAGTGGACCTTTGTGCAGAGCCAGCACTGCATTGACCAGACAAAGAAGGTCCCCCAGAGGAAACACCGGCGCAGAATCTAGCATCAATGGCCCTCCTTGAGCTACTGAACCCTCGAGCCACACGATTCCTTCCAGTTCTACTACATTCCAAGCCATGTTTGGTCCTGCTACATGGACTAAGTACTTTGATCTCAACCACGTGGATTCTACACGTCCTGATGATTTCTTCCTCCGTAAACACCTCGTTGATTCAGTGGATACCTTTGTTACTTTTAACCCTACCCGTACTGGTACACGTGTCATTGCTGCTGCTCCTCAGGAAGTGGCTGCCCGCTTAGCCTTGTTGTCCAGCATTGGGGAGACCCCTGTTCGGCTCTCCAAAAATGCCCGGTTAAATGCCAGCATTGGCACAGTTATTCTCCCGCACCATGTTGTGACTGGTGTTAGGGACCTGAAAGACTGCCACGAGGATATTCAACATATCCTTAAAGCCCAAGACCATTCTATCCTCCAGGTTGATACATTCAATCGACCCCCTCGTGGTTGTCGTTGTTTGCCTCTTCGAGTTGTGAAGATCACTTTTGATAGTAGATCCCTTCTGCCTGCTATAATTCTTGCTGGTGCCAGATGCTCCATTCCAATGCACCAATGCCAGGGGAAAAGGCAACCCAGTGCCTTAGAGATGAAGGTAGCCAAGAGACTAGCAGAGGCATTAGGCTGATAGATGATGGTTTGGCAATTTTGGAAGAGCAAGACGACGATGCTGAAAAATATTAAAAGGCCTCAAAAATAATATTTAATGGCCTTGCCCCTTACAAGCAAATTTATCTGGAAGAGAAGAGAGTTGTGCAAAGTACTTTGAGAAAATATTTTCCGACAAAGTCTTCACCCCAGCAATCGCCTCTCAAAACGTCAGTCAGTTGCCTCAACAATCTGTAAGGAAAAGTCTGACCCAAAATGATCAACTTCTATAGCAGCTAGTGACACTGATGATGACCCACAGGGGCTTGCCACCAACCCATCATCTACATCAAATGTAACCAGTGACACTGAAAATGACCAGCAATGGTGCTGTGAGGATTTCTGCTCTGTCCTCTGTACCGTTGTGTTGGCATATAGTTTCAGTACCGAGTTCCGACTTCTTTTCTTGAGAGAGCTCTTTGTAGCTCCCCGAAGCTACTATGCTGATATATAGTACTGTAGTGACAAAGTACTAGGTGCCATTAGTTGTGGTGTTCTTTTTGGCCTACTGGGGACCATGAGCCAGAATGTCCCCCCCCTTCTAGAGAGGCACATACAGCAGTGGCATATGTGATAAAACTTCTATGAATTTATTCATGTCTGCTGCCGAGCAGAAAGTCAGTGAGACAAAACAAACCACTGCTGGTTAGGAACTGGACTTCAGCCTCCAAACTACCAAATGAACTTTCTCAACAACGTAATCAATCAAAAATTCACTAAACTAGCACGAGGTTATTTGCCCCACCTCCCCTCCATTGTTTTGAGGGAGGAGGGAGGCAGCCCAGATCAGCCGGGTGCTCCACCCTCAGTTCTTTGCTGATGGTAGAAGTGTTTGGTGCCCTCTCTGCCACTCTGACTCCAATGTCCTGTGTTTCAGCTAAGTGGAGTTTTGCCTTAGTGGCTGTTCCTGTGCACTTTGGTGCAGTGTGAGCCAGGAGTTAAGAGCAGTTGGGGCTGCAAATACTCAGGGCCCTCTTCCCTGGGTGCTCCTTTAGTACTGCTCTTACACTGCCAGGGCTTCCCTGGAGTTTTTGGGGATTGCCCTATTTAGGGGGTCCTCCTCTCTTGTGGTGGACCTCACCCAGAAGTGAGTCAGTGGTCTTTGACTTGTCTTTTCTTGGGATGGGTCCAGTTTTGGATGGCAGGAAGCACTGTCGTTTGCATAACCTTTCCGGCATGCCAAGGTTGGTCTTAGCAGACTTGTGGTGTTGTGTTGGAATACTTTTCTCTCCTTCCCACTCATATTCTCCTCCTTGGTCTAGAGTCCCGAGAGTTTCCTTTATCTTCTGTTTTTTCTTTTTCATTATTTACCTAAATTTATCCGAGATCCACTAACAGTGGTGGCCTCGATGAGGACAGGAAGCTGGTGGCTTGTTGAAGGTCCTTGATGATCTTTTCCAGTTGTACTTTAAAAGTTAAGAATTTTAGCAATTACGTTTTGTTGGCGGGTAGGCAGTTCCATGGGTTTATAACCCTGTGGGTGAAAAAGCATCCCCTGTTCTCAGTCCTACATTGTGGCTTGTTGAGCTTGAAGCCGTTGCTCCTTGTTTGTGTTACATCTGACCTTTTGAAGAAATTTTCCAGATTGACATCCTCCAAACTGTTCAATTTTTAAAAAGTTTCAATGAAAACAGTCTTGTCATGCCTGGTTTCCAGTGTTGTTAGCCCTGTGGCCCATAACTGTTCCTGATACATGAGTTAGCTCTGGAACAATTTTTGTTGCCTGGTGTTGCACTTTCTCCAGAGCAGCTATGTCCTTTTGAAGATGAGGTCTCCATGCTTAGATACAGTAATCCAAATGGGGGCACACCAGAGATTTATACAATTGAATCATTACCTTCTTTTCCTTAGTCAAAGGTATGCTTAATTATTCCAAGGGTTTGGTTAGCTTTTTTGACTGCTGCCCCCTATCTGCTGTGGAACTTTCATCGAGTAGTGGATTTTGACTTCAAGTCCTTTTCTTCATCAATGTTATGTTACTGTCATTGGACAATTATTCCCGAATAAGGTGAAAATCGACACTTTTCATTTGACACTTAGATATGTATCTAGTGTCTTGGTTTCTGTTTTCCTCTTTGTTTTTCTCTCTTGCCCATTCCAGTGGCTGCAAATATCAGGAAAGTCTATTCTTATAGTGTGACTGGTGTAGCATTACCAGTCCTGGGCATGCCTGCAGGACTATTTTCTACGGTCCCTGGAAACCCTTCCCCCCTACAGATTCAGTGGTCCTAGTGGCATTCCCACTGTCTCCATTCTCGCTTTGAGTGAGTTTGAGGTTGCGCATCGTCTGTGCCAAGATCAGCCCAATGATGTACTATGCTGGTTTGAATTTCTCCTCGGCTTTTCACGTCTGGTCTTTATGATGCATCTTTATTGCCATCTCTTTGGCAAGCGGGTGTCTGAACAGATGGTGTAGCATTACCAGTCCTGGGCATGCCTGCAGGACTATTTTCTACGGTCCCTGGAAACACTCCCCCCCCTGCAGATTCAGTGGTCCTAGTGGCATTCCCACTATCTCCATTCTCACTTTGAGTGAGTTTGAGGTTGCGCATCGTCTGTGCCAAGATCAGCCCAATGATGTACTATGCTGGTTTGAATTTCTCCTCGGCTTTTCACGTTTGGTCTTTATGATGCATCTTTATTGCCATCTCTTTGGCAAGCGGGTGTCTGAACAGATGGTGTCCCACCTGTGTTTGTCTTCTCGGCAGCAGAATGCAGCAGTGCATGTAATGAAACTTCTTTTTCTGGTTGAACCCATGTGGGTCCCTGACTGATACCATTTCTTCTAGGTTTTTCGGTTTGTGATTGTGAGTTTTTTCATCTGCTCCGGAACTAACTTGAGAGGGTTGCTGGGAGCTGGGGTTTTGGGCCCACTGGTGGCAGTGGGTTTATATTAACAGGATTGAGCTAGTTTTGGGAGATTTGATTGTTTACATTATTTAGGGAGTTGTTTGGCAGTTTTCGAGACTTAGGGTCTTGTGAACTTAGCATTGATTTGCAATGCTTTAACTTTCTGAATACTTTCTTGGTAGGTTGTTGGAATGTCACTCGCTCTCTGCACCTTGGTGAGGGAGCGGCCAGGTTCTGCCTTTGGTCCCCAGTAGGCCCTGTAATGACTGGTATATAAAGTTTAGCTTTTGTGGTTGTTAATGTAAATGTTTTTTTTAGTTAAAATGCCAGTTTGTTTTATTTGTGTTAATTTTTATATTTCATTTGTGTTTGAGAGTATGTATTAGTAAATGAGTATGATTCTGTGTGTAAAGTTTTCCCGCGCATTTTTGTGAGAGGATCATCCTTGCACTCCATGAGACAGAGGGGGCCGAGACTCCACACATACAGGTTGTGGGGTGTGTGCTCGTGAGGTACTCGTCTCACTGTGTGAGGTTATTGACCTCCATTTATATCTTGGTACAGTATCTGGAACTGTAATCATTAATCGGGTGAGTGAGAAATTATTCCTTGTTAGTGTGTTATCCCTTTTTTAGTGTTTAAATAAATGTAATGCATGCATTTTGAATGTTTCTTGAGTCCCATGCAAAAATATGGTACTGACTCCATGTGGTCACTATGGTGTTTGAAGTGTTTATAAATGCGTATTGGTTCCACTTCCCTGGTTTAAAGTAACATTCTTATACTGTACATAAGAAAATAGGAACGGGTTTTGTTAATTCGTACTCTAGGGTATGGCTTACCTGTTCGTGCCCAACAAAACTTCACGACTGATGGAACTTATTAGATGGAAGCAATCTCAGCGAGATAGCTTCAGAGCCACTGGGGCTCAACCAGAAAGAGGGTTTTCAATACATTCAACATAAGGTTTTCTCAGTTATGGTGTTCATGAATTCCTGCTATCTGTTCCTCTGTGAAGTAGGGACCAGATTTTGGCTTTTGGGCCCTGGTAGGCTTTTGATGATTCACAAGGGGCTGGTGTTACCAGAGATGTGTGGAGCTAACCAGGCAGCTAGCAACAGGAAGCCACCTTGGAACTTTCCCAGAAAATTGCCTTGGATGTAAATTAAAAATTTCCTCGATGTAATCCTAGCCATTTTGTTCTATAGGAGTAACACATTGACATGGAATGAAACATAATTCTAAAATAACCTAAAATAAATTCATGTTGTTAAGGGGGCGTCTGAGGATTATAGATGAAAGTTGTTCAATGTCAACCAATATTAATTTTCTAGTTGTATATGAAAAGTGCTGAAATTGTCCCAAGTTTCAGTACTGCAGCGTAAATAGAAAGGTAGTTTTTTTTTTTTTTTTTCCCCAACGTTTTTTACACATTTTCAAGTCCACACTTCTGAACACACGTTTCAGATATAATTATTCTGTGACACTTTTCTGACACATTAGCATATAATAAAGGATTTATTTATAGCTTTAGAATTTCCGAAACATCTTTAGTTTTCCTAATACAAATGTTCAAAGTTCCCCAAAATTTTTTTGCAAATATGGCATGTTTATTGCTATTATAAAATCAATAAATGAACTTAGAGAAAAATGAAAGCCCCCAATGTAGAGACATGCCCTCCACATATACTGTGTAAGTTTCATGTAAATTGAATAAAAAATGAATCAGTTTTGTAAACGTTTGTGTCAATTGAAAAAAAAACAGAAATGAATAAGTTTAAAGTTCTAAAATCTGTGGCTGAGGTTGACATCAACCAATTTATTCCAAAATTGGCATCCTTACAGATAGGCTTACGTACAGTCAGGTGTGTAAGTTTGATGCAAATCGCCCGAAAAAAAATGAAAAAAAAAAAAAATATTGAAAATTTTTTTTTTTTTTTTTCTTAAAATTTTTTTCCAATTAAAATAATTATAATATTTGTTTAATATATGCTATTGTGATAGCAAAGAGTCGTAGCTATGATTACAGTAAGAGGATCTTGAATGATAGTGAAATACAGGAGATTAGAATGATTGGTAGGCAAATAATGTTATGGAGAATGAAACGGGATAAATGCGCAAGCTTTTCTGTCAGTTGCCCATTGATAATTGGGAATGCTTAAAAAATTGAGTATTCAACGTCAATATTTTGACAATAATTTTTGCAAAAAAGTCTATTGCCTTCACAGATCTAGATGAATTAATTATTTAAAATAATATATCTCTTTCAGAATGTTATTAAACAGGTGACGTTTTCCTTTCCCCCAGTCAATATACGAGTATCTTCAGATGTGGACTTTTACTCTAGTCTGCGGGATTATCCCTGGTTTCATGGCACACTCTCACGTTGTGATGCTGCTGCTGCAGTCCTTCAAGAGGCTGTTGCAGGGCATGGGGTATTCCTTGTAAGACAGAGTGAAACTAGAAAAGGAGAGTATGTTCTAACATTCAACTATCAAGGCAGGGCAAAGGTAAGCTATTGTTTTAATAAACTTTTAAAATTTGAATTGTAATTTCTATTTTCTTTGTGAAAATTATAATTATTTTTACATATACAGTACCTGTACTGTATTTGTGTGGAGTGCATGTATGTGTGTATGAGAGGGTATCTTGAGAGTTAGTAGAAATGTTATTTACCTTACTGTATAGTGGAACTTCGACCTACGAAGGCCCCTACTTGCGAATTTTTCGAGTTATGACCCCAATTTCATCGGAGAATTTGACTCGACTAACGATCTTTGCCTTAACTTGCGACTTTGTTGATACACGTGTGGGTCGACGGAACGAGTGGTTCCTGGTGGCACAGGCGACCCCCTCTTCAGTTTTCCAGACCGCCTGCTTAGCGAGGATTGCGCTTGAATTTTTTTTAAAGAATTTCATTGTTTTTGTGCTTCTTTGTTTTTTGGACATAAAAGTAATTATTATACAGTATATCATGCAATGGATCCCATGGGAAGAAAATGCAGAATAGAACCAGTGAAAAGCAGGAGTACCATAGGCACACTCAGAGAACACTGTATAAACATCAGAGTTCCTCGGTTGTTCAACATCCTACCAGTGAGCATAAGAAATTTTGCTGGAACAACCGTGGCCATCTTCAAGAAAAAACTAGATTGTTTTCTAAAAGAAGTGCCGGACCAACCGGGCTGTGGTGGATATGTGGGCTTGCGGGCCGCACCAACCTTGAGGTTACCTTGAGGTGCTTCCGGGGCTTAGCGTCTCCGCGGCCCCGTCGTCGACCAGGCCTCCTGGTTGCTGGACTGATCAACCAGGCTGTTGGACGCGGCTGCTCGCAGCCTGACGTATGAGTCACAGCCTGGTTGATCAGGGATCCTTTGAAGGTGTTTGTCAAGTTCTCCCTTGAACACTGTGAGGGGTCTGCCATTTATACCCCTCATGTGTAGTGGAAGTGTGTTGAACAGTCTCGGGCCTCTGATGTTGATAGAGTTCTCTCGCAGAGTACCTGTTGCACCTCTGCTTTTCAACGGGGGTATTCTGCACATCCTGCCATGCCCTCTGGTCTCATGTGATGTTATTTCTGTGTGCAGGTTTGGGACCAGCCCCTCAATTATTTTCACGTATAGATTATTATGTATCTCTCCCGCCTGCACTCAAGGGAATACAGATTTAGGCTCTTTAGTCGGTCCTAGTAGTTTAGATGTTTTACTGAGTGGATTCTAGCAGTAAAGGATCTCTGCACGCTCTCCAGGTCAGCAATTTCTCCAGCTTTGAAAGGGGCTGTCATTGTGCAGCAGTACTCCACTCTAGAGAGCACAAGCGTTTTGAAAAGTCTCATCATCGATACAGCATCTCTAGTGTGAAAAGTACTTGTTATCCAACCTGTCATTTTTCTTGCAGTTGTGACGGCTACTTTGTTGTGTTCTTTAAAGGTAAGGACTTCCAACATGAGTACACCCAGGTTGTTTACATTGCCTTTTCGTTCTATGTTATGATTTGCCTGAGTTTTGTACGTGGTTTCTGTTTTTATATTTTAATTTTTTCCGTAGGCATGAGCTGGAACTTATCTTCGTTAAACAACATATTATTTTCTGTAGCCGATAAAAAGACCTGATATACATCTGATTGGAGGTTTGCCGTGTCTTCTGTTGCCTACTCTCATGAAGATCCTAGTGTCATCTGCAAAGGATGATACAGTGCTATAGGTTGTGTTCTTGTCTATGTCCGATATGAGGATGAGAAAAAGTACTGGAGCAAGCACAGTACCCTGGGGGACTGAGCTCTTCATGGTTGATGGGCTGGATTTTATTTTGTTGACTATTACACATTGGGTTCTGTTAGTCAGGAAATTGTAGATCCATCTGCCTATTTTTCCGGTAATTCCTTTTGAACGCATTTTATGTGCAATAACACCATGGTCACATTTATCAAAAGGCTTTTGCGAAATCTATGTAAATTACATCAGCGTTTTGTTTGTCTTCCATAGCATCTAATGCCATATCATAGTGGTCCAGCAACTGCGACAGGCAAGAGCGCCCTATTCTGAAACCATGTTGTCCGGGGTTATGGAGATGCTGTGATTCCATGTATTTTGTGATCTTACTTCTTTGCACTCTCAAAAATTTTTATGATGTGCGATGTTAGTGCTATCGGTCTGTAATTTTTTGCCTCTGCCTTATTTCCTTCTTTATGGAGTGGTGCTATCTCTGCTGTTTTTAGTATGTCAGGGATAATGCCAGTATCGAGGCTTTGTCTCCACAGAATGTGAAGGGCCTGCAACACACCAAGCAACAGCCTGTTGGACCAAGCTCTCGCAAGTCAAGCCTGGCCTCAGGCCGGGCATGGGAAGGAAAAGAACTCCCAAAACCCCATCAAGCAGGTATCAAGAAAGTCAGTGGTAAGGTTCAACGTAAGAAAACACGTGTGAAGATGACCATAGAGGAAAAACTAGAGATCATTCATAGTGGATGAATATGATGTCTCACTACAGACAAGTGGTAAAAATGTAAGGAAAAACAAGTGTCTTTAGACAGATTCTTAGTAAGACACGCAAGCAGTGAGCAAGTGAGATCACACTTATCCCAAGTTCTTTCCCAAGAGGCAGACAAGAGGAACTCCAGCATATTTCAACAATCCTAAGTATTGTAGTACAGGATGATGATAGTGACTGGTGTCCAAGAGAACATAAAGGTATAGTGCTTTTGAAAAATAGGTGAGATAACAGGAATGTGCCAAGGGAAGTGAAAAATTGGATGAGAAAAAGTTGCCCTAGTGTTTCCAGTGCAGAGAACAACATTCAAGATGGCCGCCGGCAAGAGGAAATTCAAAACAGAGTTTGATTTTGCTGGATTCAGTGAAGAAAGCATTGATATAACCAGTCTATACAACAAGTTGGTAAAATTAGATAATATAGTGACCTCTCGTGTAGAAATAATTAGTAACTTGAAAGAAAGTAATAACCATTAACACTTTCGCCCGGGCATGACGCAGCATTGCGTCATCCGTTTACTGTCGGTAATGCCGGGGATTTACACTTTAACCCTTAAAGTGCGCATCACTTCATATGAAGTGTAAATCGTTTTACCAGTCAACTGCGCTTCACTTCATATGAAGTGTATGGGTACCACGCACGATTTGAATGGCCCGCGGTGTAGCTGGGGGTCCCATACGCTGCCCAGGGGCTCTAGTAAACAGCGGCCATTTTGAAAAAAAATCCAGCTCACGATTCGATGGCATGGGAGGCCTCAGTTTAGCGAGAGTCACCATGGCGAGCGCACGGTCAAACGCCTCACGAGCACGCATCACTCAGTCCCTCACCCCAGAGCAAATAGCCCACGAATTATTCTCTGAAGGTGAAGAAAGTGTGTTTGACGATTCAGACAACGATGAGGATTATACACAGTTGTCGGGTGATAGCAGCAGCAGCAGTGAAAGTGAGAATGACCGCCATGCCATGGCGAGGCCTATTCGCTCTCCCATGCCTCCTCGCCCATTTTCTACCCCAATTCTACCACGACCTCACAGTTCCTGTGGATATTTTCTGTTTGAGGGTGACGAGTCAGAGGGAGGTGACTCCTTTTCTGGGTTTAGTGACTCAGATCAAAGTTTTATTGAGCCTGTGGCTGGTACCAGTGGTGTAACTGGGCGAGAAATTGTCGCGTCAGCAGCATCTCGCCCGGCCAAGCGCCACCGCATGGCACCACATGAGGGACCAATACCCTCGTGTTCACGTGCACCCACCTCACGTGCACGTAGCCGCCGTGCTTCTCGCAGACGGTATTCAGCTCCTGGTCGCCGGTATGCATCGCTTCCTCGCCGTCTTTCCTCTGCATCTCGCAGGACGCCTGGTGTACTTGAGTGGAGTGATGGTGACGATTTTATTCCTAATATTCCTCACTTTGACGATAAAGATGTAGGGATTACAAACCTTTTCCCTAATCAAGGTGAGGACATGGCTGAGATGGAATATTTTACAGCATTCTATGATGAACCACTCATGGAATACATTGTACACCAAACGAACCTGCATGCTGCTTACCTGATTGAGAGGGAAATCACAGAATTTTCACGACTGCAGCGTTGGAAAAATACCACAGTGGCGGAAATGTATGTGTTTTTGGCACTCTGTTTGTTGATGAAGCACTGTCACAAACATGCAATAAATGACTATTGGACTGCTTCAATGACTACCACAGTCTAGAAATCTTCTAAGTGTGCTTCAAAGTGTGTATAGCGTGTGCGAGTGTGTAAATATGTAAACATATAAGCAGATAGCGTGTGCGTGTGTGTAAATATATACAAATATAAGCAGAACATACAATATAATAGACTGTAATGACATATTATATTGCCGTAATTGAAAACATTTGTGTGCGCCTGTGTATACTCAAATATGCAACAATTATTGATACAAAATATGTTCAAACAGTATTTGAAACACAATTAGTGAAAAAAAATTAGATAAAATGCGCTTAGACATTGTAAATAAATAGCGCGAAAATATATTTGTGGCAACTCTGGCTGTTTGAGGACCGCGCGCAACATCTCCCGGGCGTGTACTGCATGAGCGAACATGCAGATTGTGACGTCATCACCGAGCTTCTCGGCTCTATTGCAACAAAAGTAAGTACAATAGAATTTTTTTTTATTTTTCCCGTGATCAGTGAACAGAACTTAACAGATTAGCAAAAAAAAAAAAATTTTTTTTTTTTCAAAATGACATGCGCCTGTGTGGATAGCAGGATATTAGACCCCGAGCATGTTAAGGGTTAAATAATCGCCAAAAATCAGGTTTTTATCCGATTTTTTGGGGACTGGTTTTAAAATGCGCGCCGATGTCTTCCCATTTTCTTTGTTGAGCCTCGTGGCCCTCAGATGGCTTGGCACACACCGTGGGCTCATTGTTTTCGCTCCACTGATGTGACCAATGTCGCCTCCCCTCGCATCTCAAACGTGTGAACATTTCGGCTATTTTCTGTGGCTATATTTCTTACTGCGGCTTTAGAAACTATCTACGCTTACTCCACGATGGATAGTGATCATGAACAAGGCCCTTCCAGGAAGAAAATTGCGAAAGAAAGGCTTGAAAAGGGCGGGAATTGGGAGTGTAGCTGGAAGGCGTCTGAGCGCTCACTTGCGGCTAACGCGTGGCCCGTCTTCAACTCGTCGGCGGTTGGAGCGTGACCAGGTTTTTTATTTTATATGCTAATGTTCCTCTAGAGAATTCCATTGCGAACCCATTGAGACCAAAATGAAAGACCTAGGACGAAAATTGAGGTGACTAGAGTGAAAATAGTGAAAACATTTTATCGGGTTTGCGCGCTCCTGAGTAACTCGTTCGCACTTTCTCTGTTTGCTGCGGGTAATTAGCTGGGCTTTTGGAGTTTATATGCATTTAGTGCTGTAGAGAATTCTATTGCGAACACAATGATACAAAATTTAATCTCGTTGGACGAAAATTAAGGTGACAAAGTTGAAGAGAGTATACACTTCAGAATTTACGCGCGCTCCCGTGACACCCTGGATCCCATATTGCACAGTTGAGGGGTGGCGCGCGGGGTATGCCAAAGTGTTAAATAGCAAAGCTCTATGTCTTGAGGGTTTAGTGAAAGACTTGCGCAAGGATAAGAATCAATTGGAAACAAATTGCAAAGCCATGGAAGAAGAAAATACTCTTAAAAATAGCTTTGGAAGAAGTTAAAGTAAATTTAAACATAAATGACTACAATAGGTTAGGTAAGGAAATTCAACAGGAGAAACAGCTTTTGTCAGCACAGATGGAGGAAGTTACACAGGGAATAGAACAGTGCAAGAAAGATATGCAACTCACTTATGCACAAGTGGCAAAGGAGAAGGAAAAAATTGAAGAAGCAGTAAAGGAAGCCAAACACTGCAGCAACCAAGATAAAACAAACATTAGGCTGGAAGTGAGAAAAGAATTGGCATCTAACCCAAAGTTGGTACAATACACAGTTGATCGGAGTAAGTCCCTGATAATTTTTGGCTGCAAAGAAAAGGAGATAACATCTAGGTCAGAAAGAGCTGTAGAAGAAGCAAAAGTAGTAGATAAAATTGTTGGCCTCGTGGAAGGTCTTACAACCATAGAGAATGTGTGCGACTACAGGAGAATAGGCAGATATGTAAAAGGGAAAGATTGACCTATGAGGATCACCCTAAATGGTGCCAAACAGATAGAAGTACTACTAAGGAATGCTAGAAAATTACAAAGTGATGAGGATGGGAAAGTGTGGTCGTTAAGATGAGATCTTTCAAAAGAAGATAGAGAGAAGCTGAAACTGAACTTCGCCGAGGCAAAACGTTTAAATGAGAACAGGAATGAAGAAGAAATCAATTCTTTTTTCTACAAAGTGATAGGGGTAGGCAGACTAGTAAAGTGATACATAAAGGCAAACCAACAAAATCATTAGAGAGAGGGGGAGTGAAAAATAAGAATAGGGGGAACAAGTTCCTGAAGATTGCATACACCAACATAGATGGAGTAAGATCGAAGATACTGGAGTTAAGTGATGTAATACAGCTGCAGACACCAGACATTGTTGCACTCACGGAGACAAAACTTGAAGATGGTACATATTTTAAATGAGGTCATATTCCCAAGGGGCTTCTCAATTTGGAGACGGGACAGAAAAATTAGGAAAGGCGGTGGCGTTGCTGTGCTGGTGAAAGAACACCTAAAGGTGAAGGAAATAATGACTGCCAATCCACAAGAAGTTGACATAATATCACTAGAGATCTGCCATGAGGATGATAAACTAATGATCATAAATGCATATAGTCCACCGCCAAGCAGCACATGGTCAAAGGAGGAGCTAGATAGTAAACGAGGTCTTATAACAATAATGAGAGAGATCATAGCGAGAGCGGATAGCGATAGTTCACGACTGTTGATAGTCGGCGATTTCAACTTGAAATCCATAGACTGGGAAGCATATGAAGCTAAAACAGAAGATTTTTGGACCTGTAAATTTGTAGACCTCATCCTGGAAACATTCTTGTATCAACATGTTAAACAAGCTACGAGGATGAGGGAAGGGGACGTTCCCCCCATGCTAGATTTGATATTTACCAGGAAGGTGGAAGAAATATTTGACATTCAGTACCTTCCTCCCTTGGATAAAAGTGACCATGTCTTTTTGGGAATAAAGTATGCAATGCGTTATAATCTGGAAGAAAATATGATAGTTGATGAAATTGAAAAACCTGACTTTAGGAGAGGACATTATGGCAACCTTAGAAAATTTTTTAGTGAGTGTAATTGGACAGACTTGTTGCTAGGCATGGAAGTGAATGAGATGTATGTTAAGTTTTGTGAAATATATAATAAAGGCACAAAAAAAATTATACCAAAACAGAGATGCAGAACTAGGAAACAGGATTGGTTCAACAGAAATTGCGAGAGGGCCAGAGACCAAAAGACACAAAAATGGAATCGATACAGGAAGAGGCCAAACCCCCAAACATACCAGCGATACAAAGATGCTAGAAACAACTGCACGGCAGTGATTAGAGAGGCAGAAAGAAATTTTGAAAAAGGGATTGCAGACAAATGTAAAACAGAACCAGGTCTATTCTATAAATTCATAAACAACAAATTGCAGGTAAAGGATAATATTCAGAGGTTGAAAATGGGAAATAGATTCACGGAAAATGAAAAGGAAATGTGTGAAACATTCAACGAAAAGTTCCAAAGTGTTTGTACAAAATGAAATCTTCAGGGAACCAGATACAATAAGAATTCCAGAGAACAACATAGAGCACATAGAGGTGTCTAGAGACGAAGTGGAAAAAATGCTCAAGGAGCTAAATAAGAACAAAGCAGTTGGTCCAGATGGAGTTTCACCATGGGTTCTGAGAGAATGTGCATCCGAGCTCAGCATTCCTCTTCAACTGATTTTTCAGGCATCCCTGTTTACAGGAGTTGTAGTTGTTGTGTGGAAAAAGGCTAACATAGTTCCAATCTACAAAAGTGGAAGCAGGGAAGACCCCCTTAATTATAGACCGGTATCATTGACAAGTGTAATAGTTAAAGTATTGGAAAAAATAATTAAAACTAAATGGGTAGAACACCTGGAGAGAGATGATATAATATCAGACAGACAGTACGATTTTCGATCTGGAAGATCCTGTGTATCGAATTTACTCAGTTTCTATGATCGAGCAACAGAGATATTACAGGAAAGAGATGGTTGGGTTGACTGCATCTATCTGGACCTAAAAAAGGCTTTCGACAGAGTTCCACATAAGAGGTTGTTCTGGAAACTGGAAAATATTGGAGGGGTGACAGGTAAGCTTCTAACATGGATGAAAAATTTTCTGATAGAAAAATGAGGGCAGTGATCAGAGGCAATGTATCAGATTGGAGAAATATCACAAGTGGAGTACCACAGGGTTCAGTTCTTGCACCAGTGATGTTTATTGTCTACATAAATGATCTACCAGTTGGTATACAGAATTATATGAACATGTTTGCTGATGATGCTAAGATAATAGGAAGGATAAGAAACTTAGATGATTGTCATGCCCTTCAAGATGACCTGGGCAAAATAAGTATATGGAGCACCACTTGGCAAATGGAATTTAATGTTAATAAATGCCATGTTATGGAATGTGGAATAGGAGAACATAGACCCCACACAACCTATATATTATGTGAGAAATCTTTAAAGAATTCTGATAAAGAAAGAGATCTAGGGGTGGTTCTAGATAGAAAACTATCACCTGAGGACCACATAAAGAATATTGTGCAAGGAGCCTATGGCACGCTTTCTAACTTCAAAATTGCTTTTAAATACATGGATGGCGATATACTAAAAAAATTGTTCACAACTTTTGTTAGGCCAAAGCTAGAATATGCAGCGGTTGTGTGGTGCCCATATCTTAAGAAGCACATCAACAAACTGGAAAAGGTGCAAAGACATGCTACTAAGTGGCTCCCAGAACTGAAGGGCAAGAGCTACGAGGAGAGGTTGGAGGCATTAAATATGTCAAAACTAGAAGACAGAAGAAAAAGAGGTGATATGATCACTACATACAAAATAGTAACGGGAATTGATAAAATCGACAGGGAAGATTTCCTGAGACCTGGAACTTTAAGAACAAGAGGTCATAGATATAAACTAGCTAAACACAGATGCCGAAGAAATATAAGAAAATTCACTTTCGCAAACAGAGTGGTAGACGGTTGGAACAAGTTAGGTGAGAAGGTGGTGGAGGCCAAGACCGTCAGAAGTTTCAAAGCGTTATATGACAAAGAGTGCTGGGAAGATGGGACACCACGAGCGTAGCTCTCATCCTGTAACTACACTTAGGTAATTACACTTAGGTAATTACACAACCAGGTCCCAGTGGTATGCAGGCAAAACATGAGAGAGAGAGAGTACCCCAGAGAAGTCATCACTACCTGATGTTTATCCATTAACTGAAAGTACTGAGCTTATGTATTCATCAGTGCTACTAGGTTAACTTATTAAATATGTCTTTATTAAATTTTATTTCTTCTTACAGCATTTAAGAATGACCATCAATCCAGATGGTGCATGTCGGGTTCAGCATTTATCATTCGCCACAATATTTGACCTGCTTGAGTACTTCCGTGACAACCACATCCCTCTGGAGTCGGGTGGCACATCTGATGTAACTTTGTCAGAGTTTGTTATTGCCTCTGACTATTCTGCTCGAAATGCAGGATTAGGACAAGGAGGAGCAGAGCGTAGACCACCAAACCTTCCTGACACTAGAGAGGTAAAAAAAGAAATCCTTTTGCACTTACTTTTATTTTAAATGTCATTCTCAAACATTAAAAATAATTACAATTTATATTGCAAAATATGTATTACACACATGTGAGCATAATTTGCAGCACATTGGATACAGTTGAAAGTACTGTATTCTACAATTCTGCTTAGGAGTCCAGAGTATGAAAGCAAAACTGTAATTATATTACAAGGTTTGGTCAAGTGCTTAACTAGTTCACTCCATTTAATTCTGACAACAAATTATAATTTTTAAACACAAGTAGGAGATATATTTCTAAACATGACAACACGGAGAACAATTAAAAAAAAATCATGACACAGAACCTAAACAGATTATATATTATTTAAGCAGTTGTATGTTGCCCTATATCCGAAAGCACATCAGTATACTGTTACTAGAAAAGATACAAAGACATGCTACTAATTGGCTCCTGGACCTAAGACACAATAGCTCCGAGGAGAGACTGGAGTAATTAGATATGCCAAAAACTAGTGTTTGAAAGAAATGAAGGTGACATAATTACCACATAGAAAATTGTAACAGGAATTGACAACATTTATAAGGCTCTTCTTCTAATGTCTGCAGCATTGGGAATAAGTGGCCATAAATTAAAACTAAGAAAATAAAATTCCTGAAAAAATGAGAGTAAATTATCTTTATTAACAAATTGGTGGACAGATGGAATAATTTACTTGAGAGTTGTTTATGTCAATACAATTGTAAGTTTCAAAATGACATTTGCCAAGGATTGTGAGAGATATAGGTCACCACAAGCATTATTCTCATCTCATAGCTACACTTTAGTAATACCAATAGCTTGTAGAATACATTTATTTATATTTGACTAGTTTTGCATTTTACTATTCTCCATAACCTATGTGTCTGGAGGAACCGAACAATGGCTCCCTGTAGCTAGCCACTGAGATAGCTCACCATACATAAGTCACATCAGCACTAGGAACCCTAAGGGCTGATGTAACTCATGGTATGTGGAGCTATCTCTGTGGCTAGCTACAGGGAGCCAAGTTTTGGCTCCTCCAGACACACAGGTTATATTGAAAAGTAAAATACAAAACCAGCCAAGCCATAGCCTGGTCCCCCCACTGACAGTGGCTTCTTGAGGTTATCTTGCTCAGGGGTTAGTAAATCAAAAGGTCACCTCTCGCTGAAGAAACATCAAGAAAGTCAGTGAAGCAAAACAACTTTAAGGTTCACAGAAAATAAAGAAACGAAGCAGAAAATGTTTCAAAACAACCCATCCAACAGTTAAACCCCCTAAGTTACAGTTGGCCACCTGTAGGTTGCAGCAGTACTGGGAGCAACCAGCTCCCCCATGTCACCATTTGTCATTCCTTCATGCAATGTAATTTACCTGATTTACCTGAGGGCCACTAACACTAGTGGCCTCGACGAGGACAGGAAGCTGGTGGCTTGTTGAAGGTTCCCCCCATTTGCCTTGACGATCCTTTCCAGGTGGATTTTAAAACCTAACAAATTTTGGCATTAGCGGCTTTGGCGATTCCATGCGTTTATAACCCTGTGGATGAAAAACCATCTCCTGCTCTCAGTCCTACATTGAGGTTTGTTGAGCTACAAACTGTTCCTCCTTGTTTGTGTTACATCTAACGTTTTGAAGATTTTTCTGTGAGGAACCCTGTCGGCTTCCTGGAGCTATCGGACTGATATTAGCTATATTATTCTGGGGTTTCAGTCACATGGAGTTCTGCCTACCGGGAACCACAAACCAGAACTTGGCTCCCTCAGAGAGGTGCAGGAGAACCATTGCAGGGAGCATTGGTTTATAGAAATTCCACTTTTTGAGAGTATATTCATGTCTGCGATCGACTGGGGTTAGGCACCCAGAAAGGTAGGCATCCCAAAACAGACCCTAACTGGTATAAAATTTCAACCCAAGACCGAACAGAGCCCACAAACTCCCCCTAAGAAAACAAGGCAACAAGCAAATTTTCATCAAACAAATGCACCACTCGCTCCCCCCTCTCCCAGCAATGAAAAGAAAACCCCGAAAGTGCACCAAAACAACAGGAGGCCAGAGAGAGAGACGGCGCCTCAACTGGCGCACAGTGCTTGATAAATAATCATCAGGTTCATTACCGAGAAGATTTCCCTTCTTCAGTGGTGCAGAAGATGCAAGCTGCTTGGAGGCCACAGAAACTTTCAAGCAGGCCCAAGTTAAGTATGCTCATTACTATGACAAAGATGGCAAACCAATGAAAATACAGGAAGGCTCCATTGTGTTATTGTTGTCTGAGAGTAACCCATGAGGCCAGAGTATAGCCTTGTGGGATAGGTGGAAGGGACCCTGCAGAGTAATTTGGAAGACTGACCCTGCAAATGTTCCTGATCACCCATATTGATGATTGCGAGCAGAAGTTGGTACATGTTAATAAATTAAAAGTATTCCACCCTAAAAAAAAGAATTACACTTGCCCCATGCAGATCTAGACATTCAGGATACAGACGAGGCCATAAAAGAGGAAGATGATCCTCTGTTACAGTTGTTGAGTGGGCATGTTTGACCTACACATGCCATGCAGACAAGATCTAAAACTTGACTCAGTCCACCCTAGATTGCCAACTTCTGCTCTCCATGTGTAAATTGTTGTATACTAGTATTATGTCTTGTTTTAGCTAGTTAGGTAATGCACCACTATAGTTCTATACACTTGTCTTTGTTGTTCTGCCTGTTTTGTAAATCACGTTGGGGATGATTTTTAAGTTGTGACCATGTACACACCACTTATTGTCTTGACCCTCAACAGACTGTTGGTACCTGTTTTCGGACACATCATAGTGTGGACGATCTGCAATCGACCAACATTCAGAACACCCTATGGATAGCCCCAGGACAGCAACACCGACAAGTCGGACAAAATAAACCACGGATGGAGGTTGAGGAGAGGTAGGGCTAGTCTTTGAAAGGACATAATGTATTCTAAGAAAAGGAAGTCAGTAACAGCAAAAGCACCAAGAGGAAAAATAAATCGGTTATAATGGTCCTACACTTTGAAGAAGCCTAAGAAGAGGTGCAATGTAAAGTTACGGAAATTATAAGATACCGTGGAATACTGGGTGTCAAGTACCCCAGGAGTCTCCCTTTGAGTTCCCTTACGGTTATCAAGTGACCATCATAATCATTAGACTGTTTCGACTTGGGTTTTCCCTTGGAGACCATGGGAACAGTCAAATTAAGGAAACATGTGTCAGTAGTGTGGCATCTTGTTGTAACTGTTATGACAGTAGGTTACCTGAATGGCAGCCATGACTTGGCTCCCGTTACTCAAACTAACAGATGTCAGTAACCTATCTTGAGGTTATCTCAAGATGATTTAGGGGCTTAGCGTCCCTGCGGCCCGGTCTTCGACTAGGCCTCCTTTTTGTTACACACCCCCAGGAAGCAGCCTGTAGCAGCTGTCTAACTCTAAGATACCTATTTAATGCTAAGTGAACATAGGCATCAGGGTGAAAGAAACTCTGCCCATTTGTTTCCGACTCCACCGGGGATTGAACCCGAAACCTCAGGACTACGAATCCCGAGCGCTGTCTACTCAGCTGTCAGGCCCCTGTCAGACTTAAGATATAATCCAGGATCCAAAGAGGGGGGAACCTCTCATTGTTGATCCATATGTATGTTCTACTAGTTGCAGCCACTTTTATGCCTGCAATTCAAGAGATATTCTACATCATGCATACCACCCTCATACTCTCCTCCGTTGGTTTGGTCAGTCCTGACAAGTCAAGTGGAACAGTTCTGGAAGCGACCCTGAAGGTGTGAAGCATTGTTGTAAGTTGTAGAGTTTCCTGCTGTGTGGAACATGTGAGAGCCATCACCACTTGTGTCTTGGTTACAGGATACATAGTTGTCTGTCATTTAGCTAGCTAGTAAGCACCACTAGGATTTTGTATATTTCTGTTATGTTAGAATTGACTAAGAAAAATTTATGTAAATTCTTCAAATTTACATGAATTTTTCATTTTCCCTCATCAACCCAGGAAGGGGACGTATGTAAGAGAGATTTTTGTGAAGTGTATAACCCAGGCGAGAGACATAGAATCAGCAGAGTTAAATGTTGAAAAACATTCTTAAACTCTTGCATGTGGAATCCCCGGCAGTACGATAATTAGTTCTGCAGAGGTGCAAAGCATTGTCGTAGCAGGAAAGCATCATCCCTAGAACAGTGTAAACGGCAAAGAAAATACATGTTTAAAAAGTATATTCAGTGCTGGAAAATATATTGAAACAACAGTGTTAAATGTTGAAAAGCAGCCTGGAACTTTATAAGACATATAAATGAACTATTGGAAGATACAAATGTGTGAAACATTATTGGAACTGGGCGGTTGGACACAGATGTGCTAGCTGTCTCGTTCGCTTGGTTTTAGGCAGGGATGGAGAACAGTCCGGTCATTGCTTGCATGATGTGGGGCGGTCTCCTACAATAACGATACATGCATTTGTATCTCGTACCCCCCTCCCTGTTCAGCCCGTTGACGCTGTGAGGGGGGCTTAGTGGGCAGCTGCCGGAGTGTGCTGCTCCTTGGGACAGTCCTCTGCCCTTTTGTGGCCTTGTGCTCCTGCTGCTGTCCTCACTAATTGTGTTGAACGACTTTTCCTTTTCCTTCTGTTTCGTTTTTCTCCCACCCCTCTTCTCCTATCTGCTTGTCGTTTCCTGCCGACCTTTTGATTGTTTTGGTTATTCCTTTGGACTTCTTCTATTTTGACGTCCGGGTGCTTGAGGAAGCATACTCATGCACCCGTAGAACTGTAGTACCCAACGTCTCGAGCGAGGGTAACCTTTTATTGTCAATCCCTCTTTCATCGCTGAATCCGATTTCGACGGACTGACGGTTCTTAAGGTGGCGTTTATGGGGCGTATACTCACGACAGATCCCTAGGGGGCCCCGGCATGATCGGCGATAGCTTCCTGTTGGGTGTCCTGCCTCTAATTGTGGCTGTATGGTGGGTATGGGGGCACATTCGTGGATGAATTTGTCACTCTTCGTCTGTATGTCGATGAATGTTTCTGTTGTACCCTCTCAGGCTCGTGGGGTGGGCGACCAAGCCCCCGAGTTGTCCTGTATTGGAAGACCAGGCTCTGTAGCCCCCGCTGCGTTGGGCCCCAACCTTGCTCCTCCTTTGACCCTTCTGACTTCTTCCCCCAGCTCCCCTCCCTCCTCTGTGGTTGGGTCGAGCCTCAAGCCCCCAGTGGTGACCACTTTGTCCCCTGGTGCGGCTAATTCTCTCGTTGTGACTACTGCGCCTTTTAACCCCTCTCTCTCTGGGGGTTCTCAACGCCGTCCGCACCACGGCCGCACTCGCTCGATTCCTTCCCGTACTGATGCGTATCAGGCCTTGTTTGGTCCCGCTTCATGGGCCAAAGACTTTGATCTCCTCCCTCTTGATTCTGCACCTCCTGATGATTTCTCCTTCCATAGGCATCTTGTTGATTCCGTGGATGCCTCTGTTACCTTCAACCCCACTCGTCTCAGTACATGTGTCATTGCTGCTCCTTCTCAGGATGCAGCTTCCCGCTTGGCTGCTTTATCCTGCCTTGGCGAGATCCCTGTTCGGGTCTCAAAGAACGCTCGGTTGAATGCCAGTGTTGGCACTATTCTCCTCCCGCCCCATGTTGCGACTGGTGTTCGGAATCTGCAGGACTGCCATGATGATATTCGTCATATCCTTGATGCCCAAGGCCATTCTGTCCTCCAGGTAGACTTGTTTACTCATCCCCCTCGTGGTCATCGCCGTCAACCCCTTCAGGTTGTGAAGATTACCTTTGATGGTAGGACCCTTCCATCCTCTGTCATTCTTGCTGGTGCCAAGTGCTCTGTCTAGGAGTACATTCCATCTCCTAGGCTTTGTAACAAGTGCTGGAGGTTTGGGCATGGTGCCCTCCGCTGCTCTGGGACTGTCTCTCTCTGTCCTTTGTGTGGGGGCGAATGTCACTCTTAAGTCGGAGTGCACTTCTCCCCAGGTTCGCTGCCTCAACTGCGGTGAGGCCCATCCTACCTTCTCCCGTGCCTGTATCCATTACAAGCTTGAGGCAGCTGTCCTCAACTTGAAGCACCGGGAGCGTTTATCTTTTCCTGAGGCGAGGCGCCAGGTTCGCTGGCTCCCACTTTATGCTAACTTCTCTTATGCTTGCGTGTTGCGCTCTTCCTCTCCTCGTCCTTCCCACCTTCCTCAGACCCACAACCGTTTCCGGGCCTTGGACCCTGATACGCCCACTGCCCCCTCCTCTGTTCCTTTTGAGTTCTGTCCCGAAGGGTCCCCCTCCTGGTCCTCTGTCTGGGGTTCCCCTTCTTTCTGCCCGGTCTGTCATGTCTCCTGTGTCTTCTTCCTCGTCTCCCTCCGTTCCTCCTTCCCATCCTTCTCCTCCATCTATTGACTCTCCCTGCCACCTGTCAGTGCGGGCTGATGTCCATCGCTCTCCTACCGGCCGTCGTGTGTGCTCTCATTTAGCTTCTCCTGTTGAGACACAGGAATCCGTTGCCCAGTTGATGGGACACCTGTCTCTTTAAGTCAGAAGCGTAAGCCTGGCTCCTCTCCTTCTTCCTCCTCAGCAGGTAAGAAGGCTTTGCTTTCTTCCTCGGCCCCTGCTTCCGACTCTATCGCCCCTTCCCCCTCACATTTCGGTGGTTGCGCCCCCTGTTCCTGTTATGGAGGTTTCTTTGGCCCCCGCTTCCCTCTCGGTTGCTGCCCTTGCTGAGGTGCGCTCCCCTCTTTCTACTCCCCCTCTTCCTGCTGCTGTCTTTGACTACTCCTCTCGGTTGCCTCCTCCTTTTCCTCCTCCTCCTCCGGACCCAGCCTGTCTACCTCTGGTCTGTTCTCCCGCTTCCTTCCCTCCGTCTTTGCTCAGTTTACCCATGCCCCCTAACCCTGACTTTGCTGACCCTGATCCTGACCCTGATATTCTTTAACGTGCTATGTTGCTCTTTCGCCTTTGTTTCTTCCTTGTTCTATGTTGTTGTCCTTTCTCTTCTCATTGATATCTTTTCTTCAATGGAATGTTCGGGGTTATTACGCCAATTTCCTTGAACTCCAACTTCTAATTTCGTGATTTTCACCCCTTTGTGTCTGTCTCCAAGAGCCGATGCTTGGTGCTCGTCCTGGTCACTTTCGTGGCTATTCCTTTCTCTTCCCCTCCCCCAGCTGTTGCTGGGGCTCCTAACTCTTCTGCTCTCTTGATTCACTTTGATGTTCCCTTTGTCCCCTTACTTTTTCCTTCGCCTCTCCATTGTTCTGCTGCTCATATCTTTGTGGGGAAATGGTACACTGTTTGTTCCATTTATCTCCCCCCGAGTGTCCTGCTTTCTCTTCCTGATCTGAAACACTTACTGGACTCCTTGCCGGAGCCTGTGCTCCTGCTGGGTGATTTCAATTGTCGTCATTCCCTTTGGGGTGATGTTCTGACGAACACCCGGGGTCACCTTCTTGAGCCGTTTATCCTCTCTTCTTCCCTGTCTCTTCTGAATTCTGGTGAGCCCACGCATTTGGACTCTTGGACTCGCACCCTTTCCTGTCTTGATCTTGATCTGCAGACGGCCGATTTTTTCTTTTCTTTCGGAAAGCGAGTGCGGTGGCCCGTAGGGCCATCCGTACGGCTAAACGTGAATGTTGGGCATCTTATGTCTCCACCATTACGTCCGAAACTCCTCTGCCACAGATCTGGAAGCGTATCTGCAAGATAGCGGGTAAGTTCGTTCCCGATGTTTCACAAGTCCTTCACCTCCGTGGTACTCTTGTGGCGGACCCGTTGCAGGTTGCTACCGAACTGGGTTCCCACTTTTCTTCTGTTAGCTCTGGTCTTCATCTTCCCCAATCTTTCCTTCTTCGTAAACCTGTCCTTGAGTTTCGTCCTTTAGATTTCTGCACTTGTCTTCGACTTCCCTGTAACGATCCCTTCTCTCTCTGAACTTCGTTCTGCCCTGGCCCTCTGCGGTTCGACGGCGACGGGCTCCGATGGTATTCATTATGAGATGCTTCACCATCTCTCTCCGTACACGTCTCAATATTTACTGAATCTGTATAATCAGATCTGTGAGTCATCGTCAGTCCCTGAGGACTGGCTCGATGCCGTTGTCCTCCCTGTTCGCAAACCAGGGTCTCTGGGAACATCCCCTAAGGACTTTCGCCCTATTGCCCTCACAAGTTGTGTCTGCAAACTCTTTGAACGTATGGTTAACGTTTGTCTGATGTGGTTCCTGGAACACCATCACCTCCTCTCCCCTTCTCAATTTGGTTTCCACAAGTGCAGCAGCACGACAGATGTCCTGGTGAACTTGGTCTATATTCGTACTGCTTTTGCTGTGAAGACCTCCGTTGTTGCCATCCTTTTTGACCTGGAAAAGGCTTATGACACCACTTGGCGATATCATATTTTATCCCAGCTTCATTCTTTTGGCCTTCGTGGTCATCTCCCTCTCTTTCTCCGCAGCTTCCTCTCTCGTCGTTCCTTTCGGGTGCGACTTGGTACTGCTCTCTCTGCCTCTTTTCAGCAATACGAAGGTGTGCCCCAGGGTAGTGTTCTGAGCACTACTCTTTTTTTCTGGTTGCCCTCAATGGTCTTCTTTCCTTTCTTCAGGCGTCTTCTCCGCTCTCTATATCGACGATCTTACCCTTTGCTGTCAGGGTGATGATTCGCCTCTCCTTCAACGCCGACTTCAACTTGCGATTGATGCCATGTCGTCTTGGGCCACCGATCATGGCTTCAAGTTCTCTACTACTAAGACTTGTGCCATGACTTTTACTCGGAAACGGGTCGTTCTTCGTCCCTCTTTGTCACTTTATGGTCATCCCCTTGAGTACAAAGATTCCGCGAAGCTTTTGGAGTTATTCCTTGACACTCGTTTGTCATGGTCTCCCCATATCTCTTACCTCCGTGTTGAGTGCCCTAAGGCCCTTACCCTCCTTCGGGTATTGTCCCATACTTCTTGGGGAGCGGATAGGCGCGCACTCCTTGCTTTACATTCCTCTCTCGTCCTGTCTAAGCTCGATTATGGTTGCCCTGCTTACTCGTCTGCTCCTGCTACTCTTCGCCGTCTTGATGCTTTGCACCATACTGAGTTGCGCCTCAGTTCTGGTGCCTTTCGTTCGACTCCCGTCCTCAGCTTGTATGTTGACACTGGCTTCCTGTCTCTCCAGGACTGCCGTGATCGCTACTGTCTTCGCTATCTTGCGCGGTCCTTGCAACATACTTCCTCTCGCCTCTGTCGTGCTTTAACTTTTATCCCTCCTGCAGTTCCTGTTCCTCGTCGCCACCTCCCTCTTTCTGTCAGGTTATCTCGCTTACAGGATTCTCTTTCTGTTCGTATTTCTAATGTTTCTCCTCGTGTTGTTCCTTCTTTGCCCCCGTGGAGAGTCCGCAGTTTTGTACATCTTTGACCCGCATCACTAAAGCTTTTACCCCTCCTACGGTTCTAAAACGCCTTTTCCTTGAGCACTTTTCTTCTCACTCCCGCTCCGTTTCTGTTTTCACCGATGGGTCTAAGTCTGCAGACGGTGTTGGCTACTATGTTGTTTTTCCAGATCGCACTTATATGTGTCGCTTACCTCCGGAGACTAGCATCTTCACAGCGGAGTTTTATGCTGTTCTCTATGCTCTTCGTCTCCTGCTTTCTCGTTGTCAGTCTTCCTTTGTAGTTGTTGTTGACTCTTGTAGTGCCCTCATGGCTCTCGGGTCCTTTAATCCGGTTCATCCAGTAGTTTTCAAGATCCAGCATTGGCTGTTTCTCGTTCACAGTAAATTTAAGTCGGTTTAGTTTTGTTGGGTTCCCAGCCATATTGGTGTCTTTAAATGAGCGTGTGGATGCTGCTTTGATGGTGCTACATAGCCTTCCCGGTTTGGTGCCTTCTTTTGATAATTACTTGTTACTTGTATCTCGTACATGCTATAGAGGTGCGTGGTCTCTGTGTTAGGGATAGGCAGTTTTTAAACAGGTTATTTATGGAACCCTGTGTGTAGGTGGTATTTTGTGTCATTCACTCGGCTTTCTGTAACATGTGGTCTTACCACATCAACTTTGTCCCCCATTTGTAAAGTGTTTTAAGTGTTAGAACTTTGTATTGTTAAAACCCATATCACCTTTGTAATTACCAAGGAAGGGTAGAAGAGTATTGTGGCAACCATTGTCCCAGTTGGTGTGGCTCCTACAGACTATTCACTACTAGTATTTATTTGCTGGGAACTATTCCTTTGTATTTCAACAATCTTAGTGCGTAACAGTGTGCCCCCATATTTAGTCGGTGTAAAATAATCTTGTTTTGTTCAATAAAACCCTGTTGTGAAATTGTACTCTTAAGGTTCATTTCTTGTCTAATGTAGGACAAGGTTTCTGGCTTTTGACTTGTGCTTTTGTCAAATATATCTAGATACCCCTCCCATTGTTTATAAGAAAGTAAGAACGGGTTTGTTAGTTGTACTCTAGGGTAAGGCTTCCAATCGCATGCCTTACTGACCATTTGTGGAGTTCATGTAGATCTCTTTGTAAGGCTTCAATATCATTATCATTTTCCACTTTATCATAAATCTTTGTGTCATCTACAAATCTAATGATGTGGTTTGTAATATTCTCATCTTTGTAATTGATATATATGACATAAAGGGTTGGCCCTAAAAATGGACCCCCCGTGGTACTCCACTTACCACATTTCACCATTCAGATTCATTACCATTTAGCACGACCCTTTGTTTTCTTTCTTTCAACCATTGTTTTATCCATTATAGTATTTTACCATTTATTCTGTGGACCTGTAATTTCCTTGCCAGTCTTTCTTGTGGTACCTTATTAAAGGCTTTAGCAAAATTCATATATACTACATCCATCGGAAGGCCTAATGTCCAATAGTTTTTACTGTTCCTCGAGATGCCAACCTTGCAGGTTCCAACTATTTCTAGATAAGTGTTGACCATCCCTTGAACTCTTGTTTTGTGGGTGCCCCCTTGCTTGTGTATCATTTCAAGATTTAGCAAATGCTTTCAACAAAATGTGACCATGGTGTTATTGCACACAAAATGCCCATGAAAAGAATTACTGGCCAAGTAGGGAGATAGATCTTTACTTTATAGTAATTGGCAAAGTAAAATCTGGATCGTCCACTGTGGAAAGCTCAGTCCCCAAGGGTACAAACTGTTGCACTGTATCACCCTTTGCAGATGACACTAGGATTTCCATGAGGGTAAACAATACAACAAACCTCCAATCTGATATTAAATCTTTCAATGGATCATAGAAAATAATATAATGTTTACTGAGGATAAGTTCCAGTTACTGCACTACGGAAAAAATGAAATATCAAAACAAACTGTATAAAAAATTCCGTCAAAGCACACTCCAGTATTGAAAGAAAAGGCAACGTAAAAGATTTACACATTAAAGGACACAACATAGTTGCTGTCACAACTGCAAGAAAAATGACAAGTTGGATAATAAGAATATTTCAAACAGAGATAAGATACTAGTGCTTTTTATGACACTGGCACTTTTTAAGACACTAGTGCTCTCTTTAGGGGAATATTATTGCACACTAACAGCCCCATTCAAAGCTGGAGAAAATGCTGACCTAGACCCGGATTCATAAAGCAGTTACGCAAGTACTTATGAACGTGTACATCTTTTCCTCAACCTTTGATGGCTTTGGTTACAATTATTAAACAGTTAATGAGCTTCGAAGCACCTGGAGGCTATTTATAACAATAACACCAGTTGATTGGGAAGTTTTCATGCTTGTAAATTGTTTTAATAAACAGTTTACAAGCATGAAAACTTCCCAATCAACTGGTGTTATTGTTATAAATAGCCTCCAGGTGCTTCGGAGCTCATTAACTGTTTAATAATTGTAAACAAAGCTGCCAAAGATTGAGAAAAGATGTACAGGTTCGTAGGTGCTTGCATAACTGCTTTATGAATCTGGGTCCAGAAGAGATCTTTTACTGCTATAATCCACTCAATAAAACATATAAGTTATTGGGATCGCTTAAATTTGTATTCCTTAGAGTGCGGGGGGGTGGGGGGGGAAAGATACATAATAATTTACACTAGGAAATTACTAGGACATGTTCCAAATCTGCATGCACAAATAACACCAGATGAGACCAGAAGGCATGGCTGTACAGTAGTATGTGTAAAATAACTCCATGGAAAAGCAATAGGTATGCCGAGAGAGAACTCGATCAACATAAAGAGGCCCAAACCTTTTCAACATACTCCCTCTAAATATACAGGCCATAACTGGCTGACTTGCAATGTTCAGAAGAGAACTTGATCAAGACCTTCAAAAGGATACATGATCAACCAGGCTGTGACTCATATGTCAGGCTACGAGCAACCACATCAAACAGCTTGTTCACTAGACCAAACACCAGGAGGCTTGGTCAGAGGCCAGGCCACAGGGACGTTTGATTACCTTGTGCAAATTTGACAGTTGCTCGTTGACCATGCTATGGGCGATGATCATTCGTTCTACCTCTGCCATGCTGCCTGTTTGGTTAAAGACACCTACAAGCCCGAGTCGTGTCGGGTTTGCACTCCACATGTGGCTCTCTTATCTGATCCTCCCAATGAAGTTTGTGTGTATCAGCTGACTGCTACCCTACGGGTTTCAGTTTGCAGCAGTTTAGGTTATATGCCCTGTTGATTTTCCTGGAGTTGGCCTGTTTTTTGTTTAGGGACCTAGAACTGGAGGTGTTGGTGAATTCCCCACCCCTCAACCCTCTGTAAAGTTTGAGGATTTTTTCTGGGGTTGAAGTTGATATTTTTTGGCTTTTCTGCTGTTTTGTTGTTTTCTTCTCAATGGTGAGATAGTTCAAGGATTGTGCCAGCCCAGAAAATACCTTGTTTTGATGGATGGAAATAAAATACAAATTTACTGTACAGTATATGCATATATTATTTGTTTATTACAATACCATAAATGTTTTGTAGGTAACAACTCATGGAGGATCAGTTCGTATGACAACATCAGCTCTTGAACGACTTCAGTATGAACAAAGCAATTCGGGGGGATCTACTGGAAGAGCTGTGGAAAATACCTACACATACACATGAAGGCAAGCTTTTTATGCCCAAGAGGAAGGTTTATTGAACAGTGGAGTGACTCAACTGTACACTTGGTGATGAACACTGTGCTTCATTAAGAAGAACATGTTTGTGCAAGTTGAGATGGCTTTGATGAATTATTTTCCTTGGGTTATTTATTGGTATGAGCAGCTTGGTTTTATAGAAATATTCAAGAGTGTGAGTAGTTATATGTTTTTGAATAAATACAGTATTTATTTAGTTGCTTTGGAGGAATCTTGAACTCATGAGCATGAAAATCATTGGAAATGTCAGTGGTTATAGCTCAATAGTGCCTCATTTACCTGGTTTTTACCAGTGAATGCACATCTACATGTCCAAAACCATATATACTTGTATTCAAACATGTGTGTTTATGCATACACATGAATACAAATACTTTCACATGTTCTTACTGAAAATATACATTCGTGTGGCCAAAGATAACTTTAATTGCATTAGCTCATATTTGGCAGTGAAAACCAGGATATGGATGGTTGTGAATAACATGCTTGATGAATATATCATGCATCTGTGTAGAGCTTCATCAAGCTCTTTGCTTTTATCAAGAAAGTGGATCTTCCAATTTCTTAAAAGCTCAAAATCAATTGATGGTACATAGCTGACCGATTTCCTAATGCTCAAATACTATTGCCAGTACTGTACTCTAACTCCAGATGTGGGGGTTACTCTTCATAATGATGTAACAATCTTTAAATTTCTTCAAATATGGAATTTCAGAGTTCTGTGTAAACAAATTTAGGAAGACTAATCAAATGGACCCTACATCAGCCCTCAAGATTATATTTTCCAGCGGAGATATGTTGAATGTCATTTCTATACATAATATTTTTTCATTACTTGGGTGGTTAATGCCTAGAAGATTATATTTTAAAAGGAGCTTTTAGTCCTTGCATTTTTGTCATGAATGGATCTCGCCATCCATCAAGTTGCAGAGATATAATTGACTGAAGATTTGTATGATAATTATCTCATTCTAAGATGTGTAAATATAATTACACCATTACTGTGTGCCATGTTGAAAGCAATGTTGCAATTTTAATTATCAGAGCTGTTAGTTATGTTTAGTTTTTGTGTTAATTGGCAGAAGTTTATTTACGAAATATTTCATTGGCATTTCTTAATCAGTTTTCACCTAATTCAGTACTGCACGATAATGAATACAGACAAAGTGTGGCAGTACTGTGTCATAGTCTTTTGTAACTCTGAGCCTGCATTTGGCAAAAACAAAATGTTAGTTACACCTCAAGGACCATGCTTATTTTTAAGTTTATTTGATGTGCTTTGTAGCAATTTAGAATAACTGACATAATGAGTGTGAATTCTGAATTAAATTTCATAAGTTTAATGATTAATGGACCTCCAGAAAATTTTGGGAGTCATTATTAAGTTCACAATGGTACTGTAGCTTAGATTAAATGGCTATATATTTTGTACATGTCTTGAGCAAAATCTCAATCTGAAATAACAGAAATAGACATTTACTGGTTAATGTATCTTCTCTTTGGTGGTAATTTTATCATTATGTGGAGATGCTGTCTTTGATGGAATGTGTGATTTCGGTTACTGAGCCTGCAGTATTTTTTACCAGTTTTTTTTTTTTTTTTGCAAGTCTTGGCTAGAGATTTTGAGAAATATTTATAGTCAATAGACTTGTATCACTGTTCAGTAAACAATGTCCATACTACTCTCAGTGTTTTATAGTCAGGTGAGACACAGGCACATGTGAGGATACTGTTTACTTGTATATAATGTTTGGTTTACTCTGCATTTATGTTATCTAGCAGGGAGTTAGTGAATCTCGTGAGAGCATGTTAAAGTAATGTTTGTACAGTACACTAATGTTAATTATTAACATATAGCAGGTTTATTTTGCAGTACAGGTAGCACAGAAGCAACATGTTTGCTGCAACGTAGGATTACTGCCAACAAATGTGTAGAATGTCATGAATTTTCTTCTGTTCTTTTGTTCTGGTTCTAATTCACATAAATGGTATGTTTGTGTGCACGTGTAAAATTTATCTGCTAGCTAAGTACTCTGTAAGATAAACAAAATGTATAAGGTAAAGATTGAAAGCTCTAAAACATAAGAATTTCAGTCGTGGTGCAGTGTGAAGTGACATGGCTATAGACTTCAAAGAATCAGAAGTCGTGATAGATCTCATTGTTAGTATGACAGCTACTCTCTTCGGCAACAAGAAGATCTCAAGTAAGTTAATTTGTTTTCAATTTTTGCTTTATGTATGTTAGCTACTTGCAACAATTTCAGGGACTTGATTATTTTAGTACAATTAATAGCACCTGAGTTTAATTTTTGCCCCTCTTCATTTATTGGTTTTGAATCTGCTCATATGTTAAGAGATTTGCATTTTACAGTATTAAGTTTTGATATTTACAAAAGTGGGTCCTAACATATAGAGAATGTTAGGCAGATGTAAAGCCTTTTATCAAGCTTTTTAAAATAAGTACCTGTGGCACTGACAAAGAAATTAAAGAATCTCGGCTACACTGGAGGTGAAGTTGGAACTATCAACAACTAATATGTTCTGCTGATAAAAGCAGAAAAAGCTGGGCAACAATAAGTGCCTCACTTGTTGTTCCTCATTTGCTTCTAAATATATTCAGTCTTTGTAGGAAGAACTTCAGTCTTTAAAAGTAGGTACAGTATAATCATCAGGAGTTTGTCATGTAATTCACTTATTATTGCCTTCATTGTAATATATTCATTGTAAACCACTTAATGAGAAAATATAATTGTGCATTTATTGTTGTGAAATTTTTACTTGATTATAGCTGTATTTGAACTTTTTTGGGTGTCTAATGCAAATGACAGGCACTTTACATTCTGTTGATATTAATTAGTGGCTGACACTTTGAATTTGTATAATTAAGTTACATGTTATTGAAGGTTAGACTATAAGTGGAGGAATTTATCTAGTTTAGAAGTAATTGATTTGAAGACATGTATTATCTGTTTTTCTGTGGGGAGCCCCTTCGGCTCCCTGGAGTTATCTGACTGATATACACTATATTAATCTGGGGCATCAGTCAATGGAGTTCTGCCTACTGGGGACCATATCTGGCCTCCCTTAAAGAGGCACAGGGAGCAATGGCTTATAGAAACCCCTATGTGTTTGGGCGCATTCCATGTCAGCCATAAACCGGGGTTAGGCAGCCAGAAAAAAAGGCATAAAAAAACAGACCCCACATGGTACGAAATTGCAACCAAAGATTGAATAGAGAGACAGAACTCGCCAAAAACATAAGGAAACATGCCAACAAGAAAATGTCATTCACCATCGCCGTGCTGTTTGTCCATGCAGGGGGACCGGACCCCCTGCTGCACTGGCTACTCTCATCTTCAGTACATAGGCTGATGCACTCTGGGGCAGTCGTCAACTCTGGCCTTGAAGTCTTGGCAGATTTTCTGCCTTTGTAGTATTCCTGCTCTTTGTGGTGCAGTGGCCAGGAGTAACTACTTGTGTACTGGGGTTGCATGCACTTAGGGCAACCTTCCCTAGGCACCCTATAAGTACTACCCTTGGGTTCAAGGATTACCTTCCATAGAGCCTTCGCGATTCCACTTCCGTAGGGCTTCCTGCTGCTCGGCATTTACCCCGCCTTTGGGGCCAGCTAGGGTTTCGTGGTCTTTGTTTGGCCTTGGGTAGGAAGTGGTGTTGCTTGTTGGGGCACAAGGTGTTGTGCAGCTTGCTTACCTATGCGACAGCCATGTTCTGTTCCTTCTGGTGGCATTGAACTTTTTTTTTTTTTTTTTTTTGCCAGGAGGGAGTCTGCCTTGTTTGGCTATTAGTTCACACATGGTATATTGGTGGTCCTTTCCTCTAGGCCCTCGTGCTTGTACAAGTTACAGGTGTCCAGTTAATAGCTCATCCCCCTGTGTTAGCTTTTGGGTTAACTGGTTAGCAGTACCTTGCCTAAGCTTCCTGTAGGGGAGACCCCTAGGGGCCCTGGAAACTCACGTCAGGGCTCAGTTGACCAAAGGATGTATCCTCCGAGTTCCACCTCACCTTGTGCGAGTTTGAAGGTTGTTCTGTGCCCTGTGCCCATGTCTCAGGGTGACAGTCACCTGTTTTGCCTCCGTCATGCTGCCTGTTGGGTCAACGACACCTTTGACCCGGAATCTTGTGAGACGTGTTCTCTGCTCGTGCTCCACTTTACCCATTCTGTTGTCACTGAGGTTCGGGTTCAGGTGGCATCCGCGTCACATGCCTGGTTTACGTTGCTGCAATGCGCTAGGTTAGTTGCCCTCTCGGATGCCCCGGGGCTGCCCTGTTTTGGTTATAAGGCCCTGGAGTTGGGGGCATTAGTCACTTCGACCTTGGTTCTGTTTGCACCCTTAAGTCCTTCCCCAGTTGGCATTGTTTGCCCTCTCCTGGCTCCCAAACGTCTGAGGGTTTGATGGCTTCAGGGAGCCTCCAGGGCTCACCCAGATATGGTGTTTCATTACATTCAACACTGGTTTTTTAGTATAGTGATATTCCACACATTTTATTGTATAATTTTATCGCATTACACACTATTGTTTTCAGAATGGTGCTGGTTTCATTTTTCAACCATGCAGTAGTCTGTTTTGATTCGCCTACCTTTCTGGGTGCTTCCCTGGTCGATGGCAAGATGAACTTTAAACGTAAAGTGTTCATGAGCTATTGCTCCCTGCTGCTCTGTGAGGGGGGGGGGGGTCAGGTTCTGGCTTGTGGTCTCCGGTATGCAACAAGAACTCTGTGACTGATGACTCCTAATAGTATGGCACCTAATCAGTAAGCTAGCTTTAGGAGCTTCTGGGGCTCACCCAGAAAATGGCACTTCATTACATTCAACGCTGATTTTTTTAATTTTTTTCATATTAAAAATTTATTGTTTTCATAATTTTGTGTAAAAATTCTGAATGATTTGCTCAGTTATTTGTTTTAAAAATAATCTGAATTTAGCAATAAAAATTTATACGATCTCAATTAGGTTTTTAAGATTACATTTAACAAGATAAGTTCTTTCCCAATATTTCAAATATTTGGCTTCCTGCAAATATACTGTGTTTTGCTGTGGAAATTGGTATCTTAAGTATGGATTATAAGAATATTTGTCTCGATACAAATTTTGTAACATACTCAGTTATTAATGAGAAGTTTTCTGCTCAATATTGATTACTGGCAATGTTTAAGAAGTAACTGCTTAGATGTTTGCATTGTGACTTATAAGGTTATACCAAACTTACAAGTCAAGAAATCAACTTTAGTGCACAAATAAACTCCTCTGTGTCATAGCCTGTTTGTGATATTCTTCATGAATTTCAGGCTTTGAAAATCAAAATGGCAGATTTTTTTTCAAAGTTTCTGTAACTTAAGATGTTTTAGAGTCTGAAGGGTAAATGCTACAAGAAAATGGCTGTATATGTATAGTAGATCTATGTATAGTTCATACATCAGGGTATAGTAAGTGGGATTTATATGATGATGACGACGTGGCAGCAGTTTTTATGATTTGTATACGAAAGGATTAGTTACAGTTGTTTACCCTAAACCTTAGCTTCTCTTTCAAATGTAACCTGTGTTGTTTGTTATGTTTGCATAGCAATTTAATATTATTTTTTAAAATTTAATAAAATTTATTATGCTAGTCTTTTTACAGTACTGTGTATGGCATATTTGTAATTACTAATGTGATAAATATCCGATTCATTTTGCAAAATGAAACATAAAAGAAAAATGTTGTAATTCTTCACCTGGTCTGGAGGAGTATGGAAGTTGTAGATAAGGTGATAAGGTATCTATTAGGGAACTTGTACATTTGTAGTTTTTTTTTCTGGTACCTTACTTTGATAAGTGTCGTAGAAAATAGAATCATGTTTGATTTAATTATTATTAATGAACAATGATGAGGGTTCTATGCGCTGGATGTTCCCAGATGCGCTCATGTCAACTGTACCACGACATGGTAAAAGAATTGCAACCTGGAGAGCTACTGCACCCATGAGGATCCTAAGGCTTCCACTGAAGCCTAACCGGGGTTTCACACAATTTTCCCATGCTCTCGGGCTCTGTCAACCAAATAGTTCTACCTTTGATACTTTAATATATTGAAGTATATCTTGCCATCAGAGATAGATCTATTTGGTTGACAGAGCCCGAGTGCATGGGGAAATTATGTGAAACCCTGGTTAGGCTTCAGTGGAAGCCTCAGGATCCTCATGGGTGCAGTAACTCTCCAGGTTGCAATTCTTTTACCATGTTGTGGTACAGTTGCCATGAGCGCATCTGGGAACATTCAGCGCATAGGTTCGAACCCTCATCAAGGCCCTTGTGGATTTGTTAATTTGATATATCACGTTATTGTGATTTGTGTGTATTATTACTAATGATACCATATAAAAAATTAAAAATGGCGGTGAAGTAAAGGGTCTCGGATACAGTTAGGTCCGTTCATGACCGACTCACAATCGAGAATTCTGAGTTCAAATCCCAGGCAGGACAGAGATAGTTGAACACGTTTCCTATCACCTAGTGGGAACCCAGGAGTTAGTCAGCTTGTTGTGGAGTTGCATCCTGGGGAGGGTCAGTAATTCAACCCTTGGGGGACCTCGATATAAGCCTGACATGTACTGTATGTATAAACTGGCTGCCTGTTCCCTCATACAATGAATTATTATTAAATAAAGTATTCCCTTTCATTTAATTTACTTTTTTGTTTGTACATTGATTCATTTTGAGAAATTAAACTTGACATCTGTTCATAGGTATATTGAGGTATAGTATTTGTTACCATGAAATTGTATATTATTTTCATGTGATAAGTATATTTGTCATAGCACTTATTGTCAACTACATTTGAAACTGATCACTTACCATTGACTAGCCCCAAGTTATATCCCCCTCCACTATATATTATATGGGCAAATTTACTTATTTTATTCACAAACACTGTATAGTATATATTTATATACAACCCCCCTTTTTTTTCTTGGATAAGTATGTGCATGAGTATATGGATGGAAGCCCAAGATTATGAATTCCAGTAGATTTTGTTCTCTTTATCCATTGACTTATGTATCTGGTTTAATATTTGATGCTCATTATATATATACTTTAGAGTATATGTATATTTTATGTGCCAATTTTGTATAACGAGCAAGATTTATGTAGTATCTTAATCAGTAATTTTTCCAATTGCCTTCTTCGGATACCTAAGAGGTAAGTACTGTGATGATCAGAAAGAATGTATGCATTCATAAAGTGCTATGGGCCATTATATTCTAAACTCGAGAGCCATTTGTCCACTGGCCTTGAAATCTTTCCCAATCATAGTAAGAACAGCTTAAATTTTAAGGAATTTTTATTTAGTTTCCAAAACATTTTGTATTCATAAAACTATCATGTGCCAGTTAGAGGAATAGTCATTTATTTTATTGACTCATTATTATATTATTTATTGACTCATCCTAGCATTCGGTTAGGATGAATCAATTTTAGTGACACACACAGAATGAAATAAGTGAATGTGTCAATAATTTCTTGGATGCATTATAAGAAAGTGTACAAAGCAAAACCAGTTTCACATATTATAAGTGGGCATTATGCAAATATTCTACACCCCCGCCAGGTCCCTGATCCCCCATACCTCGACATCAATCAAACTAACAAAAAAAAAATCTACAATTGACTCATGACACTATAAAATACTTAAAATAATTTTAATTGTCTAAAGTCTGTGCAAGTTTTAGTGTGACAATCAAATGAGTTATAAAAACCTTATTTACTATATAGGTAATTTTGATTCATTTGTAACTTAATGCTATATTGCTATGCTGACTTAATACTTTCTTTTGATGATTTATTAAAAGTCTGCCACAGACACAGACCGCCACAGTGCATATCAGGTAAATAGAGCCAAATTTTGATGATCAAACGACACATCAGAAGATGAAGAAACGAGACGTTTTGGTCCGTCCTGGACCATTATCAAGTCCTGTGTAGATTGAACCTAATTTTATTATTTAACCTCTGATTTCTGTTTTAATTTACTGTACTGTAAAATTAAGAGGGGTGGGAAGAGAGAGATGCATCACCAGTTAATTAACCCATTTGTTGTGATATTCAAAATCATTCAATTAGTTAAAAATTCTCGTTTGTTATGACACTAAAGCTTATTTGTGGTGTCTCAAATGATATTTTCTTAATCTTGTAATGTTCAGCCAGACATCTGGCCTTCAGAACAGAAGTTTGGGCACAGTATGTTGTCTGCCCAAACAGCATCTGTCTGTTTTTTTTGGGGGGCTCTATTGAGTCCCTTAATCAGTACCTTTTCGCCCCAGCCCTTTCCTGTGATATAGGTCTTGTGCAGCTTCACGCTCAGGTTCTCTTTCTTTCGGGTGCTTTGGTGGCTGACGACCTTCAATCTCCTGCGCAATTGGCCTCTGTTGTGTGGTCTTTCAGCCTCCTGGAACTGTCTTCGGATTGAATTTTGAAGAACATGGGGTCACTTAGTTGGGGTGAGGGGGGGGGCCTTCTGCTGGGGGGTCTTGGCTGCTTCGGCGTCATCTGCCTTACTGAAGCTGTATGCTTCGATCCTCTGGGTATGGTTTTCACGGTCTTCATTTCCCATCTCGCTTGTCAGCAGGCTGTGCTGGCTCTTTGGAGTTAGTGTGGGCTCTAGCTGTTCTTTCAGCTTCCCCATTTTGTCCTTTGCTTTTCCAGAGGACAATGTTGCTCAGTTTTGTAGGCGACGTCGGCTAGTTGCCGTCCTCTTTCTGACTTGTGTGTCCGTGGGAGGTCATTCTAGACCTTCGCGGAAGAGTTGGGCCAGGGCTCAGGCTGTGTCAGGTCGAGGTGGGCCCATGGTGTCAGCAGCCGGGTCGGCGGGGATGGCTCTGGCACTGCCTTCTTCATCTTTGAGTGTGATTGTGTTTATGACTCTCAACAGACCATCTTTGTGGTTTGTTATGGTGCACAAAAATGTAGATAGTTATATACTGTACTAGTATATGAAGTGAGTGTATAGTGTAAAAAACTGAAAAGCACTTTGATTGATATAAGAATATAATATACGTGTCATAACATATGAGCACCATATTTTTGAGCATAGCAATATTACACTCACACATTTAACTATATATATTCCTCAAGTTACACACTATTGAATAATATTACTGCAAAAAATATACACTACTACTATTCAAAGACACTGAAATAATTGTGTAAAAATATATTTGCATCAGCCCCCACCACACTGCTCGGCTGGAGCACACCACAGCTGGCGTGTTCTCTCTCAGCGAGTGATTATTGCCAGACTTCCTCATTCCATTACGGCCAAAGTATGCCTCATACAATTTTTTTTTTTTTTTTTTTTTAGTTTCCCATGATCACAGAATGCATTTTAACAATATAAGAAAAGAAAATAGTTAGGAATAATGTTGTTTGTGTGCATCAAGAGATTGTCATATTTTATAGCTGCATATTACAGTGGTAATATACAGTGGTATGTTTATCATCATACATTGATTCCCAGGAAAATGGGGTTATCATTATAAACTGTTAGAAGAGACACTAGAGGCAAATATACAGTACATGAATATAAATGTGAAAACCCATGGGTAGTGAACCCTCTTGCAAATCTATTTCCCCCTCCCCTTCCGGCCCGTTGGCGTCGTGAGGGGGCTTGGTGGACGGCTGCCGGAGTGTGATGCTCCGTTGGGCAGTCCTCTGTCCTTTTCTGGCCTTGCACTCCTGCTGCTGTCTTCTCCAATTGTGCCAGATCGCTTTTCCTTTTCCTTATGTTTCGTTTTTCTCCCCCCTCTTCTCCTATCTGCTTGTCGTTTCCTGCCGACCTTTTGCTTGTTTTGGATTATTTCTTTGGACTTCTTCTATTTTGACGCCCGGGTGCTTGAGGAGGCATACTCTTGCACCCGTAGAACTGTAGTACCCGACGTCTCGAGCGAGGGGAACCTTTTATTGTCAATCCCCCTTTCGTCGCTGAACCCGATCTCGACGGACTGACGGTTCTTAAGGTGGCGTTTGTGGGGCGTATACTCACGACGCACCCCTAGGGGGCCCCGGCATGATCGGCGATAGCTTCCTGTTGGGTGTCCTGCCTCTAATTGTGGCTCCATGGTGGGTATGGGGGCACATTCGTGGATGAATTTGTCACTTTTCGTCTCTATGTCGTTGAATGTTTCCGTTGTACCCTCTCAGGCTCGTGGGGTGGGCGACCAAGCCCCCGAGTCGGCCAGTATTGGAAGACCAGGCTCTGTAGCTCCCGCTACGTTGGGCCCCGACCTTGCTCCTCCTTTGACCGTCCTGACTTCTTCCCCCAGCTCCCCTCCCTCCTCTGAGGTTGGGTCGAGCCTCCAGCCCCCGGTGGTGACCACTTCGTCCCCTGGTGTGGCTAAGTCTTTCGTTGTGACTACTGCGCCTTTTGACCCCTCTCTCTCTAGGGGTTCTCAACGCCGTTCGCGCCCCAACCGCACTCGCTCGATTCCTTCCCGTGCTGATGCGTATCAGGCCTTGTTTGGTCCTGCTTCATGGGCCAAATACTTTGATCTCCTCCCTCTTGATTCTGCGCCTCCTGACGATTTCTCCCTCCATCGGCATCTTGTAGATTCCGTGGATGCGTGTGTTACTTTCAACCCCACTCGTCTCGGTACACGTGTCGTTGCTGCTCCTTCTCAGGATGCGGCTTCCCGCTTGGCTGCCTTATCTTGCCTTGGCGAGATCCCTGTTCGGGTCTCCAAGAACGTTCAGATGAATTCCAGTGTTGGCACTATTCTCCTCCCACCCCATGTTGCAACCGGTGTTCGGAATCTGCAGGATTGCCATGATGATATTCGGCATATCCTTGATGCCCAAGGCCATTCTGTCCTCCAGGTTGACTCGTTTACTCGTCCCCCTCGTGGTCGTCGCCGTCAACCCCTTCGCGTTGTGAAGATCACCTTTGATGGTAGGACCCTTCCATCCTCTGTCATTCTTGCTGGTGCTAGGTGCTCTGTCCAGGAGTATATTCCTTCTCCTCGACTTTGTAATAAGTGCTGGAGGTTTGGGCATGGTGCCCTCCGCTGCTCTGGGACTGTCTCTCTCTGTCCTTTGTGTGGGAGTGAAGGTCACTCTAAGTCGGAGTGCACTTCTCCCCAAGCTCGCTGCCTCAACTGCGGTGAGGCCCATCCTACGTTCTCCCGTGCCTGTGTCCATTACAAGCTTGAGGCGGCCGTCCTTAACCTGAAGCACCGGGAGCGTTTGTCTTTTCCTGAGGCGAGGCGCCAGGTTCGCCGGCTCCCGCCTTTTACTAACATCTCTTATGCTCGCGTGTTGCGCTCTTCCTCTCCTCGTCCTTCCCCCCTTCCTCAGACTCTCAACCGTTTCCGGGCCTTGGACCCTGATACGCCCACTGCCCCCTCCTCTGTTCCTTTGAGTTCTTTCCCGAGGGGTCCCCCTCCTGGTCCTCTGTCTGGGGTTCCCCTTCTTTCAACCCGGTCTGTCATGTCTCCTGTGTCTTCTTCCTCGTCCCCCTCCGATCCTCCTTCCCATCCTCTTCCACCATCTATCGGCTCTCCCCGCCGCCTGTCGGTGCAGGCGGATGTCCATCGCTCTCCTAACGGCCGTCGTGTGTGCTCTCGTTCGGCTTCTCCTGTTGAGACACTGGAATCCGTTGCCCGGTACGTAGTTGCTGGGACACCTGTCTCTTTAAGTCAGAAGCGTAAGCCTGGCTCCTCTCCTTCCTCTTCCCCGGCGGGTAAGAAGGCTTCGCTTTCTTCCTTAGCTCCTACTTCTGGCTCTGTTGCTCCTTCCCCTCCCGTTTCAGTGGTTGCGCCCTCTGTTCCTGCTATGGAGGTTTCTTTGGCCCCTGCTTCCCTTTCGGTTGCTGCTCTTGCTGGGGTTCGCTCCCCTCTTTCTACTCCCCCTCTTCCAACTGCTGTCCTTGACTGCTCCTCTCCGTTGTCTCCTCCTCTTCCTCCTCCTCCTCCGGACCCCGCCCGCCCACCTCTGATCTGTTCTCCCGTTTCCTTCCCTCCGTCTTTGCTCAGTTTACCCATGCCCCCTAACCCTGACTTTGCTGACCCTGATCCCGACCCTGATATTCTTTAACATGCTCTGTTGCTCTTTCGCCTTTGTTTCTTCCTTGTTCTCTGTTTTTGTCCTTTCTCTTCTCGTCGTTGTCCATTCTTCAATGGAACGTTCGAGGTTATTACGCCAATTTCCTCGAACTCCAACTTCTGATTTCGCGGTTTTCGCCCCTTTGTGTCTGTCTCCAGGAGCCAATGCTTGGTGCTCGTCCTGGTCGTTTTCGTGGCTATTCCTTTCTCTCCCCCCCCCCCAGCCATTGCTGGGGCTTCTAATTCTTCTGCTCTCTTGATTCGTGCGGATGTTCCCTTTGTTCCTTTACTTTTTCCTTCGCCTCTCCATTGTTCTGCTGCTCGTATCTTTGTGGGGAAATGGTACACAGTTTGTTCCATTTATCTCCCCCCGAGTGTCCCGCTCTCTCTTCCTGATTTGAAACACCTCCTAGACTCCTTGCCGGAGCCTGTGCTCCTGCTGGGTGACTTCAATTGTCGTCATTCTCTTTGGGGTGACGTTCTGACGAATACCCGGGGTCGCCTCCTTGAGCCGTTTCTCCTATCTTCTTCCCTGTCTCTTCTGAATTCTGGTGAGCCCACTCATTTGGACTCTCGGACTCGCACCCTTTCTTGTCTTGATCTTTCTCTCTGCTCTTCTTCTCTTTACTTAGATTTCACGTGGCAGGTTCTTGATGACCTCCATGGAAGTGATCATTTCCCCATCCTTGTTTCCTTTTTCTCTTTTCGCCCTTCCCTCTCTTTCCCTAGGTGGCAGTTTGCTAAGGCAGACTGGACCCTATTTACCCTCAGTGCTGCTCTCTCTGACCTCTCCCTTCTGCCTCTCTCTCGCGCTCTCCTCCTTTTTCATGACACTGTCTTCAACGCTGCCCTCCGCTCTATTCCTCGCTCTTCCTCTCGGGGTCCACGGAAGTGCGTTCCCTGGTGGAATGCGGACTGTGCTCGGGCTGTCCGCTGTAAGCGTGCAGCCTGGAAGAGGCACCGCCGTAGGCAGACGACCGATTCTTTTCTTTTCTTTAGGAAAGCGAGTGCGGTGGCCCGTAGGGCCATCCGTACGGCTAAACGTGAATGTTGGGCATCTTATGTCTCAACAATTACGTCCGAAACCCCTCTGGCCCAGATCTGGAAGCGTATCCGCAAGATAGCGGGTAAGTTCGTTCCCGATGTTTCACCGGTCCTTCACCTCCATGATACTCTTGTGGCGGACCCGTTGCAGGTCGCTTCCGAACTGGGTTCCCACTTTTCTTCTGTTAGCTCTGGTCTTCATCTTCCCCAATCTTTCCTTCTTCGTAAACCTGTCCTTGAGTCTCGTCCTTTAGATTTCTGCACTCATCTTCAGCTTCCCTATAATGATCCCTTCTCTCTCTCTGAACTTCGTTCTGCCCTGGCCCTCTGCGGTTCTACGGCGGCGGGCTCCGATGGTATTCATTATGAGATGCTTCGCCATCTCCCTCCGAGCACGTCTCAGTATTTACTGAGTCTGTATAATCGGATCTGGGAGTCGTCGTCAGTCCCCGAGGACTGGCTCGATGCCGTTGTCCTCCCTGTTCGCAAACCGGGATCTCTGGGTACTTCCCCTAAGGACTTTCGCCCTATTGCTCTCACGAGTTGTGTCTGCAAACTCTTTGAACGTATGGTTAACGTTCGTCTGATGTGGTTCCTGGAACACCATCACCTCCTCTCCCCTTCTCAATTTGGTTTCCGCAAGTGCCGCAGCACGACAGATGTCCTGGTGAACTTGGAGGTCTATATTCGTACTGCTTTTGCTGCGAAGACCTCCGTTGTTGCCGTCCTTTTTGACCTGGAAAAGGCTTACGACACCACTTGGCGTTATCATATCCTATCTCAACTTCATTCTTTTGGCCTTCGTGGTCATCTCCCTCTCTTTCTCCGCAGCTTCCTCTCTCGTCGTTCCTTTCGGGTGCGCCTTGGTACCGCTCTCTCTCCCTCTTTTCAGCAATACGAAGGTGTGCCCCAGGGTAGTGTTCTGAGCACTACTCTTTTTCTGGTTGCCCTCAATGGTCTTCTTTCCTCTCTTCCTTCTGGTGTCTTCTCCGCTCTCTATGTCGATGATCTTACCCTTTGTTGTCAGGGTGATGATTCGCCTCTCCTTCAACGTCGGCTTCAACTTGCAATTGATGCCGTGTCGTCTTGGGCCACTGATCATGGCTTCAAGTTCTCTACTTCTAAGACTTGTGCCATGACATTTACGCGGAAACGGGTTGTTCTTCGTCCCTCTTTGTCACTTTATGGTCATCCCCTTGAATACAAAGATTCCGCGAAGCTTTTGGGGTTATTCCTTGACACTCGTTTGTCTTGGTCTCCCCATATCTCTTACCTCCGTGTTGAGTGCTCTAAGGCCCTTACCCTCCTTCGGGTCTTGTCCCATACTTCTTGGGGGGCAGATAGGCGCACTCTCCTTGCTTTACATTCCTCTCTCGTCCTGTCTAAGCTCGATTATGGTTGCCCTGCTTACTCGTCTGCTTCTCCTTCTACTCTTCGCCGTCTTGATGCTTTGCACCATACTGGGTTGCGCCTCAGTTCTGGTGCCTTTCGTTCGACTCCCATCCTTAGCTTGTATGTTGACACTGGCTTCCTGTCTCTCCAGGACCGCCGTGATCGCTACTGTCTTCGCTATCTTGCGCGGTCCTTGCAACATCCTTCCTCTCGCCTCTGTCGTGCTTTAACTTTTACCCCTCCTGCGGTTCCTGTTCCTCTTCACCACCTCCCTCTTTCTGTCCGGTTATCTCGCCTGCAGGATTCTCTTTCCGTTCGTATTTCTGATGTTTCTCCTCGTGTTGTTCCTTCTTTGCCCCCGTGGAGGGTCCCTCTTCTGCGGTTTTGTACATCCTTGACCCGTATCACTAAAGCTTTTACCCCTCCTACGGTTCTAAAACGCCTTTTCCTCGAGCACTTTTCTTCTCACTCCCGCTCCGTTTCTGTCTTCACCGATGGGTCTAAGTCAGCGGACGGTGTTGGCTACTCTGTTGTTTTTCCTGATCGCACTTATATGTGTCGCTTGCCTCCGGAGACTAGCATCTTTACAGCGGAACTTTATGCTATTCTCTATGCTCTTCGTCTCCTACTTTCTCGTTGTCAGTCTTCCTTTGTAGTTGTTGTTGACTCTCGTAGTGCCCTTATGGCTCTCGGGTCCTTTAATCCAGTTCATCCAGTGGTTGTCGAGATCCAGCATTGGCTGTTTCTCGTTCACAGTAAATTTAAGTCGGTTGAGTTTTGTTGGGTTCCCAGCCATATTGGTGTGTCTTTAAATGAGCGTGCGGATGCTGCCGCCAAGGAAGCTGTCCGCTCTTGTCCCATCTCTCGTAAGGGCATTCCGTATTCCGACTTTTACCCGGTTATCCATTCCTCAGTCCTTACCCGTTGGCAGGCTTCTTGGTTGTCTGTTACTGGTAACAAGCTACGTACTCTTAAATGTTGTGTTTCCTCGTGGCAGTCCTCCTTCCACCGTAACCGGCGGTGGGAAACAGCTCTGGCGAGGTTACGTATTGGCCATACTCGCTTAACCCATGGTCACTTGATGGAGCGCCGCCCTGCTCCTTATTGTCCTAGTTGCATTGTCCCTCTTACGGTCGTGCATGTCCTTCTTGAATGTCCTGACTTCCAGGACGAGCGTATGTCTTGCTTTCCGACCGCCCCTCGCGGTCGCCTGTCCCTCGATAGAATTCTTGGTGACTCGGATACTTTTGATATCGTTCGCCTTATGCGTTTTTGTTCTCGTATTGGCATCCTTGGTGATATTTAGCGCCCTCTGATTATTTTGCGTCTTTGATGGTGCTACATAGCCTTCCCGGTTTGGTGCCTTCTTTTGATAATTACTTACTTACTTGCAAATCTATTCATGAGCTAGAGATAAAACCCAAGAGCTAAAGCTCTGGCTCTGAAAATGGCAAAAAATTACTGTACTTGTAGATTTAATTCAAGTATAAGCTGAACAGTTGGATATATGAAAGACTTTCTTCAGTGTGAAGATAGCGAATGAGTGGAATACATTAGTAAATAAGGTACTGAAGATAAACTTAATGTGTTTTCATATGTAAATTCTGTAAAAAAAAAAGTCCAGGGTTTAAGAATATATACTAATTCATTATTTGTTAAGAGAGACTATGCATATAATTTGGTTTCCTGTTGTTGGGGTAGGGATCCTGTACTTATCAAGTTCCCCCTAGGTGGGACCTGGATAAGATTTTCCCTAGTGGCTGGGCCACATCAAGGCTGACATCCTGAACTTGCCCTGGGAAAGTTCACGATTCTACCCACAGCATTTGCCTAACTGTTGGGTGTCTGTTTACCACTAGATGAGCAGACACATGAGGTCTAATAAAATGTACCCTACTATCTCTGTCCTATTGTAGGTATTGAACCCAGGTCACTTGGTTGTGAACCAACAACACAGACCACTGAGCTATGGGACCCTTAATTTGTTATAGTTTTAGTATACAAATACCCTGTAGTATGGAAATTTTCAGTGTGCACCTGATTCATGAGCAAATATTTTTATCTCTCACGAGACAATATCATTCCTCATGAGGGATACTATTTATCAACAACAAGATTCCTAACATCATTCCGTGTTTATGGTAAAAGTTAAAAAAGTGTTAAGACAAAAATTAAGTTACAAAAATTGTATTGTTAAGTAGATGTCACGGTCATCACTTGGCTTAGTTTTTCTCTGATGAAGAGAAAGAAATCCTCTTCCCGAGACCAAACCATATAAACTGTGTTTTAATATAAAGTATACTCATTATAAATGTGTACAAGTTTTGAATGAAACAATTCTGCAGAGATGTCTCCATTATACTGTACAGAATATAGAGAAAAAGATAGATTGGGAATAAGTGTTAAATGTAGATTTAAGTGGCATGTTTGGTTGGTAATTATACTGTAAAAACTTTCACCCTCATCAACCTCTTATATGGTATCTGCTTTATTCATTACTAATATACATGTAAACTTGAAATATAGTGCTGTTGAAGGTGCCATATAAATCAGTACAGTATGTATGAGTATAATTTTGTAAACATTAGTGTACAGTACTTTGGTATTATTGTTTGTCAGTGATGATAGGGCAGAGTTGTCACATTCCAGACCATGTCAAGTGGTGGTATTGACACAATGCTTTTAACACCCCAGGATTTAAATTCTTACAATGTGCCATCAAGAATGAGTTTCTCTGTCAGTGATTGTATAGTAATGCTTACTAATCAGATTTATGTTGTATAGTTTTCATTTGTACAATTGAAACTTCTTATCTTTGATAATGTACTAACTAAATAGGAACATTATTGTGCTGCAGTATAAATATTTTTATATTGTACTTATGTGTTGTGACATTTGTATATCATGTCTGACCCAAAATATTTAATTCAAATGAAGAGAGATTCCTTACTAGTCAAACAACATGCAGACAATATGCAGATGTGAAGCTATGCAACGTGAAGGGCTTTCGGTAGTAGAGTGGTGTTGTTGACCTAGCAGTAAATAGGTACCCAGGTGTTAGGCAACTGTTGTGGGGTTGCATCCTAGGAAAGGCCAGTTGCTAGAACTTAGGGAGACCTCGATACAAGCCTGTAGTTCATATAGACACAGAATTCCTATCTTCAACAAATGTTATACAAATTATTGAAACTAGTTAACCCCCTTAGCTGTGCAGCTATTTAAAAAGTACATCGAAGTGCACCTGGCCATACATAGTTAACAAATCAAATGAAAAATGCATATGGTGAGTGTAGCTGTGTAAAGGTTAAATGTGAATATAAGGGAACAGACCTGCACCTTACTGTTACCCCCTCCCTTCCCAGCCCATTGTCATCGTGAGGGGGCTTGGTGGGTGGCTGCCGGGGTGTGATGCTTCATTGGACAGTCCTGTTTTCTTTTGAAGCCTTATGGTCCTGCTGCTGTCTTCACTAATTTTGCTAGAAGTTTTTCCTTTTCCTTATATTTCGTTTTTCCTCCCCCCCCCCCTCTTCTCCTTTCTAAGTGTCGTTTCCCGCCAACCTTTTACCATTCTTGATTATTCTTTCGGACATCTTTTGTTTTGATGCCTGGGTGTTTGGGAAGGCACACTCTCACCCGTAGAACTGTGGTACCCGATGTTTTGAGTGAGGGGACGCTTTTATCATCAATCCTTGCCTTCGTTGCTGAACCTGATCTTTCCGGACTGACGGTTCTTACGGTGGCAATTGCAGGGCATATATTCATGATGCACCCCTGGGAGGGCCCTGTCTTGTTGGGTGTCCTATCCTCTAATCGTGGCTCCATGGTAGGTATGGTGGGCTTATTCGTGAATTCAATTATTGTCTACTCGTTTCTAGGCCACTGAATGATTCTCTTATAACTTCCCAGGCTTGTGGGGTGGGCACCCAGGTGAACCCACTCGTGTGGACTCCCATACTAGCATCTTCTCCTGTCCTGATCCTTCTCTCTGCTCGTCTTCTCTTTACTTAGATATCACATGGCGGGTTCTTGATGACCTCCATAACAGTGAGCATTTCCCCATCCTTGTCACCTTTTCTCTTTTCACCCTCTGCTCTCCTTCCCTAAGTGGCTGTTTGCCAAGGCTGACTGGAATCTATTCACCCTCCATGCTGCTCTTTCAGACCTCTCCACGCTGCCTCTCCCTTGAGCCCTCCTCCTTTTTCATAACATTGAATTTGATGCTGCCCTCTGCTCAATTCCTCACTCTATCTCCTGGGGCATGCGGAAGTGCGTCTCCTGGTGGAATGCAGACTGTGCTTGGGCTATCTGCAGTAAGCGTGCAGCCTGAAGAAACACCGATGCTTGCAGACGACCGATTCTTTTATTTTGTTTCGGAAGGTGAGTGTGGTTGCCCATAGGACCATCCGTACATCTAAATGCGAAAGTTGGAAATCTTATGTCTCCACCATTACGTCTGCTACTCCTCTGCTGCAGATTTGGAAGAAAATCCGCGAGATAGCGGGTTTGCTTGTTCCAAATGTCTCGCCAGTCCTTCACCTCTGTGGTACTCTTGTGGTGGATCCAGTGACGGTCGCGACCGAACTGAGTTCCTTCTTTTCGAATGTTAGCTCCGGTTTTTATCTTCCCCAATCCTTCCTTCCTTTATAAGCCCATTCTTGAATCCCTTTCCTTAGATTTTTGCACTCATCTCCGACTTCCCTATAACGATCCCCTCTCTCTCTCCAAACTTCAGTCTGCTCTGGCCCTCTGCAGTTTTACAGCAGCGAGCTCAGATGACATTCATTATGAGATGCTTCACCATCTCCCTCCATGCGCGTCTCGGTACTTACTGAATCCATACAATTGTATTTGGTAGTTGTCGTCAGTCCCTGAGGACTGGCTCGATGCGGTTGTTCTCCCCTTTCGGAAACTGGAGTCTTTAGGAACATCCGCTTAGGACTTTCATCCCATTGCCCTCACGAGTGGTGTCTGCAAACTCTTTTCAATGTATGGTCAATGTCTGTTTGATGTAGTTCTTGGAACACTATCACCACCTTTCCCCTTCTCATTTTGGTTTTTGCAAGTGCCGCAGCACGACTGATGTAAGTATTGGTGAACTTGGAGGTTTATATTCGTACTGCTTTTGCTGCAAAGACCTCCGTTGTTGATGTTCATTTTGACCTGGAAAAGACATTCGACACCACCTGGAGATACCATATTCAGTCCCAATTTCATTCTTTTGGCCTTCGTGGTAATCTCCCTCTCTTCCTCTAACGCTTCCTCTCTAGGCATTCCTTAAGAGTGAGGCTTGGTACCACTCTCTTTGCCTTTTTTCAGCAATAAGAAGGTGTACCCCAAGGTAGTGTTCTGAGCACTACTATTTTCCTGGTTGCTCTCAATGTTCTTCTTTCCTCCCTTCCTTTTGGCATCTTCTCCGCTCTCTATGTTGACGATCTTACCCTCTGCTGTTGAGGTGATGATTCGCCTTTCCTTCAACGGCTACTTCAACATATGATTGATGCTGTGTTGTCTTGGGCCACCGATCATGGCTTCAAGTTCTCTACAACGAAAACTTGTGCTATGAATTTTACTTGGAAGGAGGTCGTTCTTTGTTCCCCCTCTTTTGCTTTATGGTCATCCCCTTTTGTACAAAACTTCTGCTAAGATTTTGGGGCTACTCTTTGACACTCATTTGTCTTGGTCACCCCATATCTCTTACCTCCGAGTTGGATTCTCTAAGGCCCTTAACTTAAGGTCTTGTCCTGTAATTCTTTGGGTGCTGACTGATGCGTGCTCCTCTCTTCACATTCTTCTCTCATTCTGTCTAAACTCGATTATGGTTGCCCCTGCTTACTCTTCTGCTTCTCCTCTTACCCTTCCCCATCTTGACACACTGCACCATACTGGGTTACGCCTCAGCTCTGGTGCCTTTCGTTCGACTCCTACCCCTCAGCCTGTATGCTGAAACTAGCATCCTGCCTCTACAGGATTGCCATGATTGCTACTGTCTTCGCTACCTTGCACGGTCCTTACAATACCCTAACTCTCACTTATGTCATGCCTTGACCTTTACTCCTCCTGTGGTTCCTGCTCCCTTTCACCACCTACCTCTTTCTGTATGGTTGTATTGCTTACAAAATGCTTTTTCAGTTTGTTACCTATATTTTCCTTCGTGTTGTTCCGTCTTTGCCCCCATGGAGGGGTCCTCCCTTCCTAAATTTTGTAAAACCTTGACCCATGTGACTTAAGCTTTTACGCCTCCTATAGTTCTGTAGCGCCTTTTCCTTGAACACTATTCCTCGCACTCCCACTCCATTTCCGTCTTCACTGATGGGTCTAAGTCTGCAGAAGGTGTAGGCTACTCTGATGTTTTTCCTGACCACACCTCTATATGTGTTGCCTGCCTTCGGAGACTAGCATCTTCATGGCAGAACTTTAAGCTATTCTCTATGCTCTTCGTCTACTGCTTTCTTGCTGTTAATCCTTCTTTGTTGTTGTAGTTGACTCTTGCAGTGCCCTCCTGGCTCTGGAGTCCTGTAATCCAGTCCATCCGGTGGTAGTCGAAATTCAACACTTGGCTGTTTATCTCCAGTAGATTTAAGACAGTGGAGTTTTGGTGGGTTCCCAGCCATATTGGCGTGTCCTTAAATGAACGTGCAGATGCTGCCATTAAGGAAGCTATTCATACCTGTCCCACCTCCAGTAAAGGTATTCCTTATTCCGACTTTTATCCAGTCATTTATTCCTCTATTCTTGCCCGTTAGCATGGTCGTTGGTCTTCTGTTACTGGTAACAAACTGTGTGCTCTTAAGAGTATTGTGTCCCCGTGGCCTTCCTCCTTCCACTGGTTTATACTGGTGGTAACCACCCACTGCTGGTTACAGTTACCACCGTAACCAGCACTGGGAAACAGCTCTGGCGAGGTTACATATTGGCCATTCATGTTTAACTCACGGGCACTTAATGGAGCGCTGCTCTGCTCCTTATTGTCCAAACTGCATTGTCCCTCTTACGGTCATGCATGTCCTTGTTGAATGTCCTGAGTTCCAGGACATACGTGTGTCTTGATTCCCGACAGACCCTCGCGATCACTTGTCCCTCGATAGAATTCTTGGTGAATCTGATACTTTTGATATCGTTCGCCTTATGCGTTTCTGTTCTCGTATTGGCATCCTTGGTGATATTTAGTGCCCTCTAATTATTCCACACATTTGATGGTACTACATAGCCTTCCCGGTTTGGTGCCTTCTTTTGATAATTACTTACTTACTTACTTCTTTTGACAATTACTTACTTGTCCCAAGATAGAATTCTTGGTTGAATCGGATACCTTTTATGTCATCTCCTTGTGCATGTGTTTTCTTATTCAAAAATTGAGTTTTTGATTTGGTAGTATACTGGCCTTATATTATTTAAAATCGTACTTTGAGTAAAACTCTAATATGAATACCAGTTAATTAAAATGATGGGAATCAATATTAGATATATATTTTGTAATTGGAGTTATCAACATGCACAATACATACAATAATAATAATAAAAATAATTCATTTTGTTGGGGACCAGGCATCCTGTGTACAGTTTATTTACATGTTAGGCTAATATTGAGGTTCTCCCAAGGTTGAACTATTGACCCCAAAGGATTCAACCCCAGAACAAGCTAACTCCTGGGTATTTGTTTACCTGCTAGGTGAACAGGACCATTAGGTGATAGGAAACTTGCCCAACGTATTCTGTCCTGCCTGGGATTTGAACCCTGGAATCCCAATTGTGAGGTGAGAACGAACCCAACTGTACTACTGTGGCCTAATCTTGAACTTTGCACTAATCCCCAGCTTGGCACCTGATCACCAACTTCTATTATGTTCTGCCATTTGAGCAAATTCATTGATGTTTTAGCTAGTGCTCAAGCCTCAAGCAGAGGTCTTAATGTGCTGATGCTCAAACCTTAAGCTGAGCTGTAAATGTGCTGGTGCTCAAGCCTCTAGCGGAGGTCTTAATGTGCTAATGCTCAAGCCTTAAGCTTATCTGTTAATGTGCTGTGCTCAAGTTGAGGTCTTAATGCTGGTGCTCAAGCTTTAAGCTGAAGTGTCAGTGTGCTGGTGCTCAAGCATCATGCTGAGGTGTAGATGTACTAGTGCTCAAGTTGCAAGCTGAGCTGTTTCTGTGCTAGTGCTCAACCTGAAGTCTCTTGCTTTAAGCCTTTTTTATTAACCATGGGATTCTTTTTATTAGCACAGTGTACTGAATTCACCGTACCTCATTAATGAAGACAAGAAGTTTCAATGTGTTTATATGAAAATTGTTGTACTGTTCTATGTTTAGGTAAAATAGTTTAAAATTTGAATTTGTGCAATATTTTACAGCTTTTCTAGGAAGTTTTCTTAAATAGTTAGCCAGTCTAAAATGCTCATAAAAATGGGGGTGAAAAAAGTAAATTTTCACGTTTGTTCTACCTCTCTTGTAGGCCTAAACTAGTTTATGTAACAAGTCATAACATATTGACAATTTTCTTATCTCCCATTACATCTATACTGTACCTATCCATAGGCATACACTTTCAGTACTTAAACATTTGTGTACAGTATACTCATAAACAGATACAAGTACTGTATTAATTAATATATAAAATCAATCAAATCATCTCAAGATATACTGACACACATTGCACTAATATATATAATATATATAATGTATGTATATATACATACATGTATATATAATACACACACACGTATACATACACACCAATATAAAGTATAAACAGACTCGTTTATCATATGCAATACAATACATCTAAGTGAGTCAAAGACATAAGAAAGCAATTCTATGCAGTGTAGGTCCTGAATACTGGGATTAGAATTGACATAAACATGACATAATTCACAGTTATAAGAGTAAGTACTAGACTGTCTAAAGGTGTAATTGGACCAGTTATTAATAGTCAAAACTATCATACTCATTTTTGTGATGGCTAGGAGGCCACATCTCACTTTATCTATAGGCACATTTATATATCCACACCACAATACAACACACACTGCAAAACAAAATACTATACACAATGCCACACTACAAAGCTTAACACCATTTATGACACCACATGGCATAATACCATACACCACACCATGCCACAACAGGACACACCACACCATGTTACAACACACCACACAATGCCACAACACAACATAACACATCATAAAACAGCACAACATAGAGCACCGTGCCACAATACAACACACCACACCATTTCACAACACACTATAAAACAACACAACACACCATACCACAACACACCACACACTTGCCATGATGAGGGCTGGAGCCTATGTGCTGGGTGTTCCTAGGCACGCTGTAGTTGACTGCTCCACAACATGGTCATAAGAATTGCAACCTGGGGTACTACTACACACTCGAGGGTCCCGAAGCTTCCACTGAAGCCTAACTGGGGTTTCATACAATTACGTCATGCACTGGGGCTTCTTTTGACACTAGTTTCTACTGGCTGATAGAAGCCTGAGTGCATGGGTAATTGTGTGAAACCCTGGTTAGGGTTCAGTGGAAACCACGGGATCTTCGAGGGGGCGGTAGTACCCCAGGTTGCAATTCTTTTGACCTTGTATTTGACCATACCACAACAAAACTTACTGTTAGGGGCCTGATGGCTGAGTGGACAGTGCTCGGGATTTGTAGTCCTAGGGTCCGGGGATCAATTCCCGGTCGAGTTGGAAACAAATGGGCATAGTTTCTTTCACCCTGATGCCCCGCTGTTCACCTAGCAGTAAATAGGTACCTGGGAGTTAGACAGCTGCTACAGGCTGCTTCCTGAGAGGGAGGGGGGGGGATCAGTTGATAGTTAAGAGCCATAGCTCAACCCCCTGCAAGTACAACTAGGTGAGTACACACCATACCATACCATACCCCAACACACTATAACACAACACATCACTCCATACTACAACACCATTCCACAATACATCGCACCATACCACAACACACATCTACATCTCAACCAGACAACTTCCACATAACAATACACCTCACATCCACACCACGGAGGCAGACTACACACACACAGTTTCAAATGTAGATATGATAAAGCCCAATAGGCTCAGAAACCTGTACACTAGTTAATCGATAGTTGAGGCCGGACTAAAGAGACAAAGCTCAGCACCCCTCAAGCACAACTAGGCGAGTACAATGCACTCTACCCACTCACCCCACACAATACACAGCACCCACTAAGCTTGTTATCAAACAGAACACTCGAGTCACAATAACGTGGCTGAAGATATGAAGACTAAACCATACATCAGAAGATGAGACGACGACGTTTCGGTCCGTCCTGGACCATTATCAAGTCGATTATCTCGTTATTAGGCTGTTTCCAGGCAGATGGGACTTATTTTCGTTTGAGACCTGAGGTATATCAATTAAGTGAAGCATCATAATTAGAATAAAACGTATTATTGAGCTTTTTTGTAGATACAGTACATCCTTTCTTGTATGCTTGTAAATAATTTATTTATAACTTTTAAGTACAAGATGAGATTTTTGTGTGCTGAGAAATACCATGACAGTGCTCTCTGGTAATAATATATGATGAAAGAGAAATGGGTGGTATGAAAACATTGTTAATTGTCCTGTCAAGGTGTTACTCTGTGCTGTTAATTCATATTCTATAATTTAACTGGAACATATATATTGTATATTGTGAAGTATGTTATGTTTGACAGGATAATATTGATGCCTGCATTATGTAGATTGTCAGAATGTTTCTTGATATGAGCAAATATTAAATTATTATATCGATGAATGTATCATAGGAGTCGAAGACTTGTCTACCCCCCTTTTTAATAAAAGATAAGATCCTACTAAAACAGTAATGTTAGTAATTTAATTAGTAAAAGATTTTATACACAATTCATTGTAGAATTGCCTTTATCTTGCATATCATTAAAGTTTGGTTACCAAGGCAGTTTTTTCTCTTTTTACATGTTCGAGGTCTTCCAAGGTATGGCATTTTCTAAATTAAGACATTGAAGTCATAGAAATACAGTACATGCAGACTGGAACAGAGCATATTTGCTAAGCTCTGTCAGGATCTTTTAAATTTTACATGTACAATTTTTTACAATGCATATGTTGAGATATCCTGAAGGAGTTTTTGCGAACTTTGTAAATTAATATAACATATATACAGTGTTTAGTAGAGTACTGTACATGTCCTAGCGCACAAGTTTCCTCTTGCCCATCTACTGGTTTATTCAGTAAATGGATGCTGTCTGTTGCATAACATTTAGTTTTGACTTCCTTCAAAGCAACAGATTGGCATTTTTTTCGTCGCAGTTCTTATTGTGGTTTTTACTAATGCACAATGAAGTTAAAAGATAAAATTCAAGATGAAGAAAATCCCATACGGGGTAATAGATTCAATACGGTAGCAGGCCTTATGCCATAACTGTAAGGGTAGGCAAGTCTAGAGTTGTCAAAAGCTTGGTACACCATAGATATCAAAGTCGACATCCAGGTTCTGCATGACCACTGGAACTGTCTTGTAAAATTGGTGGTTGTGTATAAATGTGACAAAAGGTAGCATTTATGTCTTTTATGCTGCTTTTACACGACAAGCGTTTAATGCCAAATAAATTTTTGTAGTCACAAGATCTCTTTATTTACCTCTTATGTGATTCACATGTTAAAGATGCTTCAGTAGGCAGTATAACTTTTGTATAACTTGATGTATATAAGAAATAGGAGAGGTCCTGAGATGCTGTCCTGTGGCACTCCTACTGTTAATGGTAAAGTGGGGGAGGTTATGTTATTGATGGATGGCTACCTATTGGTGTCTGTCACTGAGATAGGAACGAATATAGTCTAGAGCAAGGCCTCGGATACCATATAGATTTCATAGGTGAATTTAAGTAAGAGGTAGTTATGGTTTATAGTATCAAAGGCTTTTCTCAGGTCAATGAAGAGACTAATTGGGATCTCATTTTTGTTAAGGGCTGTGCATATTATATTAAGCAGACTAATAATGGCATCATTGGTACTCTTGGGAACGGAAGCCGAACTGGCGGGACTTATTACGTTGAGTTTTACAAAGTAGGAATAGAGCTGTTTGTAAATTGTTCAAATATTTTTGAAAGTATAGGTAAATTTGATAATGGTCTGTAATTGTTTGTCAGCTCTCGCCTCCTTTATGAACTGGCGTCACTTGCTTTTTTAAGGATATCAGGAAAAGTGTGACACACTAGAGATTGGGTGAATATTAGAGCTATCGGTAGTGCGAGAGCAGGGGCAACACTCTTATATATCATAGATGGTATTTCCCTATTGTTCCCAGCTTTGGTTTTAAATGATTAAATTATGGATAAAAATATCTGTCGGGCCGACTGGTAAAAGGAGTAGAGAGGATAGATGCCAGTGAGATATGTAGTAAAATGTGTCTGGGTCTTTGGGATAGTTTGTTTGGCAAGATTAGCACCAATTGGTGAAAAGAAACTAATTTTATATTTTTTTTAATTCGATTCTTACATTCTTGTACAATTGAATTCAGTTGCAATATCTAAGTCTGTTGCAAGTTTGTAACCATCTTTGGAGAGTTTTATATGCTTATGTGATTGTTGTTTAGACCCTAGGATGTTAGAGATGACTTTCCATGTAATTTTCACTTTTCCTTTTACTTCTTTAAATATATTCTCATAAATTGAAGCTTTGGCTCTTCGTATTATATTGGTATGCATTGATGAGTATCTCTTAACTTCTTTTTTTGTAACTAGACCAATCCTATGTTTTTTTTCATATTCGTGTTTCTTGTTAATTGCTTTAAGTATGCCACTTGTGAGCCAGGGGTTGTTTAATCATTTGGCAGTTACTTGATTGGTGAGGAGAGGAGTGTGTGTGTTGTAGAGGCTTAGAGATTTTTGGAGAGAGAAATGTTGGCTAATGAATTTATATCCTGTGCATTGTTGAGTTCAGATTCCCAGTTTATATTGTGAAATGCATTTACGAGGTTCCCTATTGCTGATTTGGTGTGTAGTCTAAAGATAAGTTTATTGGTAACCGAGGGTGTTATTTCCATGTTTTCTGAGAGGAAGGTGGGATAGGTATCGGTTGTTCTGTCGGTGATTATATCAGAGACAAGGGGGCTGTTATATTAGTTTATATGTGATCCAAGGTTAAAGCAGATGTTCAAGTAATTCGTGTGGGCTTGGTTATTGTGGGGAAGTTCATGCTATTTAGGAAGTATTCGACTTGTGGAGTGGGGGGGGCTATTTTGTTGACAGAGTCAATGTTGAAGTTGCCTCCTAGGATGATGTGATTTTATTTTTGAGTTTGCTGTTTATGATTAGGTTCCTTATATTATCTGAGAATCTAATACATTGCAAGCTTTGTTTGGTCCTGCTACTTTGCTACTTGGACTAAGTATTTTGATCTCAATCATGTTGACCCTACTCGTCCCGATGATTTATTCGTCCATAAACACCTTGTTGATTCGGTGGATACCTTTGTCACTTTTAACCCCACCCGTACTGGTACACGTGTGGTTGGAACCCCCTTCTCAGGAAGTTGATGACCGCTTAGGGGGCCTTAGATTCCGATTTCCCCAAAAATTAATTAAATAAACTGGTTCGATTTCAATCAAACTTTTTTGACGAGTTGTGCATGAAAAAGAGTTTATCTGGCCCAAGTCTCAGTATCGTAGCATAAATAGGAAGGGAAAAAAATATTGAAGTAGGTGTCAAAATTATTCCAAAATGGTCAAAAACGATTATCAAACACAAGTGTCAATTGAAATCATATCTATGACTCGGCTATCACAATAAAAAATATTATGATTAGTTTTATTAGAAAAAAATAAATTAAAAAAAAAGTTTTTTTTTTTCAAAAATTGTTTTTTTTTTTTATCGGACGATTTGCATGAAACTTGTACACCTGACTGCACATAAGCCTATCTGTAAGAGTGCCAATTTTGGAGAAAACTGGTTGATGTCAACCTCAGCCACAGATGGCAGCACCTTAGACTTTATTATTTTCGTATTTATTTTGAAGTAACATAAACGTTCAAATAACTTTTTCATTTTTTATTTAATTTACATGAAACTTACACCTTATATGTAGAGTGCATGTCTCAATTTTGTTGATAGCTTTTTTCTCTCAGTTCATTTATTGATTTTATAATAGCAATAAACATGACATATTTGCATAATTTTGGGGGGGAAATTTGAAAATTTGTATTAGGAAAGCTAAAGATGTTTTGGATATTATCTATCAACAGATCCTTTATTATATGCTAATGTGTCAGAAAAGTGTCATAGAATGATTATATCTGAAAGGTGTGTATATTTATTCAGATTTGAAAATGTGTAAAATTCGTTGAAAAAAACAAAAAATAAAAAAATCTCCCTTTCTCTCTACGCTGCAGTACTGAAACTTGGAACAATTGCAGCCCTTTTCATATACAACTAGTCAAAAAATATTGGTTGATATTGAACAACTTTTCCAAAACCAATCTAAGGCCCCCATGGCAGCACCTTAGACTTCATTATTTTCACGTGTTGTTGCAACCCTTTCTCAGGAAGTTGATAAAACAAAACAAATTTTTTTTTTTTTTTTAATAATTTAATTTTTTTTCTAATAAAACTAATTATAATATTTTTTAATATTTTTTATTGTGATAGCTGAGAGTCATAGATATGATTTCAATTGACACTTGTGTTTGATAATCGTTTTTGACCATTTTGGAATAATTTTGACACCTACTTCAATATTTTTTTTCCCTTCCTATTTATGCTACGATGCTGAGACTTGGGCCAGATGAGACTCTTTTTCATGTACAACTCGTCAAAAAAGTTTGATTGAAATCGAACCAGTTTTCATTTAATTCATTTATGGGGACATCGGAATCTAAGGCCCTTAAAGGCGATAAGATCGGCCAAGTATTACACCCTCACCCTCTACACAGAGCAAACGAGTTAATCGATGCTTGATCAACTACCTCTATCTTCAATAATCTTCCCCCACACACACAATTCAGATTAAATGCTGGTTACGGAGATCGAGAAAAGCTCGTTGACTTCATGCTCCACAAGCAAGATAAATGCAACGTGCCATTTAAATTTTAATTAATTAATTCTTTTAATATCCTTCGATGCCTGGTTAAGGGAGAGGGGGGGGGGGTGAGAGTTGAGACTGTTAACAACCCCTCTGTTATCCTCACCCCCGAAATTGCCCTCATTTGTTACTTACCACCTCAGATCCAGTAACTCTTGTATTCTATATATTTAACAATCCCTATCCCATCAACTTCTTCCGGGAAAGCAAACTGAGGGTCAACAATATCATGGAGTGAAGATCTATGTGGGCAACTCTATCCTCAATGTATTTAATCCATATACTCTAGCAGGAAAGTTATATTGGTCTTCCAGCCTGCGCTCAAGCAGAGCCCACAATCATTCTTGGTGACTACAATGCTAGACACGAGGACATTAGTGGTTCTCGCTTCAGTAACAGGAATGTGAACAACTGCTATCGCTACTAAATAGTCACGAAGATTTAACAGATTGTGGGTGACCTTGAACCCACGCATATTTGTGGAGGCATTTTACACCTCTGTGTTGGTTTTAACGTCTCTCACGTCTGGTGAACATCATCTATTGTAATAGATTTGTTGTCAGATCATTATCCTAGATTGACTACGTTATGTATCGGAAATAACATCCTACCCGGTGGGACTTTTAAACCGAACGGCTCAGTGTTCCTCCTGCTCGACGTGAAGAGCTCATGTGTCAGCACTTACGATCCCTCCACAATCCAGACATTTAACAGCGATCTATCTTGAGGTTATCTTGAGATGATTTCGGGGCTTTAGTGTCCCCGCGGCCCGGTCCTCGACCAGGCCTCCACCCCCGGGAAGCAGCCCGTGACAGCTGACTAATACCCAGGTACCTATTTTACTGCTAGGTAACAGGAGCATAGTTTGAAAGAAACTCTGCCCATTGTTTCTCGCCGGCGCCCGGGATCGAACCCGGGACGACAGGATCACAAGTCCAGTGTGCTGTCCGCTCGGCCGACCGGCTCCCCTAGTACAGAACATTCTAGTACAGAAGATTCAGATGGTCGCTGACCCTTTAGGTCGGCCCCTCCAATGGTCGGAACGATATGAAAAGTAATAAACACCATGCCTTTTCATATCGTTCCGACCATTGGATGGTGCGGAGGGCCGACCTAAAGAGTCAGCGAACAGCAAAGCCTAAGTAAAAATCGGGCAGAAAATCTTGCAATAGTCGCTGAAATTAAGAGAGCTGTGAGAGTACTTACCAATCAGGGAAGAGTCATCATGTTTCTGTGGATCCCCTCCCATGTTGGAATATGTGGGAATGAACGATTATTATTATTATTATTAACATCTTTATTGACAAAATTAATTACAATTTTGCCTAATCTGAGGATTTTGATAGTCTTATTAAATTGAGGATAATGCTAGTATTCACTGTCACGCAGGACAGAGGGTCATACATAAGACAATAGGTCTAAACTGTAGGCTGAAGCACATATATATCATGGTTACAATCAATGTTTTAATGTGTGGATATGTGAAAACAACTTTCTATTGTGCACTGCCACACAAGGGCAGGGATGGGTTCATAAGTGATACAGCTTAGAATATAAATAAAAATTGTTCTTCATTCTTTAAAATGGACAAGCAAATTTTGGGTAAATTGTTAGGATGTCGTCCAGAACACCTGAGTCAATAAAATAGTTACACAGTTGGTGGTACAATAGGCCAGGAGGTCTAAAGTCCTTTACGGTTTCACATTCATCAATATATGTTCTAGTGAATGCATTAAAGGTTTATCACAGAGTTTACAATCTGAATATTCTGGTAGTGGCTCAGCCTCACTAACCTGCCAGATGTGTCTATAGCCAAGGCGAATTCGCGCAATTACTACATCACATTGCCTGGTCCGATTACTGTGCTGACCATACAAATACCTATTACCTGGTTGATACCTGGTTGATGGGGTTCTGGGAGTTCTTCTACTCCCCAAGCCCGGCCCGAGACCAGGCTCGACTTGTGAGAGTTTGGTCCACCAGGCTGTTGCTTGGAGCGGCCCGCAGGCCCACATACCCACCACAGCCCGGTTGGTCCGGCACTCCTTGGAGGAATAAATCTAGTTTCCTCTTGAAAATGTCCACGGTTGTTCCGGCAATATTTCTTATGCTTGCTGGGAGGACGTTGAACAACCTCGGACCTCTGATGTTTATACAGTGTTCTCTGATTGTGCCTATGGCACCTCTGCTCTTCATTGGTTCTATTCTACATTTTCTTCCATGTCGTTCACTCCAGTACGTTGTTATTTTACTGTGTAGATTTGGTACTTGGCCCTCCAGTATCTTCCAGGTGTATATTATTTGATATCTCTCTCGTCTTCTTTCTAGTTAGTTATTATTACAGAACTTGTCATAACTTTTAATACTGCAGCTTTCAGGTCTCTGTGCATTTCTTAGTTCTTCTAAATCTGAATTAATTTCTTTAATTTGTATGTTTCTAATAACTGCATTAGATAGTCCAAAGTCATAATCAATGTTTTCTTTCCTGCAAGCCTCATTGGCCAATTGATCTACAAAGTCATGTTTTTCAACTCCAACATGGGATGGGATCCACACAAATTTTATACAAGAATTATTATCATTGGCAAAAATTACATTCCATTTAATATTACAAGCTACTTCCGACATACATTGTGATGGGTTATTTAAGGACTGCAGAGCACTTTTAGAGTCACAGAAAATAACTCCACCACCATTGAGCTTAAGGTATTCAGTGGCTAGATAAATACCCAATAGCTCGGTCTGTGTCGTGCTTGCCCAGTTGTTCAATCTCTGTGTACTAGTCATGATCATTTCATTCATACCCAAGACTCTACTACAAATTAGAGGTATTGTCAGGCAACATCACCGTGACAAGGTAACTGAGGAAAGGAGGATAGAAGCACAAACCAGTGAATCTGTACGATGGTACAACATGGTTGCAGCTGGCAGTCCCAGTCATTATGGTCGAAGAGGAGGAGGACGAGGGAGAGAATCAGTAATAGCGAGAATCCGTCTTGGATACAAATATCCATGGAGATATGGAATAAAAACAACAGTTGATCAGCGAAGTTGTAGAATCTGTGGTGAGAGTGATGGACACCACCTTGACCACTATCTACGTGAATGTGAACACCTGAGAGAAATCAGAACTATGTGTAATAATAAACCCCACATTGTTTGAGTTAGGAAAACACTATTTGTCAAATATTGATACTGTTCTTAAAAGATTTCCCCATTTTGCACCCACAAGATAGCGTAAGCTTTTAAGGGTTAATAGATGTTAATCTTCTTGTTTGAGGAGCTGTTCACTTGAGACAGTTAATAATAAACCCCACATTGTTTGAGTTAGGAAAACACTATTTGTCAAATATTGATACTGTTCTTAAAAGATTCCCCCATTTTGCACCCGCAAGATAACGTAAGCTTTTAAGGGTTGATAGATGTTAATCTTCTTGTTTGAGGAGCTGTTCACTTGAGACAGTTAAGCAAGTCAGTTAAGTCACTTGTACCCAGCTGTGTCTGGGTACAAGTGACAGGATGAACAACCCAGCGGGGTTTCTTCCTATTGGGGAGTGTTGTACATGCTGCTGCTATGGCGATATGTCCAGTCACAAGATGAGTGGCGCTGCCCAATAAACTCGCCCCTCGGGGCAAAATTTAAAAAAAAATTATCTGAATGTTCTGTACTAGATCGTTGTTAACTGTCTCGATTGTGGAGGGATCATAAGTGCTGTACCACTGCAATAAACACCATGCCTATACTCGCAGGATGAGTGGCGCTGCCCAATAAACTCGCCCCTCAGGGCAAAATTAAAAATTTACCATGCCTATTACGATGACTCCAAACTGCGTACTGCTAAAAAACGCACTGCCAGACGAGTTGAACTTGCATATAGAGAAAACCCGGACGCCAGCAATGCTCAAGAATAGAGAGTCAATGAGAGTGAGAAAAGCAGAAAGAGTTAAGAGAGAAGAAACAGAATGAATGAGGCAGGGGAGAGGTGGGATGAGGCGGAGGTAGAGGGAGAGAGGGGGGAGGGGGATGAGGCTGGCGAATGTGAGAGAGAGCATTGTGAGGACAGTGTGGAGTGAACGCGCGGCGTGCGAGCAAGGGCGAGGGCCATCTCTCTTTCCCCCTCACACACAAACACACACACACACACACGGTGCCCAGGCAAGTGGCACCCCTGGCCAGCCAGCCGGCCACACACACGCACGCACACACACACACACACACACACACACACACACACACACACACACACACACACACACACACACACACACACACACACACACACACACACACAAAGAGTGTTCAAGCGTTTCTCTCAAGAGTACAAACCAAACAAAAAGAATCAAATTCAGTTCCCTCAACTTTGTGAAGCCTAACTGGTGAGTAACAACACTTTGCTCAAAGTGCGAAAGTTATTATTTAGATGGATTAAATTTGTACTTCAGTTAACAATCATAACAAGTTCTAAATTTTGTTTCAGAGTTGAACATTGACTTCTAACTCATGTTATCGTATTTCTATCATTTAATTGATCAGGAGTTTAAACATACAGTGAATGACGAGTTGTATTAAAAATGTGTCAGCGAACATTATATTGGCAAAATTTTATTTAAATACTTTATATTATGTGGACTGAACAGAGCAGAGGTGAACAAAACAGAATTGAACAGAACAGAGGTGAATAGAACAGAGGTACACAGAGCAGAGGTGAGTAGAGCAAAGGTGAACAATATCTGAAAACTATTCAGAAATTTATGCTGCATTGTCATTATTAGTATAATTACTGTTATATTTAGTTATACTATTAATATAATTTCTATTCATTTGTCATTAATTATAATGTATTATTACCTGGTAACACTTTCATTACATAAAGTCATTGATTTAGTTCCAAGCAAGAGCGGCACATTTACTATACTGTTATATGTAGTATTCTATTATCATGTCTCGTACAGTATTATTAAGACGGGTCAATGTGGGACTGTTTACACTACTGCTTATCCACATGTTACCATTTCCTCTCATTAACCATTTATTTTGTCACATTAATCATTCATTTACAAAATGTGAATTATTGTAGTGATCTGAAGAGTTCGATCTCCTTCCAAATTAATTTTCATAATATTTCATTAGGAGCGAGGAAAGGACTTGGCGTGGATTGTTTTTAACTAGTAGTGGCGTGTGGCATCGCGTGTTCAGTGGTGTATCTTGAGGGAGGAACTGTAGTGAGGTATTTGTAACATGCACACACACAGACCCACCACGTCTCCTCTACGGTGCTAGAGACGTGGCGGGCCTGGACGTACCTCACTCGGTTAGATATAATCAGCTTTATTTTCACTAGATGAGAGGCTAACCAACCATAGCCCGTGTTGACCATACCACACACTAGAAGGTGAAGGGACGACGACGTTTCGACTTGAGAATGGTCCAGGACGGATCGAAACGTCGTCGTCCCTTCACCTTCTAGTGTGTGGTCTGGTCAACATACTTTAGCCACGTTATTGTGACTCATCGCCTGCATAGCCCGTGCTACTTGCCCCGCTCCTGTGCCAGGTAAGTCCACTACGGGCTCACCATAGCCCGTGCTACTTGGAACTTGTGTTCCGAGTAGCTGAATCTTAAACAACAACATCACTAGATGAGAATGCAGAGTTACAGATGCAGATTACAGATACAGAGAATGAAAACATGAGATGCAGTTACATCTCTCCTGTGCCAGGTAAGTCCACTACGGGCTCACCTTAGCCCGTGCTACTTATAAATAAATAAATAAATGTTTATTCAGGCAAAGTACATACATACAAGAGATTTTCAAAAATTTGATCGATTTATAGATAGAGCTAGTACATACAATGCCTAAAGCCACTATTACGTAAAGCGTTTCGGGCAGGAAAAACATTAATGACTAAAACTTAATATTAATTGAGAATAAAGAATAAAATGTGTTGAGAACAAATAAAAATAAAGACAAAAAAGGGGGGAACATGGCTGAAAAAGCAGCACAAATAACAATTAGGTTGACAAACAGCGTTGTTTAAAAAAAAACAGACATGGGTTGACAATAGAGGGGTAAGGTAGATTACAGGGAATTTATTAGGTAGTGCTTCGTTTGGAGAGAACTTGGTTCCGAGTAGCTGAATCTAAAACAACAACTAGATGTATAAGCATGTATCAGAGTTTAACTAAAATCTTAAAATAATTCGTAGATAGGAATTTCAAATTAAAAGTGAATATTTCGATTGATGAAGGTTAAGCCACCCAAGAGGTGGCACGGGCATAAATAGCCCGTAAGTAGTAGATTTTTTTGTTAGTAAATGTATACTGTGTGCTGAGGTCGCATTTAATCGTTAGGCTGCTATCGCGGGGGAGGATACTCCTTGACGGTATTTATGAAGGTGTCCAGCTGCTGGACACCTTTTTTGACTAGAAGAATGGCAGTGTTGATGACTTCAGGGTGGTTACTGCAAGATTCAAGGACTCTTTTTAAAGCGTGAATACTTCATTATCGAACGTTTTTTTATATATACGTATCTTACAAGATTTAGGTGACGTGCTTACCCATTAATACCTACGGGGAATAATGTTTAGGAACAGGACCTCGGCGACCTACTAGTTTTCACAGATTAAGGAACAAATCCAGAAGAAAATACTCTTAACTATCAAAAGTCGCCACAGAGCCAAAGTAGCGGAAGGAAGATCCACTGCGATGTGGTACGAACAAACCACTGGGTACTACTCTTTCAAGCCTGGCAAAAAGATATCCAGAGACTTTGCAGTAGCCATACACAGACTTAGACTTGGCTAGAAGTGCTGCTGGGAGGTAATAAACCCAATAGTTAAAGTGTCATATCTGTGGAACAGATGCAGAGGCACCATTATTGTATTACTTACTGGAATGTGAAGCAACTGAAGCCCTGCGCATCAAACTCAACATTCATTCAACGAGAGCAGCTGCATTAGATGTAAAATCCACAGTGACAACAATGATTGGAAAATCAGTTGAAGAATGGGACACACTAGTGAGCACTGTGAGGCCTGACAAATGAGTGGACAGCGCTTCGGATTCGTAGTCCTGAGGTTCCGGGTTCGATCCCCGCTGAAGGAGGAAACAAATGAGCAGAGTTTCTTTCACCCTGATTCACCTGTTACCTAGCAGTAGATAGGTACCTGGGAGTTTGACAGCTACTACGGGCTGCTTCCTGGAGGTATGTAACAAAAAGGAGGCCTGGTCGAGGATCGGGCCGCGGGGACGCTAAGCCCACAAAATCATCTCAAGATAACCTCAAAAAGATCCATATCCGCCACCAAGATAATGTTATTAAAACAAGACTAAAACCAGTGTGCTAAAACAGAAGCGGAAAAGAAACTGGAGAAAAGGAGGAAACCCCACTTCCATTTAAAACTCTGACCTAAATATCACAGTAACACGGTTATCGCGAATAACCGAACTCAATTACGGGCTCACTATAGCCCGTGCTACGTGAACATTCCGTTCTGAGTAGCTAAATCTAAAACTACAACAACAACAGCCGACTTACCTATTTGTTCTTGGTGCTTGTTATATCTCTTCACGTACTGTAGTACGTGTAGAGTACTGTAGTACGGTTTGTAGTATTTGTTCTTGAAATTGTGGATAGAGGTGGCTTCCACACCTTCTTTAAGTGCATTTCACTTGTTTACCATCAGCATTGACTCACTTACGATTCTAATTTCCACCAGTGTTGCCTTGTCCTTGATGAATCTGTTTTGTATCAATTGGAAAAGACTGACTGTATTACCCTTGTCTATTCCATTTAGTATTTTGCCTGTGGTAATCATGTCCCTCTTGTCCAACTCTATTTCCGAAAGTTGTTAGATTGAGTTCCCTAAACCTGTTTTCGGAGCTCTGACCTCATATTAGGAGTACCAGCCTTGTTGGAAGGCTCTGGACTATATTAATCGATATATTTGTGCTCAGTGAGAGAGGGATTCCATTTAGGTACTGTATACTATAATAATTATGGTTATTTGATTACGGTTACTTCATAATAGGTATTTGCTGATGGTGTCCTATGTACTTGTGCCGTTATTTATATGTCTACCAGCAAGTTTTTCTCTAATTCCTGTGCCTGACTTCTAATGGTGTGAATCCTGTCTTGGTCTCCTCGTTCCCTCTTCATGTCATTACACATTCTAGGGTTGAAATAGCATTTGTCTGTCCAGTCGTGCAGTTCGTCAATGTTCCCCTCAGCATTTGACAGTTCACCCCAGTCTTTACTCTCCTCGTCAGCTCTGAATCGCCTGCAACGTGATAACTCGCCCCTTCAGGTAGGTCATCTACATCGATTAAAGATAGCCTAAAGTCCGGGTCAGAGCTTTGTTACCCCCAGCGGTAGTTTATTGTGCACCATACTCATCCTGTGAGCCGTAGTTTATTGTGCGCCCCATGCTCATCCTGCGAGTGATAGTTTATTGTACACACCATATTCATCCCGTGAGCGGTAGTTTATTTATTGTTATGATCGTCGTCTAATAACAGTCCTTTCCGGCCTCAAGAACCATTTATCCCAGTTCTAAGAAGATCACAGATGGCCTAAGCCGTCTTTAAATTAATAAGGTATGCGTCTTATGTGCAATTTTGAAGTATATTCAGCAGTAAAGTTGGGATGTGGGGACAAATTGCAGAACAATATGGCGCCCGGGTGAGAGGCAGGATATCCAGGAATGCACTCAATGCCTTGGGATCACATAACAAGACAGGTGAGTGGCGGTGGACCAGGTGCTCAGCCAATCAGCGACGATGGTCTTTCTGTGACGTCATCGGCGAGAGCCAAGCCGACCCCAAGGAGTGGAGATTAGCTCACTGACCTGCTAGACTAGGTACGGAGGGGACGTGACCTCGGGGCTCTCGTGAAGATCAATCAAATTTGGATTTACGTGGAGAATTGAGCCCTATAAGTGGTGCAACAATACTCCGACCATACATAGGGCGTCTGGGGACCTTTTGGTAAAGGTTGAAAAGAGATTTAACAGCGAATTAAGGGACCAGTTGAGGGTGTGAGGGCACTCGAAGATTACTCTGGAAGAGGAGCTTGGTGGATGGTCGGTGCCACGTCTGAGATACTGTAGGAGCAAAGAGGAAGAAGAATACCTGTGACGTCATGGATCAGCTGAGGATGCAGTTACGTCATCGAGGCACCAGTGAGCAGAGCTGCTCATGAGAGCTTCGAATCACTGAGGTAACATCATCCTTAGTTTAAATAACCGGCGCTCCCTTTCCCCATTTTGTCGATTAGAAGTTCCAAAGGGACTAGGAGATTTATTAACACAAACTCATGTGACAGGATGCTTTATAATTATATATATATATATATATATATATATATATATATATATATATATATATATATATATATATATATATATATATATATATATATATATATATATATATATATATATATATATGTCGTACCTAGTAGCCAGAACGCACTTCTCGGCCTACTATACAAGGCCCGATTTGCCTAATAAGCCAAGTTTTCATAAATTGTTTTTCGACTACCTAACCTAACCTAACATTTTCGGCTACCTAACCTAACCTAACCTATAAAGATAGGTTAGGTTAGGTTAGGTAGGGTTGGTTAGGCTCGGTCATATATCTACGTTAATTTTAACTCCAATAAAAAAAAATTGACCTCATACATAATGAAATGGGTAGCTTTATCATTTCATAAGAAAAAAATTAGAGAAAATATATTAATTCAGAAAAACTTGGCTTATTAGGCAAATCGGGCCTTGCATAGTAGGCTGATAAGTGCGTTCTGGCTACTAGGTACGATATATATATATATATATATATATATATATATATATATATATATATATATATATATATATATATATATATATATATATATATATATATATATGCATATGAATAAGCCAATTTATGGGTACACTCACTTTGACATCATTTTTTCACGTTTTTCATGTTGAGTGATTTTATGAAAAATATTAGAATTTCCTAATATTTCGATACTACTTCATGTTGGCGAAGTGAAGCCTAGGATCTTTGAATGGCGTAGGTGAGTGCCCCAATAATTACTGACGCAACAGGGTGACCAAGATTGACACACACATATATCACCTTGACACCTTCCGCTCAACCTCCCACTCAATGGGGACAGTGCTAGCTTAGTGAATCCTCGGGGGAGGGTAAGGTAGCTGGGTTATATTCCCCAATTATACACACATCCTCCCCAACACTCTTCTCTTTTTCCCCTGCCTCCCTCACATATTGCCTTCTCTTCCCCACACCACACCAGGTCAGCAAACATTTTCACGCTCACTCCACCCCGTCCCAGTCTCCTCTCCCTGGCGCTTTACTTCCTTCCACCTATCATCCCACATCATTCCCCACCCCTCCATGCTTCCTTCCTCCCTCCGTCACTCCCTTCCTCCTTTCCTCCCTGCTTCCCCCCTCCTCCCTTTTCTCCCAACTTCCCACCCTCCCTCACTCCCTCCTTCCCTGCCTCGCTCCCTGACTTCCACTCTCCTTTCCCCCCTGCATCCCACTCTCCTTTCCTCCCTGCCTCCCAATCCTTTCTTCCCTGCCTCCCATCTCGTTTCTTTCCTGCCTCCCTCCCTGCCTCCCACCTTCCCTCCCTGCCTCCCACCTTCTCTCCCTGCCCACAGGCTGTACCTTCCCGGTAAAGCCATTTAGCCATGAAAGCTTCACATATGAATGAACTGTCCAATTCCTGGAAACCGGACGCTGGATTGCATGGCGTATGAGCCCTGCCATTCTCCCAAAATTATAGTGCCTATAGCGACTGTGAATGGTTTGTACACAATGTTTGGTACTATTGGAAATACTAGTTCTTAAACGAATATAACACAGCGCGAGACATGATATAGGGATCAGGGAGGTTCCGATCATGTGTGGTGTTCAGCCGAGGTTGAGAGCAGGTCGGTGAGTGGATGTTACGAAGGATTGATGTGTGTTAAACAGTGCTGGGTACTAGTGACCACAGACAGTGTTGGGTACTATAGTGACCACAGACAGTGCTGGGTACTAGTGACCACAGACAGTGCTGGGTACTAGTGACCACAGACAGTGTTGGGTACTATAGTGACCACAGACAGTGCTGGGTACTAGTGACCACAGACAGTGTTGGGTACTAGTGACCACAGACAGTGTTGGGTACTAGTGACCACAGACAGTGCTGGGTATTATAGTGACCACAGACAGTGCTGGGTACTATAGTGACCACAAACAGTGCTGGGTACTATAGTGACCACAGACAGTGCTGGGTACTATAGTGACCACAGACAGTGCTGGGTACTAGTGACCACAGGCAGTGCTGGGTACTAGTGACCACAGACAGTGCTGGGTACTAGTGCCCACAGACAGTGCTGGGTACTATAGTGACCACAGACAGTGCTGGGTACTAGTGACCACAGGCAGTGCTGGGTACTAGTGACCACAGACAGTGCTGGGTACTAGTGACCACAGACAGTGCTGGGTACTATAGTGACCACAGACAGTGCTGGGTACTAGTGACCACAGACAGTGCTGGGTACTATAGTGACCACAGACAGTGCTGGGTACTATAGTGACCACAGGCAGTGCTGGGTACTATAGTGACCACAGACAGTGCTGGGTACTATAGTGACCACAGACAGTGCTGGGTACTATAGTGACCACAGGCAGTGCTGGGTACTATAGTGACCACAGACAGTGCTGGGTACTATAGTGACCACAGACAGTGCTGGGTACTATAGTGACCACAGACAGTGCTGGGTACTATAGTGACCACAGACAGTGCTGGGTACTATAGTGACCACAGACAGTGCTGGGTACTATAGTGACCACAGACAGTGCTGGGTACTATAGTGACCACAGGCAGTGCTGGGTACTATAGTGACCACAGATAGTGCTGGGTACTATAGTGACCACAGACAGTGCTGGGTACTATAGTGACCACAGACAGTGCTGGGTACTATAGTGACCACAGGCAGTGCTGGGTACTATAGTGACCACAGACAGTGCTGGGTACTATAGTGACCACAGACAGTGTTGGGTACTAGTGACCACAGACAGTGCTGGGTACTATAGTGACCACAGACAGTGCTGGGTACTATAGTGACCACAGACAGTGTTGGGTACTAGTGACCACAGACAGTGTTGGGTACTAGTGACCACAGACAGTGCTGGGTACTATAGTGACCACAGACAGTGCTGGGTACTATAGTGACCACAGACAGTGTTGGGTACTAGTGACCACAGACAGTGCTGGGTACTATAGTGACCACAGACAGTGTTGGGTACTAGTGACCACAGACAGTGTTGGGTACTAGTGACCACAGACAGTGCTGGGTACTATAGTGACCACAGACAGTGTTGGGTACTAGTGACCACAGACAGTGTTGGGTACTAGTGACCACAGACAGTGCTGGGTACTATAGTGACCACAGACAGTGTTGGGTACTAGTGACCACAGACAGTGCTGGGTACTAGTGACCACAGACAGTGCTGGGTACTAGTGACCACAGACAGTGCTGGGTACTATAGTGACCACAGACAGTGCTGGGTACTAGTGACCACAGACAGTGCTGGGTACTATAGTGACCACAGACAGTGCTGGGTACTATAGTGACCACATACAGTGCTGGGTACTAGTGACCACAGACAGTGCTGGGTACTATAGTGACCACAGACAGTGTTGGGTACTAGTGACCACAGACAGTGCTGGGTACTATAGTGACCACAGACAGTGCTGGGTACTATAGTGACCACAGACAGTGCTGGGTACTATAGTGACCACAGACAGTGTTGGGTACTAGTGACCACAGACAGTGCTGGGTACTATAGTGACCACAGACAGTGCTGGGTACTATAGTGACCACAGACAGTGCTGGGTACTAGTGACCACAGACAGTGCTGGGTACTAGTGACCACAGACAGTGCTGGGTACTAGTGACCACAGACAGTGCTGGGTACTAGTGACCACAGACAGTGCTGGGTACTATAGTGACCACAGACAGTGCTGGGTACTAGTGACCACAGACAGTGCTGGGTACTAGTGACCACAGACAGTGCTGGGTACTATAGTGACCACAGACAGTGCTGGGTACTAGTGACCACAGACAGTGTTGGGTACTAGTGACCACAGACAGTGCTGGGTACTAGTGACCACAGACAGTGTTGGGTACTAGTGACCACAGACAGTGCTGGGTACTAGTGCCCACAGACAGTGCTGGGTACTAGTGCCCACAGACAGTGCTGGGTACTAGTGACCACAGACAGTGCTGGGTACTATAGTGACCACAGACAGTGCTGGGTACTATAGTGACCACAGACAGTGCTGGGTACTATAGTGACCACAGACAGTGCTGGGAACTATAGTGACCACAGACTGTGCTGGGTACTATAGTGACCACAGACAGTGCTGGGTATTATAGTGACCACAGACAGTGCTGGGTACTATAGTGACCACAGACAGTGCTGGGTACTATAGTGACCACAGACAGTGCTGGGTACTATAGTGACCACAGACAGTGCTGGGTACTATAGTGACCACAGACAGTGCTGGGTACTAGTGACCACAGACAGTGCTGGGTACTAGTGACCACAGACTGCTGGGTACTATAGTGACCACAGACAGTGCTGGGTATTATAGTGACCACAGACAGTGCTGGGTACTATAGTGACCACAGACAGTGCTGGGTACTATAGTGACCACAGACAGTGCTGGGTACTAGTGACCACAGGCAGTGCTGGGTACTAGTGACCACAGACAGTGCTGGGTACTATAGTGACCACAGACAGTGCTGGGTACTATAGTGACCACAGACAGTGCTGGGTACTAGTGACCACAGACAGTGCTGGGTACTAGTGACCACAGACAGTGCTGGGTACTAGTGACCACAGACAGTGCTGGGTACTAGTGACCACAGACAGTGTTGGGTACTAGTGACCACAGACAGTGCTGGGTACTATAGTGACCACAGACAGTGCTGGGTACTAGTGACCACAGACAGTGTTGGGTACTAGTGACCACAGACAGTGCTGGGTACTAGTGACCACAGACAGTGTTGGGTACTAGTGACCACAGACAGTGCTGGGTACTAGTGCCCACAGACAGTGCTGGGTACTAGTGACCACAGACAGTGTTGGGTACTAGTGACCACAGACAGTGCTGGGTACTAGTGCCCACAGACAGTGTTGGGTACTATAGTGACCACAGACAGTGCTGGGTACTAGTGACCACAGACAGTGCTGGGTACTAGTGCCCACAGACAGTGTTGGGTACTATAGTGACCACAGACAGTGCTGGGTACTAGTGACCACAGACAGTGTTGGGTACTAGTGACCACAGACAGTGCTGGGTACTAGTGCCCACAGACAGTGCTGGGTACTAGTGCCCACAGACAGTGCTGGGTACTAGTGCCCACAGACAGTGCTGGGTACTAGTGACCACAGGCAGTGCTGGGTACTAGTGCCCACAGGCAGTGCTGGGTACTAGTGCCCACAGACAGTGCTGGGTACTAGTGCCCACAGGCAGTGCTGGGTACTAGTGACCACAGGCAGTGCTGGGTACTAGTGCCCACAGACAGTGCTGAGTACTAGTGCCCACAGGCAGTGCTGGGTACTAGTGCCCACAGGCAGTGCTGGGTACTAGTGCCCACAGGCAGTGCTGGGTACTAGTGCCCACAGGCAGTGCTGGGTACTAGTGACCACAGACAGTGCTGGGTACTAGTGCCCACAGACAGTGCTGGGTACTAGTGCCCACAGGCAGTGCTGGGTACTAGTGCCCACAGGCAGTGCTGGGTACTAGTGCCCACAGGCAGTGCTGGGTTCATGATTCAAAGTATCACTATTGTATGATTATTTTCTCCGTCTTATTTGTAATTATTTGTGGGTCATATTACAGATTATCTCGAAATAATCTTTGCTGTTGTTTTAATTGTAAGGTGTAAATAATTTTGTTAAATATCATCTGAAAGAACTTTTCTCGTAAAATTATTTTTACGTTTTTTAAACATACGAGGCAGGAGCTGCCTTGTATGAAACAATAGGCTTTGTGCAGTTTCCTTTGTTCTTATTCTATTTTGATCGGGATTATTATGATAATAGCTATTTATATGGCATTATTATTGTTATTATATAATCACGTAAATTTTTTGAACCGTTTAAAAGACGTTCATACTTTGGTAATTCCGTCTCTTGCAATGTTTATGTGAGGAAAGACCAAAGATATCCAATTGCCATGGTCGCTCCAGCGGCCACTTGAGCCTCGCAAGATCTCAGCCAACACTTCACTCAGGCCCCTTTACTGCCCACTTGACTCTCACTTTACCTGGCAAGTGTTTCAGGTTGCTTCCCCACCTTGAGCAAGAACCATACTGTATAGTGTTTTGAGTAATTTTTCTTCCTCGTGAATCCGAATTATCTGCTCTTAGTATTGTAACATTAGGCTACAGCATATTTAAAGTGTAATTTAATACTAAGTGTATTTCATATATATCGAAGATCATTTACGAAAAACTTTTTCGATTATTTTCTTATTACTGTATCTATATATTTTGTAAATACTGTAAATAGAATACCTGTTGGTTTTGATGGTCGATCCGGTGGATCCGTATTGAGAGGGGAAAAACCTATGTAGGACATCTCTAGTAGTTTTTATTGACAATGTCATTGCTCATTGCGGTGATATAATTCTAGCTGCTGCAGACCTTAAGAAGGTTGTTTTCCCAATATCGGTCGTTGACAAAAGCGACTCCAACACTTGGGGATTTGTGATGCCATTATAGATTCAAAAAACAAATCCTTTCTCTAACTGTGTGACATTCTGAAGCTTATGCTCAATATTAATGGCTAAAACTTGCAGAACAGTGTTTCTGTTTAAAGGTTCAGCGTACGATTGAGAAGGGCGAGCTTTTATTAATAATTTTGCTTCTTTCACAAAACGTAGTCTTCGAGGTCAAGTGTTGTGTGGTAGTTTCATTAGTTGGGGGCCTCACACCAGAGGAAACTATCAGACCAAGATCAGTGTTTGATGAAATGCCGATGGCCGAAGCCGCTAGATGAGAGGTGTTCTAGTTTCAACACGTGTGGGGACAACACATGCTGAAACATGTATATAAGTTAGTAGCGTCCAGGTATTCATGTTGAATATCTTGCACATAGTGTCATTTCAAAGTTTAGTTATGCACAGAGGGTTTCGAAGCCTCGGCAGCAAGGTACGTCGAACACCTCTGTTGTTGGTGCGGGAACTTGTACACCAGGCATTATGGCAGCTTTAAATCCATATTTACAAGACGTGCGTTATCAAAGAGACATATTTCTACTGCTTGTAAATAGAAGATTGCAAAATGCTGATGATAAAAGTTTGAAAAAACGAGGAATCTTTTTTTCCTTGCAATTAATATTTTGCGTGATAACTCGAGGGAAGATATTTCAGTGACTGATAATTTTAAATTCAACATTATACTTGTAGCTAGCGATCCTGATGTGCTTTGATATTGTCTTCAGACTTGGCTTCACAGTACGATTTTCCAAATTATCTTGTTATAGTATTTCCTCTGCAGTGACTGCTGTGCTGGACCTCTGCTACTGGGCACCAGGTTATAGGGAAAACAGTCTAGGCTGCTTTACTGGACTTCCCAGATAGTTTAAGCATCCAGCATCAACACAGGTAATGGAAGAAATATGTTTTCCAATCCTTCAAAATAAGTTGCTTATCTTTGAGCCCAGTAAGTTCAGCTTTATTATCAAAGCTGCTTGACTCGGGGTCAGTAGAGCCACAAATCTGGTCCTGTACACGGGCTGCGTAGCGGCACAAGTCTGGTCCTGTACACGGGCTGCGTAGCGACACAAGTCTGGTCCTGTACACGGGCTGCGTAGCGGAACAAGCCTGGTCCTGTACACGGGCTGCGTAGCAGCACAAGCCTGGTCCTGTACACGGGCTGCATAGCAGCACAAGCCTGGTCCTGTACACGGGCTGCGTAGCGGCACAAGCCTGGTCCTGTACGCGGGCTGCGTAGCGGCACAAACCTGGTCCTGTACACGGGCTGCGTAGCGGCACAAGCCTAGTCCTGTTCACGGGCTGCGTAGCGGCACAAGCCTAGTCCTGTTCACGGGCTGCGTAGCGGCACAAGCCTGGTTCTCTACACAGGCCGCTTCCGAATAATGGGACACGGAGACAGCGAGGTAGAAGAGAAAGTTGCACCTGGGCTGGTGGTTAATGTTCCACACAATCACCAACTTGCCTAAACAAGCCCACAACTAAGACAATAAAGGTGGAAAACAACGTATTTCTTTTGTTAAATATTGCAACGCTCTTCAGGTTATGCCATCGTAGGATAACTGTATAAGACACAGCTTCTCTGCACCCTAAACAACGCAGCGAATCTTCATGCAAGATTATACCCAAGAAGTACATCATTTATTATTATTATTATTATTATTATTATTATTATTATTATTATTATTATTATTATTATTATTATTATAATTATTATTATTATTATTATTATTATTATTATTATTATTATTATTATTATTATTATTATTATTATTATTCACTAGTTACCAGGTCTCAAAAAACACAGATCAATATAATCTAGAAAAAGACATAAAACATTAATTGTTCTCATCTAAAAATAAAATTATTGATTGCTGGTTAAACTCGAGCCTCTGGTGGATGGTTCCTCAGATTTCCACCCACACATTTAAATCCTGGAGAAATGGGGCATGGGAAGGTGTGCCCGGGGGTGAGAAGAAGAGATGGGATTAGGGGATGGGGATGAGGTTATGGGATTAGTGTATGTGGATTGAGGAGGGGTTGTGGGAGGTTTGTAAGGGGCGGGTGGGGGGGGGGGGGGGCTGACACTCCCGTGTCATGTGTCCGGTGGCCCACAGACGCCACTATACTGACACTCCCGTGTCATGTGTCCTGTGACCCACAGACGTCACTATACTGACACTCCCGTGTCATGTGTCCGGTGACCCACAGACGTCACTATACTGACACTCCCGTGTCATGTGTCCGGTGACTCACAGACGCCACTATACTGACACTCCCGTGTCATGTGTCCGGTGGCCCACAGACGCCACTATACTGACACTCCCGTGTCATGTGTCCGGTGACCCACAGACGTCACTATACTGACACTCCCGTGTCATGTGTCCGGTGACTCACAGACGCCACTATACTGACACTCCCGTGTCATGTGTCCGGTGACCCACAGACGCGACTATACTGACACTCCCGTGTCATGTGTCCGGTGACCCACAGACGTCACTATACTGACACTCCCGTGTCATGTGTCCGGTGACTCACAGACGCCACTATACTGACACTCCCGTGTCATGTGTCCTGTGACTAACAGACGCCACTATACTGACACTCCCGTGTCATGTGTCCGGTGGCCCACAGACGTCACTATACTGACACTCCCGTGTCATGTGTCCGGTGACCCACAGACGCCACTATACTGACACTCCCGTGTCATGTGTCCGGTGACCCACAGACGTCACTATACGGACACTCCCGTGTCATGTGTCCGGTGACCCACAGACGCCACTATACTGACACTCCCGTGTCATGTGTCCGGTGACCCACAGACGCCACTATACTGACACTCCCGTGTCATGTGTCCGGTGACCCACAGACGCCACTATACTGACACTCTCCCGGCACTTCCTAATGCTTACACAGAAAATAAAAGTAACACTGCTGAAACTTTATGTATTAGAAAAATGGTGTTTCTGTGTGAGTGAATGTGGGCATCAGTGTAAGTGGATATCGTTAATATAAGTGGGGGGTTGTTAGTACAGGTGGGAGAGATCGTTAGTGTAAGAGGGAATCGTTAGTGCTGTGGTGTAGGAAGGAAAGCTAGTGTTCATCTTTCTGTTACAATCAATAATTATTATAATTATTGCCGAGCACCTTGAGGGGGAGAAGCCAGAAACGCCACAGTAAGTTTGGGGGAAACATAGATGACGGACCAAGTAGACAAGGGTGACAAGGGTGATGGCCAGGAGAGTAAGAAAACCCACAGCATTGTGGACCCCTTCCCGCTAAACATACCACAAAACTATGACGTTGCTGCAACGTCCGAACAAGTTGTAATATCTAACAACGTGCAACAACTATCTAGCAAGTTGTAAGAACTTTCTGACACATCATAAAACCTTAATAACAAGATGTAACAACTTTGTAACAAGGAAACAATAGGGACCGTTACATTGTGTGTTTCCATGCGGCACCAACATGTCCGGATTCGACCGACCTAGTCCCATCACCTCGATTAAATGGCTGGCATTGATGAAGATAATTACTTTATCAATTGTTGACCAATTATCCTTCAGAATGCTTTCTGCTTCAGTAGACACGGAGGGGAGGGAGTGCTGGCGGCACTGGACGTCAGGCCGCATCTGAGTGATCATGACTGGCCAATATGGCGAACCCATCATCACCTTTATTACCCTAAACACTTTATTTGGTTGAATTTTGAGCTAATTCCATCATAACTAACCCTTGGAATTAACTAATGTTCACTTATTATGCCTTGCTATAACTTTCTTATGCTGGCACCCACAACGACCATTGTGGTGCCAACGGACAGCTGTTGATATACGCTGTCCCCAGATATCCGACAAGACTTACCTATGTTTCATAATAACGAAACTAGACTTGGTGCACTCTCAAGGGCTACAAAATGGCGGTGTGCAGTCTCCACCACTCATTTTAAGACAGCTGGAATCTATTCCTTAACAAACATGAACCTGTGAATTAAGAGATACTAGATTAAGGAGTTTTTGGACAATAGGGCTCTCTAGGGTGGAATACTGCTGTACACTAATAGCCCCATTCAAAGCTGGAGAAGTTGGTGACCTGGAGAGCAGGTTGAGAACTTCTACTGCCCAAATTCATTAAATAATACATCTAAATATATTTTGACCACTCAAAAGATCTTAAACTCTATTTTTTAGAGTGCAGATGAGACATATATGATAATTTACACTTGGAAAATGTTAAGACGATTGGCACCAATTCTCCACATTAAAATAAATTCCTTACTACACAGGCAAAACAAAAGTACAAAACTTTTTGTACTAACAAAAAAGTACAAAATAGCACAATCGATAGATAAAGGTGCTGTAACGGTCAGCTGAACAAGTGGGCCTCTCCTTCTTTTTCTTCTCTCCCCCTTCTTATTATTCCTTCCTCCCTTCTCCCCCCATTCTTCCTCCTCTTTCTTCTCCGTCCTTCCTCCCCTCTCCATCCCTTCTCTCCCGTCCTTGGACTGCTGAAGGCAGATTAGTTACACCCCATCTGGGATCATAAACTTTGAGTCATGCTCCCCTCACAGTCCTCGGCTTGGGGCATATAAATCAGTTTACCCAGCTTTTCGTAAGAAAACCACACCTCTTGGATTGTCATTGGCTGAGAGTGTCAGGACCATAGGCCTGGTTTCAGCTGATTGGATATAGGCCTGAGGGGGTGGAGCCAGGACCCCACCTTGAGGCATACGAAACAAAAGTATAGTCAGTGTGAACCGGGGGGGGGGGGGGGGAAGGATGGTCTTAAACCAGGAAATCCACGAACACCGGCTTAGAAGCAGTATAAATGTATTTATCTGTTTTGAGTTCCCTGTATAATTTGTAGTCCATTATCCATGCCGCTAAAGGTTAGGGTATCATACTAACCTAGGGATTAATTAATTTGCATTTATTAAATAAAGTTTACTGTTAATTATAGTCTGTGTATTTTATATATTTTCCCTTAATGCTGAGTCATAGATCTTGAATTGTTTTGCACATTACCTGTGTTCTGTTGAGCATTTTCATGAGTAAATGTATTCCTCTTGTATTCATGAAGTTTGACTGGTCTTCTCCCAAGACAATTAGCCTAATTATTAAAGTTCCAGGAGTGGTGGCGGCATTATTTGTTTGAGTAACCTGATCTTCCAGCTGGTCTGTAAGAATTGTACAGATATTTTTAACATCTTGGTGGTCATTTCTTCCCCTGATAACTGGTATGAGCATTTTCTGCTGCGAGGGCGGACTCTTCCCAGTTCTCTGGGTTTATATCAATGCAATTATTACAGCATATATATTTACAAGTTATAACAACCATTACAGCAAGTGTTACCATAGTTGTACAATAACAGCAGTACCTGGATTGTCATAAATGTTGATAGTAGCGATAGTATTTTTGGCAATGGTTATACTGATGACATTTCGGTAGTGTTACAGTGCTATGGGTACACTAAGAGATAAGTGGTCGGTGGGTCGGTGACCTTTTCAAACCATCTCTATTTACGTATGTGACATAATTAACCGACTTCTAACGGATATCTGATTACTCGGGCTGTAATTCATACATTAGGCTGGGAGTAGCCTAATAAGACATGGATAGACCGCCACTGGGACATGAATTCTTCGGAACCACCTCAAGGTATCCTCAAGGTATTCTCAAGGTAAGGTTCTCCTAATCAAGTACGAGCTATTAGTTTAAAACTTGAATGAACGGGACTTACAACATTTGCTTCGACTATATTTGAATATTTGATACAAATATCCATATAAAATATTTGTATTGTTAATTGAATATTTACTTTAGGGGACCCACAGTCCACAGTAACATCTCTCTACCTGTTTTGAGACGCCTACACGATTTTAGACAACAATTTGGCTTGCTAGAGAATGTTTACTTTTTGTTAGGGGTAAAGAAAATAAAGTAGAAAGTGTGTTATCCTATTGTTTTCAAATTTAGCTAGATTGTTCGAGAATCTAGAATGATATTCGGCACAGCTGTGACCTCAAAGCGGGCGAGGATGCTTCTGGTGTCACGTGACTCAGGCGATCAAGTAACAGGTGGTCTGGCAGCAATTCATCCTTCGAAGGTTTCCCAACGTCAAGACACTATCGTACTAAAGTGCCCTTATCCTAAACTACCAGAGGACCCAAAACAGAAAACGGGACAGTATGTCAATTTCGCGAGCCGCTACCATCTTCTAGTACGACAATTTTTGGCCTCATGTAGAGTATACGTCAAAAAGCGACACTATTAGGAGGACGTTGCTGGGAGATCATGCTTCACCGAGTCCGCTGGCTTCATGATTGGTCGGTACAAGTCACTGCTCATACGTCATGGAGGAAGGTGCTCTTTCCCCAATTTCTGATAGCTGAGAGTATCTATCTGAACAGAGACCCTGCTAGGAGGCCCAAAATACGTTTATAGTGGATTCAAGGAGGGGGGAACTGCATCCCATTTCCCCACCTACAACTGATACCTGCACTAGTAGGTTCCAAGGGAAAGTGCCGGGTTGGGATTACTGCTACATGAGTGAATTACCTCTTGGTGAAATCTCATGACAGGCTTACAGGTGGCCAGTTGCTTATTCTTGCGCTATATACGTTTATATGGGACGTGTCTAATTAGGTAATGCTCTTTTACAAAGTTATATAAATATTTATGCTGAAAAACCACATGTGAAAAATAAAGAATGATAAACGCGTATTTGGCTTAAATAAGTAGAATGATCATTCTACCTTGCTCTGATGAAGGCGATTTCAGCCGAAAACGCGTTTAGCATTCTCTATTTTTCACATGTGCTTCTTCTGCATACTTGGATCATGGTTTTTGTGATCATTGTTGCATCAATATTTATTTATAAATTTTGGGTAGCATAAAGAAAATGTCTTTTGCATCATTGTGAGAACTATTTACAGATAGACAAAGTGAATGAAGGTGTAAGTGGGTGGAAGTTGATAATATAGGTCAATCATTGAAATAATAATAATGAATTGATATTATATTGATATGAGACAGAAACGGAATTGTGGCAAATTTTCAAGTGAATGAATTTTATAATGGTTAAGAATTTTGTGTTAATTTCTGTCACATTTATCAATTTTAACGTTTACATTCTGGAATAAAAATATCTGTGAAAACTGAAGCATATGAAATTCCCGTACTGGCATGAAAAATATGATTATTCTTTAGTTCAGAGACACTTGCTATATTTATTCATATGTATTATTTCGACTGGAGCAAAGTCAACTGGAACAATGAGGGGATTTGAACCCTCGACCTGGCAACTTCCAAGCCACGCACCGTGCCTCTGGACCACAACATGGTATAAGTTATGCAGCCTGAGATTTCACAGAATCCTTTATAGTCCAGGTATGTCAAACGTGCGGCCCGCACAAAGGATACTATAATTTGGTAATTTAAAGACCAAAATTGCAATTTTTATAATTTAAACTATCACCTGTTAGTAGATTTCAAAAGCACAAAAGAAACACGAATGAAGCTGTGAGGTAAGCGAGTTAAGACTTCTCAAAATAGACATGACGTTAACTGTTAAGCTGGCCTTAATTTTGTTTCAGTTTTTTAACCGGTCATTTTATTTTGTCTGATCAACACTTGTCATTTCTGATCAAAGTGGGAACTGCATAGACATTTCAGCCAGACATAGCAAAAATTGTCATTAAAATGAGGTGTGAAGCCTCAGAACAAAACACTAAAAGTTATTGAATAACAGCCCATCCTCCGAACAGACAGTACGTTTTAATACTAAATGTAATAAGTACAATCCTAACTATCGGCATAGCACATAAATACACTTAATCACCAGGATCGTACCAAAATATTGTGAGTATTGAACACGAAAACTTCAACCAAAAAATTTTGAGTGTAATAACAGAAAATGAGAATAAATGGGGCGGTAAATGTAACAGCACAATTAAGTGTATTTATGTACTATGCAGACAGTCAGGAATATAAATATTACATTTAGAATTAAAACGTACTGTCTATTCGGAGGAAGGATTGTGAATAGTCGTAAATAAATGTTCATTTTAAACTGTTGTAATTTTTGTACAATGTATTTGTTGCTGTTGCATAAAAGTCCGTGTTGCCGTTTAAAATTTCTTTTTTTTTGTTAAACTACTTCATTACTTTGCACTCATGAATGTGGCTAGCCGCTAAACCATTTGCATGCACATTATATGTTTCTAAATTTAAGTAATACAAACATTGCAATTATTTTTATTAAATGACTACAATTAGTTATAGTGTGTGTGGCCCTCATGACAACACAAATGTGTTCCATATGGCCCTCGGGGGACCCTCAGTTGTTGTTTTAGATTCAGCTACTAGGAACTAAAAGTTCCAAGTAGCACGGGCTATGGTGAGCCCGTAGTGGACGTACCTGGCACAGGAACGGGGCTGTAACTGAGACCCTCTGATTGATTGATAAAGATTAAGCCACCCAAGAGGTGGCACGGGCATGAATAGCCCGTAAGTAATACAATTTTTTGTTCAGTAAATCTTTTCAGTGTTCTGAGGTTGCATTTAATCGTCAGGCTTCTATCGCGGGAGAGGATACTGCTTGACAGTATTTATGAGGGTGTCCAGCTGCTGGACACCCTCATAAACCAAATGGTTGGTGTTGTTGTTAAAGATTCAGCCACTGGGAGCAAAAGTTCCAAGTAGCACGGGTTATGGCCGGTCGGCCGAGCGGACAGCACGCTGGACTTGTGATCCTGTGGTCCCGGGTTCGATCCCGGGCGCCGGCGAGAAACAATGGGCAGAGTTTCTTTCACCCTATGCCCCTGTTACCTAGCAGTAAAATAGGTACCTGGGTGTTAGTCAGCTGTCACGGGCTGCTTCCTGGGGGTGGAGGCCTGGTCGAGGACCGGGCCGCGGGGACACTAAAGCCCCGAAATCATCTCAAGATAACCTCAAGATGGTGAGCCTGCAGTGGAGCGCACAGGCAACTTGGCTAAGGAGCGGGGCACAGTTGTTGTTATAGATTCAGCTACTCGGAACAAGCTCCAAGTAGCACGGGCTATGGTGAGCCCGTAACTTACCTGGCACAGGAGCGGGGCAAGTAGCACAGATGATTGATTGATGAAGATTAAGCCACCCAAGAGGTGGCACGGGCATGAATAGCCCGTAAGTGGTGGCCTTTTTGAGCCATTACCAGTATCAAGAGCTGATACTGGAGATCTGTGGAGGTGCGACTGCACCCTGCTTGACGGGAGATGTCTCCTCCGTGGGAGGCACAGATTGATTGATTGATGAAGATTAAGTCACCCAAGAGGTGGCACGGGCATGAATAGCCCGTAAGTGGTGGTCCTTTTGAGCCATTACCAGTATCAAGAGCTGATACTGGAGATCTGTGGAGGTGCGACTGCACCCTGCTTGACGGGAGATGTCTCCCGTCGGGGGCACAGTTTAACATGCCTGCTTTATACTATGTCGTGGTCGAGAGGTAAGGTGCGCGGCTTGGGAGTACTCAGGTCGAGAGTTCGAATCCTCGCACTGCTCCAAATGGTTTTCTCATTGATATATCACGTTAGTGCCATTTCCTTGTGTAAATGATTCGATTAAGATATTTATAATAATAAATCATCGTGTCGGAGACAGGTAGCCAGAGTGTATTCATACACGTTAGGCTTATATCGAGGTCTGACCCCGCTCAGGATGCAACCGCACAACAAGCCGGCCTACTCCTGGGTACCTACTTACTGCTAGGTGAACAGTGGCATTAGGTGATAGGAAATGCGCCCAACCATTTCTGTCCTGCCCGAGATTCGAACCCGGAATTCTCGATTGTACGTTGAGAACGAACCTAACTGTATTACCAGGACCATTAATGTTTAATTATATTATTTAGAGGATTTTTTTTATAATACTTTATATATAGTTAAAGGATTCTGCTACTCGGAGCAAAATTTCCACGTAGCACGGGCTATAGTGAGCCCATAACTGCTTCCTCCCTCTCTCCCTCTATTTATCCATATTCCTCATCCACCTTTAATCTTTCTCAACTCCACTCTACCTCCCTTTTCCCCAGTCTCCCGTTTTCTTTTTCTCCTTCTCCTCGCGTCGCTCCACCACGACTTCAATTTTCAAAACCTATTTCCGCAAGACGCTACCAAGAGGAGACTTTTTCAATTAAGGGACTTGCCCACCCGTGGGATTACACATTACCAACACACTGCGATCTCTGGGGATCGTGATTCTCCTCTGAACGGGATTGAATTCAACTGGGATGCAGGGAATGATATTTTAACTGGATTCTAGCAATAATGTGAAGATCGAGAATCTTCACATTATTGGGAATCTAGTTAAGGGTTTGTTTTTGTTTTAACATAGATTAAAAATATTTAGGGTTAATTAGCTAATAGCTAATAACTCATAATGGGAAGCTCAATATAGCTCAAGTGGAGAGAGAGAGAGAGAGAGAGAGAGAGAGAGAGAGAGAGAGAGAGTTAGAGAGAGAGAGTTAGAGAGTTAGAGAAAGAGAGAGTTAGAGAAAGAGAGAGTTAGAGAAAGAGAGAGTTAGAGAAAGAGAGAGTTAGAGAAAGAGAGAGTTAGAGAGAGAGAGAGAGAGAGAGAGAGAGAGAGAGAGAGAGAGAGAGAGAGAGAGAGAGAGAGAGAGAGAGAGAGAGAGAGAGAGAGAGAGAGAGAAAGAGAGAGAGAGAGAGAGAGAAAGAGAGAGAGAGAGAGAGAGAGAGAGAGAGAGAGAGAGAGAGAGAGAGAGAGAGAGAGAGAGAGAGAGAGAGAGAGAGAGAGAGAGAGAGAGAGAGAGAGAGAGAGAAAGAGAGAGAGAGAGAGAGAAAGAGAGAGAGAGAGAGAAAGAGAGAGAGAGAGAGAGAGAGAGAGAGAGAGAGAGAGAGAGAGAGAGAGAGAGAGAGAGAGAGAGAGAGAGAGAGAGAGAGAGAGAGAGAGAGAGAGAGAGACCTCAATGGTGGACAGTTAAAGATCCCTCATCCAAAAGATGGCTACATAAACCTAACAACTCATGATCTTAACCAGGACCAACGAGACCTCTTGAATCTTGGCCTAAACTGCCAATTCATATCAAGACCCAAGAAGCATAAAAAACGCCTTGAAATTGAAATGCTTCTGGACGACATCCACAAGTTGGAAGACAACAAAAAAGTCATCATTACTGACACACTTCAGGCTGCACTAGTAACAGAAGCGGGAAAGAAACGAGGAACATATTCATCTACAATCTTAACCCCACGACTCAAAGAAGCAGCAAAACAAATCAAAATAATCTGAAGGATGTAACAATAAGAAAAGCCGACAAGACAGCAGCATATATATTGATTCCTACCCAAGAATACATGAACAAAATTAGCGACATCCTTAGTGATGACACCAAATTTCAACAAATCACGAGGAACCCTGTGGAAGACCTTAAACGTAAAGTGAACAAAACTATTACTGCAATCAATGCAAAGAAAGGAAGTGTTCATTTCACTAAACTCCAAGGCGACTATGGCTTAGGATATGCCTACGGCAATGTTAAGACACAAATCAGGTAACCCACTACTCCCAATAATCAGCCAAATACCAGTGACAAAAAGACTTAACGAACTCCTAACTCCATACACTCCAAGCAACTATAGTCTACAATCATCAGCAGATTTCCTAGAATTAATCAAAACTACACAGCCCGATGGAATCATTGCCTCCCTGGATGTCGAGTCCCTGTTTACCAACGTCCCAGTCGACACCACCATAGAAATGATACTGGACAGAGTATACAGAGACGAGAATTAGAATACCAGAGCCAACTTAAAGAGTCTTCTCGAGACATGTACAAAGGAAGCCCCTTTCATCAGTCCGCAAGGGGACATGTATCTACAAATAGACGGAATAGCAATGGGCTTCCCCTTAGGAGTATTGTTTGCTAATTTCTATATGGGAACCATCGAAGACAGAGTCTTCAGTAGCAGACAAAAACCAACTATATACTGCCGTTATGTAGATGACATATTCGTCATAGTAAAAGACTCAGACGAACTAATTGATCTAAAAAGCCATCTAGAGAGAGAGAGTCAGTACTCCGATTTACATATGAAAATAGTGAAAATAACAGTCTGCCCTTCTTGGATGTACTAATAACAAAAACCAGGAACCTCTTTAAGCACCAATGTATACACTAAGCCCACCAACATAGGATTATGTCTGAACGGTAAAAGTGAGTGCCCCCAAAGATACAAAGCCAGCGTTCTCAATGCCTATATCTGTCGAGCGCTTACCCACTGCTCCGAATAGAGCAACGTGAGTAGAGAGTTTGAAAGAATAACACAGGTATTGGTGAACAATGGTTATAGCAACACGGAAATAAACGCGGCTATAAGACGACACCTGGACCGATGGTACAATCCTAAATCTAGTACAGAAACCACAATACCTCCAAGAAAACTATATTACAAATCAACTATGCACAGTGAGCATAAAAAAGAAGAAAGAATAATGAAAGAAATAATCCGTAAAGGAGTAAAAAGCATTACTCCTAACCAAAATATAGACCTGATCATATTCTACAGAACAAAGAAGACTACCGATCTCCTTATCAAAAAACAGCCCGAAGTCGACGGAGAACCCTCTACAGCAGTCAAACGTTGTATACATGTACACCTGCCCCATGAAGGATGTAATCTTCAATCTAAGTACATAGGTATGACGTCGACCAAGCTGACGAGGCGTTTGACCTGTCATCTTCAATCCGGTGCCCCCAGAAATCACATAAGACAAGCCCATGACATCACCCTAACAAGAGAAATGTTGAACAAAAATACTTGAATAATAGACAGAACCCAAGATGCAAGAAGATTACAAATTCTTGAAGCAATCCACATAAAAATAGAACAACCTACCATTAATACCCAAATCACGGAACTATTTACTCTACTCACCATGAGAGTAAGAATAAGATCGGAACATAACGATGCCAACACAATATAATAGGCCTATTATATCTGATTAATCATTGTATGTGTTCCTATTTAACCCCTTTTTCCACTTATGTCTTCACCTGACCCTGTAGTGGCATAAATCTACTGGGATTTGTAATTTCTTCACTCACTCACACACACACACAGCACCGCTCTTGTGCCATATAAGTCCACTACGGGATCACCATAGCCTGTGCTACAGGCTCCGCTCTTGTGCCAGGTAAGTTACAGGCTCACCATAGCCCGTGCTACTTGGAACTTGTTCCGAGTAGCTGAATCTATAACAACAACGTAATTTCTTATCACTTGAGAATGAATCATGTAGGTTCGAAACGTCGTGCGATTTTATAATAAGTGCAATACATTTTTTAGTTCTTCACTTCTCTTTTTCTTCACCTTGAAAACGAACATGACTTTTAGTGTACTCCTCTTCCAGCTGAACCCTGATGCAAGAAAACTAGTAAGAAGGATAGAAGCCCTAAATCAGAAAAATAGTTAATACGGAATATGCTGTCATATTCAATGAAACATGCATAAAAGAAATGTAGAAAGCATGCAGAGACATGTAAGACATGGCCAATTGTCTAATGCTTTGTTCATTTGTCAGAAAATGCTCACCAAATTGATTAGAGCCACAGCTCACACACCGACGTCACAGCTCACACACTGACGCCACAGCTCACACACTGACGCCACAGCTCACACACTGACTCCACAGCTCACACACTGACTCCACAGCTCACACACTGACGCCACAGCTCACACACTGACGCCACAGCTCACACACTGACGCCACAGCTCACACACTGACGCCACAGCTCACACACTGACTCCACAGCTCACACACTGACTCCACAGCTCACACACTGACGCCACAGCTCACACACTGACGCCACAGCTCACACACTGACGCCACAGCTCACACAGTGACGTCACAGCTCACATATTAACGCCACAGCTCGCAAACCGACCTCACAGCTCACACACCGACGCCAAAGCTCACACACTGACGCCACAGCTCACACACTGACGCCACAGCTCACACAGTGACGTCACAGCTCACATATTAACGCCACAGCTCGCAAACCGACCTCACAGCTCACACACCGACGCCAAAGCTCACACACTGACGCCACAGCTCACACACTGACGCCAAAGCTCACACACTGACGCCACAGCTCACACACTGACGCCACAGCTCACACACTGACGCCAAAGCTCACACATTGACGCCACAGCTCACACACTGACGCCACAGCTCACACATTGACGCCAAAGCTCACTAACTGATGTACAGCTCACACACTGACGCCGCAGCTCACACACTGACGTCACAGCTCACAAAATGACGCCACAGCTCACACACTGACGCCACAGCTCACACACACTGGTCACAGCTCACACACACTGATACCATAGCTCACACACACTGGTCACAGCTCACACACTGATACCACAGCTCACAGACTGACGCCACAGCTCACACACTGATACCACAGCTCACACACACTGGTCACAGCTCACACACACTGGTCACAGCTCACACACACTGATACCATAGCTCACACACACTGACGCCACAGCTCACGCACTGATACCATAGCTCACACACACTGACGCCACAGCTCACGCACTGATACCACAGCTCACATACTGACGCCACAGCTCACATACTGACGCCACAGCTCACACACACTGGTCACAGCTCACATACTGACAGCGCTACCCATATTTCAGTAGGGAAATGTGAAAAGCAACTCTCATATGAGGACTGTAATGGCCACATTTGTATTCCCCTCGGCGCGATCATTTATAAAACTGTCGGGACAATGCAAGAGACGCGGCGGCCACCTTCTCTCCCTAATTAACACCCAGGAAATGGAATTTATTTACGATATTAGTTGGGGTTTGTAGCGTTCTCGCTCAAGTTTATGTTGGGTTTTGTAGCGTTCTCGCTCAAGTTAATGTTGGGTTTTGTAGCGTTCTCGCTCAAGTTTATGTTGGGTTTTGTAGCGTTCTCGCTCAAGTTTATGTTGGGTTTTGTAGCGTTCTCGCTCAAGTTTATGTTGGGGTTTGTAGCGTTCTCGCTCAAGTTTATGTTGGGGTTTGTAGCGTTCTCGCTCAAGTTTATGTTGGGGTTTGTAGCGTTCTCGCTCAAGTTTATGTTGGGTTTTGTAGCGTTCTCGCTCAAGTTAATGTTGGGTTTTGTAGCGTTCTCGCTCAAGTTTATGTTGGGGTTTGTAGCGTTCTCGCTCAAGTTTATGTTGGGGTTTGTAGCGTTCTCGCTCAAGTTTATGTTGGGTTTTGTAGCGTTCTCGCTCAAGTTTATGTTGGGTTTTGTAGCGTTCTCGCTCAAGTTTATGTTGGGTTTTGTAGCGTTCTCGCTCAAGTTTATGTTGGGTTTTGTAGCGTTCTCGCTCAAGTTTATGTTGGGGTTTGTAGCGTTCTCGCTCAAGTTTATGTTGGGGTTTGTAGCGTTCTCGCTCAAGTTTATGTTGGGTTTTGTAGCGTTCTCGCTCAAGTTTATGTCAGGTTTTGTAGCGTTCTCGCTCAAGTTTATGTTGGGTTTTGTAGCGTTCTCGCTCAAGTTTATGTTGGGTTTTGTAGCGTTCTCGCTCAAGTTAATGTTGGGTTTTGTAGCGTTCTCGCTCAAGTTTATGTTGGGTTTTGTAGCGTTCTCGCTCAAGTTTATGTTGGGTTTTGTAGCGTTCTCGCTCAAGTTTATGTTGGGTTTTGTAGCGTTCTCGCTCAAGTTTATGTTGGGTTTTGTAGCGTTCTCGCTCAAGTTTATGTCGGGTTTTGTAGCGTTCTCGCTCAAGTTTATGTTGGGTTTTGTAGCGTTCTCGCTCAAGTTTATGTTGGGTTTTGTAGCGTTCTCGCTCAAGTTTATGTTGGGTTTTGTAGCGTTCTCGCTCAAGTTTATGTCGGGTTTTGTAGCGTTCTCGCTCAAGTTTATGTTGGGAGAACATAAAGTTCTCTTAAATGAGAACTCATTTAAGCGTTCTCGCTTAAAGTATTGAAAGTCAAGGTAGGGGACTTATTAATCCTAAACGAAGATGCCTAAAATATATCCGAGTATCCTCCTAAAGTACTTGTAGTCACGATGTGGTCGATAGTGCAAATATAGACGTAATGGACCAATAGAAAATAAACTTTTGTTGAATTGAATTTGGAGAAATCGAAAAAGTTTATTATGCTAATGAAACCAACCTAAGCATAATATACGTCTAGGCCTAATATAGTACATATATATGTACTATACTAGGTTTAGGAATATTTAAGATTGGTTTTTAGCTATATTTTTCCGGATTCTATCAAGTAAATAGTACCAATTTCTACTTTCTATTTGTCCATTACGTCATTATATGTACGATCGTCCACATAGTTAAAATAGATACTATCATATCAAGAGGACAGTTTGGTTTAAGAAGAGTTCACTAAGTCTTTACGTAAAATAAGTACACCTGGAAGGTGCCCGAGTAGTGCAGATGCGAAATAATTGCCAACAAACCAAGCACCTAACCTTTGGCCTAACTTCGAACAAAATTATGTTTTGACAAGCATAGCCTGAGGCTGGGTTCACACCCATCCCTCGAGTGGTAATGGAATAAGTTAGAGGCATAAGTTAGACTGAGACATATATTGTATTATATTAAATAAAGATAAAAAACTTGCAACAGTAGCCTAATTCCCGGGTTATAAATTTATTGCAATGTGAACAGAGGCTTCTGGCGAAAGTAAACGTGTCCTAACGACTCCGTCCTGTGGTATAATGGCATTAGGTCTTCCAAATAATGTGGGAGTGTTAATATTTCCTTTGGCGTGTGAATCATATAACATTTACTGAGGACTGAGAGTCCACCACAAGTTTAGTGCTCCTTAACATACCTTTGTGATGTTTTCACAGATATTTGTTATTCATACTTTTGTTGGTAAACAAACAGTGGTATACTCTCACACTCTTACAGACCTTACTCTCCTACATCTCTCACTCCCCTCTGTCCCTCACACCTTTCTCTCTCACACACCCTTCTCTCTCACACACCCTTCTCTCCTCACCCACCTCTCTCTCCCAACCCATCTCTCCCTCACACTTGAGGCCTCTCTAGTGTTGAATATGCGTCACAGTACGGCACATCAAACTAATTTAGGCTAATATTGTATAATAGGATGCAATATAGCTTAATATTGCACAATACACTAATTTAGCCTAATTTAGTGTAACATAACGTTAAGCAGCAAAATGTATTTTTAAACATAATCTAAGTATTGTTGAATGGACCAACATATTGCAATACAATGATAATATTTGTACATAAATATAATGTAGCGTAGTGTATTATATTTACACCGAGAGCTGTAGCTCATTTCTCGGTGTATACAGACTGAGCGTTTACTTCAGTCCTGAACTATACACAGGACTAGTCCTACTTTTACTCTGCATCTCAGAGTTCATTTTGAAAGTGGGTTTTAATTCTTTGCTTGCCCAATTGTACAGTTGACTGTTTTGGGGGTGTCGTGGTAGAGTCCGTGGGTCGGGAGCCTCCCAGATTGGATGGCTCCAACTGTCTCCAAATGAACTAATTTATCTTTTAAACTGGTAGTGGCTCTAGAGGCAACTTTGATGATTCTTAATGCTCCTCTTGCTGATGGTGTCGTCTATATTTCCTGATTGTTTTGTCCACCTCACTGGCAGCACGTTGGACAGACTTAACGAACACGGAATCTCTGATACACAACCTACCCAATATGAATATTAGTCCTGGTCTAATTGCTGTTGACTCTTCCCTTTCACAATACATACTCAAATGCTCTAACCTTTCTAACAAACGTGATCTGATTTAAGCTTTGCCCCCGCCAAGCTCTCTTTCCTTTCTGTTCTTATGTTACTAGATTTTTTCTCCTCCCCATCTTTGCTCCTGCAGTTTTCTTTATTATTTTTTCCTTAATATTTTTAAAAGTTGTTCTTATTTATATCTTATTCCTATTCTTCTTCCTTTTTCCTTCCCTTACTTTTAACGTTTAATACACTTTTTGCCTTCATTCTCTTAATCTTACCTTCATCTGTCTCTTACCATCTCGCTCTCTTCTCTTAAAATTATCTGCCTCTTCCACTTCTTTTCAATTACACGACTTGATTATGGAAAAGATGGACAGAAACGTCGTCGGTTCTTCATTTCCAGATGTGTGGGATGGGTGTCAACTTGTAAGCCACTTTGTTGTGACTCATCGTCTGCATAATCTAATTCAGTTATTTTTTTTAATATTATCATGTTGGAAGCCTATGATTGGAGCAGCATTTTAACATCTTCAACCTCACGAATAGCTTCCTTATAAATTTGAAAAAGTTCCATAAACTTTTTCTACAGATAAATTTATATTTTTCGGTACACACAGAGATCACACCTACGTGATGCATCAAATGAACAAATCCACAAGGGCCGTGACGAGAATTCGAACCTGCATCCGGGAGCATCCCCCTCCCAGACCCGATTAAGGCAGTGTCTGGGAATGCTCTCGGACGCAGGTTCGAATCCTCGTAATGACCCTTGTGAATATGTTCATTTGTTTATATTTTTCGGTTTTGTAAGTACTAGATTTCTTCAAGGGAGTGTCCAGGGCCCATTGGCCCAAAAAACACTGAATCAAATTGCAGTTATTGTAGGGCCGGATAAATCCAGCAGCACACTGGCAGGAGTATCCAGCAACGCGCTGGCAGGTATCTAGCAACACACTGGCAGGGGTCTCCAGCAACGCACTTGCAGGGGTCTCCAGCAACACGCTGGTAGGGGTCTCCAGCACCACAGTGGCAAAGATCTCCAGCAACACACTGGTATTGGTCTCCAGCAACACACTGGTATTGGTCTCCAGCAACACACTGGTAGTGGTCTCCAGCAACACACTGGCAGGGGTCTCCAGCAACATGCCGGCAGGTTTTCACACAGGTTTCTGGACTATCCCTGGGTACGTCGGTCCAATCACCCATACTTCACTAGGTATCACAGACAAATCACAGTCTACACTGACTCGGCCCACTTGTTCCCACTGAAACACATCTTGAGTTCAGGATTTTTTCTCTCCTTCGACCAAGGTACCACCCACATCACTTCTGAGGAGTACAATTTGATTAGTAAGAAAGAAACTACACAGGTGTCAGTAAGATTGATTTGATTGTTGCCGCCGGGGGCGGTTAATTATCAGTACTCATCTTAGATTATTACATAAACAATTTCATCTATCCTTCACACCTTATAGTTACATGTCAGCTAGTTACAAAGAATGTTTTATTTCAAGAGCTATATATTTACAGTAGGTCATTATACATTAATGGTAGGTCTTATCGCTAATACATAATTGTTTGAGCAATGGAGATATTACAGTCATAGGGGAGCTGCTGTTTATTATTAGTCTTCACAATAATGAGTTTCTTAATCTCATATGTCATTTATCTACTGGGAGCGAAATATGGATACAGCGCAAGGATTTCAGGTATTTTATCCTTGATAATAAGATAGGTTGCCACATTATACAGCGTGAGCTTAGATTTATCTCTAAATGGCTCAATTTTACTACAATCCAAGATTTAGTGTTTGAGTGTGTGTCCCTGGCTTTGTCCACACACTTTACACTTTACTTCATTTAGATCCCTATACAAGCCGAACTGCCAGAGATACTTGTAGCCAAGTCTTATTCGAGCTGTGACAACATCTGTTAGTCTACTGACTTTGTTACTTGCCCCATACACATGTTTTACTTCACACATTTCATTGTGATAAACAATGGACCTGCTGATTCCAGTTTGCACTGTGTCAGTAAGATCACAGCCTTTTATCGGGGAACAGAAAATGGGGTTGGGTGCGCTTAACAGATGGCGTTAACATCGTCACTACTCCCCTCCTAAAAGAACTGAGGTCGTGTGAGCTCAACTTATAGTGTCGACATCGTCACAGAGTGTTAGGTTTTTAATAACAATATCTATATTTGACAAATGATATTTTCCTAACTCAAACAATGTGGGGTTTATTATTCTACACATATTTTTAATGTCTTTCAAATGTTTACATTCTCGTAGATATTGGTCAAGGTGGTGTCCGTCACTCCCACTGCAGATTCTGCAACTCTGCTGATCAACTGTTGTTTCCATTCCGAATCTTCATGGATATTTGTATCCAAGACGGATTCTCTCCCGCGGCCACTTCCTCTTCGTCCATAATGATTGGTACTGCCAGCTGCAACCATGTTGCATCATCGTACAGATTCACTGATTTTTGCTTCTATCCTCATTTCCTCAGTTACCGTGTCACGGTGATGTTGCCTGACAATACCTTTAATTTGTAGAAAAGTTTTGGGTATGAACTTTTCAATATGGTTACCTTCAGCGCCTTCAGTAGCCAGCACATCTGCTCGTTATTTCCAGGTCATAGCTTTCAATGCCCTGAGTCGACCTTTGCATATTCATATGAGTTGGTTGAGCTCCTCTTTCTTCCCCTTGTTAGAGCAAGGGGAAGACGTTATGGGACGTGTCAAGACGTCTCATAACACCGTGTCAAGACGTCTCATAACACCGTGCCAAGATGTCTTATAACACCTCCACGCTGTCAAGACGCCTCATAACACTTCCTTGCTCTCAAGACGTCTCATAGCACCTCCTCGCTGTCAAGACGCCTCATAACACCTCGTGGCTCCCCATTCTTTACTGATGCATTTTTGGCATTCTTTCACGCCACTTCGATCTCATTTTATTCCGGCGTGATGCCGACGCTCGCCTCTCATCCCGCCCGGGCTAACCCTTATGCGATTTTTTATAATATCTCCCTCGCGCGCTCTCTCTCTCTCTCTCTCTCCCTCCCCCTCTCTCTCTCTTGGTTACCCGATCAATTGGGCAGGACAGTAGAGCGACGGTCTCGCTTCATGCAGGTCAACGTTCAATCCTAGACTGTCCAAGTGGTTTGGCACCATTCCTTCCCCCCGTCCCATCTCAAATCGTTATCCTGATCACTTCCGAGTGCTATGTAGTCGTAATGACTTGGCGCTTTCTCCTGATAGTTCCCTTCCCCTTCTCTCTTTTGGTTTTGATTATTAGCTTTTTAAACTAAGAGTTGAGTTCATTAGAAATTGTGTTGATGTTCTCGTTGAAACTGCAAGCTAAGAGCTGTTATTCTACATCAGTTTATCTGAACATTGACCCGAGAAACATATTTTTTTTAATGAGCATATTAACAATTGTTCATGGTGAATTTGGTACAGAATGAAATTGGAGCCAGCTGTGTTCCAGAACCTTAATTCATTTCTCTCGTGTGTGTGTTTATATATATATATATATATATATATATATATATATATATATATATATATATATATATATATATATATATATATATATATATATATATATATGTCGTACCTAGTAGGCAGAACGCACTTCTCTGCCTACTATGCAAGGCTCGATTTGCCTAATAAGCCAAGTTTTCATGAATTAATTGTTTTTCGACTACCTAACCTAACTTTTTCGGCTACCTAACCTAACCTAACCTATAAAGATAGGTTAGGTTAGGTTAGGTAGGGTTGGTTAGGTTCGGTCATATATCTACGTTAATTTTAACTCCAATAAAAAAGAATTGACCTCATACATAATGAAATGGGTAGCTTTATCATTTCATAAGAATAAAATTAGAGAAAATATATTAATTCAGTAAAACTTGGCTTATTAGGCAAATCGGGCCTTGCATAGTAGGCCGAGAAGTGCGTTCTGGCTACTAGGTACGACATATATATATATATATATATATATATATATATATATATATATATATATATATATATATATATATATATATATATATATATATATATATATGCGAACAAGCCTGAATGGTCCCCTGGACAATATGCAACTGAAAACTCACACCCCAGAAGTGACTCGAACCCATACTCCCAGAAGCCACGCAACTGGTATGTACAAGACGCCTTAATCCACTTGACCATCACGACCGGACATAATGAGGTGATAGCCGAGGCTATTTGAACCACCCCACCGCCGGCACTCGGATAGTAATCTTGGGCATAGCATTTTACCAAATCACCTCATTCTTTGGGGCACACGTGAGGAACACAAATGCGAACAAGCCTGAATGGTCCCCAGGACAATATGCAACTGAAAACTCACACCCCAGAAGTGACTCGAACCCATACTCCCAGAAGCCACGCAACTGGTATGTACAAGACGCCTTAATCCACTTGACCATCACGACCGGACATAATGAGGTGATAGCCGAGGCTATTTGAACCACCCCACCGCCGGCACTCGGATAGTAATCTTGGGCATAGCATTTTACCAAATCACCTCATTCTTTGGGGCACACGTGAGGAACACAAATGCGAACAAGCCTGAATGGTCCCCAGGACAATATGCAACTGAAAACTCAAGGTGATTTGGTAAAAACCAAGGTGATTTGGTAAAATGCTATGCCCAAGATTACTATCCGAGTGCCGGCGGTGGGGTGGTTCAAATAGCCTCGGCTATCACCTCATTATGTCCGGTCGTGATGGTCAAGTGGATTAAGGCGTCTTGTACATACCAGTTGCGTGGCTTCTGGGAGTATGGGTTCGAGTCACTTCTGGGGTGTGAGTTTTCAGTTGCATATTGTCCTGGGGACCATTCAGGCTTGTTCGCATTTGTGTTCCTCACGTGTGCCCCAAAGAATGAGGTGATTTGGTAAAATGCTATGCCCAAGATTACTATCCGAGTGCCGGCGGTGGGGTGGTTCAAATAGCCTCGGCTATCACCTCATTATGTCCGGTCGTGATGGTCAAGTGGATTAAGGCGTCTTGTATATACCAGTTGCGTGGCTTCTGGGAGTATGGGTTCGAGTCACTTCTGGGGTGTGAGTTTTCAGTTGCATATTGTCCTGGGGACCATTCAGGCTTGTTCGCATTTGTGTTCCTCACGTGTGCCCCAAAGAATGAGGTGATTTGGTAAAATGCTATGCCCAAGATTACTATCCGAGTGCCGGCGGTGGGGTGGTTCAAATAGCCTCGGCTATCACCTCATTATGTCCGGTCGTGATGGTCAAGTGGATTAAGGCGTCTTGTACATACCAGTTGCGTGGCTTCTGGGAGTATGGGTTCGAGTCACTTCTGGGGTGTGAGTTTTCAGTTGCATATTGTCCTGGGGACCATTCAGGCTTGTTCGCATTTGTGTTCCTCACGTGTGCCCCAAAGAATGAGGTGATTTGGTAAAATGCTATGCCCAAGATTACTATCCGAGTGCCGGCGGTGGGGTGGTTCAAATAGCCTCGGCTATCACCTCATTATGTCCGGTCGTGATGGTCAAGTGGATTAAGGCGTCTTGTACATACCAGTTGCGTGGCTTCTGGGAGTATGGGTTCGAGTCACTTCTGGGGTGTGAGTTTTCAGTTGCGTATTGTCCTGGGGACCATTCAGGCTTGTTCGCATTTGTGTTCCTCACGTGTGCCCCAAAGAATGAGGTGATTTGGTAAAATGCTATGCCCAAGATTACTATCCGAGTGCCGGCGGTGGGGTGGTTCAAATAGCCTCGGCTATCACCTCATTATGTCCGGTCGTGATGGTCAAGTGGATTAAGGCGTCTTGTACATACCAGTTGCGTGGCTTCTGGGAGTATGGGTTCGAGTCACTTCTGGGGTGTGAGTTTTCAGTTATATATATATATATATATATATATATATATATATATATATATATATATATATATATATATATATATATATATATATATACATATATATATATATACACACGATATATACCGATTATGTGCCTCTGTAACCCTTTCCACCACCGCCCACGCGATGGATATGGGGTGCATAATAAAGAAAGAAATTGATTGATTAATTCAAATGGGATTCATCCTGGGAATAAATTATCGCTGATGGAGCAATGTTCTTGAGAATATTACAGCTGATGGCTGAGCGCCTTTTATTGTTGTTGCCAACTTCTGCTTGTCTACAATATTTGGGCCAGGTGGTAAATTTTGAGAACATATTGGCCTTATACATAACAGTAAGACCACCAACATTGTTGCAGTTTTGAAGGCTCTAACGTACTGACCAGTCAAACCAGATTCAACCAACACTAGAAACGAACCTTTTTGCACAGCTCTCTGACTTGTCCAGAATTTTGATAAATGATGGGGAAATGGCATCGAAGAGAGTGATTGAAGATAAATTGTTCTTATTATTAGGCTTGACAGCACCTTCCCTGTAGAATGTACGCGATGTGATTTAGGACTGTAAACTTCTTGACTGCCATGCTTGCAGGTTCCGTATGTAGATCTTCACAGTCACTGAAGATGTCAACTTCGCTGAGCACTAGATGTTTTCCTCTCATTCATGTGTCTGTTCCAGGCTCTGTGTCACGCAGTTAAATTTGATCATCGCCTGAGTTTTCACCGCCGTAAATGTTACCTGGCATGGTCTTCTTCAGGAAGAAATTGCTGAAAATGGAAATAATGAGTCTCGTAGCAGTTGGTATTTCTTTGTTTCCATATGTGAAGTAGTGAGTGCAGTCATTAGCTTAGGCCAGAACTTTATGAATGAGAATCAATAGATCGTTGACAATTCTTAGTCAGTTCTTGAAGGTAGTCCCTTATTACCTGTAGAATGGACCCTTATGAACCAAGTGCCTGAAGCCCTTGGTGCCTTTCATGGTAGAAGTACCTGCAATATCATAGCTGATCTTAGAGTCATCAATGATTAATGCCATATAATAGGAAGGTTGAACAAGAGACAGTAGCAGAACGACGCTTGCTGTTACCGTAGTGTCCAGACACCACTGTGGTGTTGTGTGAGTAGTGTCCGGACAACACTGTGGTGTCGTGAGTGAGAGTAGTGTCTGGACACCACTGTGGTGTCGTGAGTGAGAGTAGTGTCCGGACACCACTGTGGTGTCGTGAGTGAGAGTAGTGTCCGGACACCACTGTGGTGTTGTGAGTGTGAGTAGTGTCCAGACACCACTGTGGTGTCGTGAGTGAGAGTAGTGTCCGGACACCACTGTGGTGTTGTGAGTGTGAGTAGTGTCCAGACACCACTGTGGTGTTGTGTGAGTAGTGTCCGGACACCACTGTGGTGTCGTGAGTGAGAGTAGTGTCCGGACACCACTGTGGTGTCGTGAGTGAGAGTAGTGTCCGGACACCACTGTGGTGTCGTGAGTGAGAGTAGTGTCCGGATATCACTGTGGTGTTATGAGAGTAGTGTCCGCACATCACTGTGGTGTTGTGAGAGTAGTGTCCGGACATCACTGTGGTGTTGTGAGAGTAGTGTCCGGACATCACTGTGGTGTCGTGAGTGAGAATAGTGTCCGGACACCGCATCTCTTCATCGCTAACGTTAGCAGAGACGTCTTGTTGCCACTCACTTCCTCTGTATCCTCCATTATTTCCATCAGATCATTCAGGAAGACACCCTTTGTTACCACTAATGCATAAATAAATCCAGTTTGCACTGAGAGTTGAAGGCATGTTGAATAGGAGGCAGACACGGTTTTCCCATGATGGTTACGTGAGCACTGAGAGACTTTAATTGTTCATGGCCACACTCTCCCCTGGAGACCTTTGGCGGCTGGAGACAGCATCCATACATTAGTTGCCTTCATTTCCACTGACACTATGAACCTTACGTATCAGTAACATCCTACGCGCAAACTGCATTGTGAAGGTTAAACTTCTGTGTTGGTTTTTACATGTGATATGGAGGGAGTTTGTTAACAATCAGAACATTATGGGGTTAATATACCATATCATTTCATCTATTGGTTGTGTATTCTGGGAGCAGGTAACCTAGGAGCGTTGGAATACATAAAACGCATGATTGTAATGTTATAATCATAATAGGGAGTGAAGTAGGCCTGCCACTGCTGTCCTTCCCACTCTCTTCTGTACCTTCTACAGACATCTGCAACAGGCGCATGATGACTGGCTCCCGCCGAGCCGGAGACGTGCTGGCTATGGAGGGCAATCATCCAGATCATGTCTTGGCGTTCGGGAAGACCAAAGGCTGCTACGTCAGCAGAAGCGTGGCCGTCCTGCTGGGCGTCTTCTTCGTCAGTGGGCTGGTGGCCACGGGGCTCCTGGTCTACTACTACGCGCCACAGGGGACGGACCCTAATCAGGAGTCACTCTTGCTCTCTAAAACACAGGTAATGTTTTCAACTAATGTATTTTTACTTGATTTACATATTTAAAATCAGATATTTTTCTTGAGTTCCTGATTATACCCGCTCTGGAGATTATACCCGGTGGTGCCCGGGGTCTTTAACCGTTTGTCTTTATCTCTCCCTCCATCCCAATCTTCCTCTCTCCCATTCTATCATCCTTACCCCTCTCCATCCCTCCCTCTATCCCATTCTCTCTTTCTTACTCATTTTCCTTTCCTCTCTACCTGGTCGACCTCACATTCTTCCAACCACCTCTTGGGTGGCTTAATCGCCATTAATCAATTATCATCAAAAGAATCACACAATCTAGAGCTGTCAATCATCCTAAATTGGATACCAAGCTACATTGGTATAGATGGTAATGAAAAGGCAGGCTCACTAGCAAAAATTGCCACTGCTTTAACTCTTGTACAGGTTAAAATAGCTCCAAGTTTCTCACAGATTAAGGAACAAACCAAGAAGAAAATATTCCCAACTATCAAAAGTAGCCGCAGAGCTAAAGTAGTGGAATGCAGACCCACTACGATGTGGTACAAAAGCCCTCTGGATACTCCTCTTTCAAGTCTGGCAAAAAGATATCCAGCGACATTGCAGTAGCCATACACAGACTCAGACTTGGCTACAAGTGCTTCTGAGAGGTAAAAAAAAAAAAACAATAGTTAAAGTGTATCATATCTGTGGAACAGATGCAGATGTGCCGTTATTACACTACTTACTGGAATGTGAAGCAACTGAATTACACACAGAAATCACAATAGCGTGATGTATCAAATGAACAAATCCACAAGGGCTGTGACGAGGATTCGAACCTGCGTCTAAGAGCATCCCAGATGCTGCCTTAATCGACTGAGCTACGACATGGTATAAGAATTACAACCAGAAATTCTACTTAATTTATTTGGATCCTGCAGCCTCTCCGAGACACAAACCAGGATTTTACACAATTCCCCATGCACTCGAGCTATGTCAATAGGCTGGTCTACCTCTTCGCCCTTACTTCATTACACACAGAAATCACAATAGCGTGATGTGCTATTGTGATGACATAATGAAATCACATTACGCTATTGTGATTTCTGTGTGTAATGAAGTAAGGGCAAAGAGGTAGAATAGCCTATTGACATAGCTCGAGTGCATGGGGAAATTGTGTAAAATCCTGGTTTGTGTTTCGGAGAGGCTGCAGGGTCCAAGTAAATTCAGTAGAATTTCTGGTTGCAATTCTTATACCATGTCGTAGCTCAGTCGATTAAGGCAGCGTCTGGGATGCTCTTGGACGCAGGTTCGAATCCTCGTCACGGCCGTTATGAATTTGAAGCAACTGAAGCCTTGTGCATCAAATTCTACATTCATCCAACAAGAGCAGCTGCATTAAGTGCAAAATCCACAGCGACTACAATAGTTAAAAAAACAGTTGAAGAATGGGACACGCTAGTGAACATTGTGCATCTATATCCGCTACCAAGATAATGTTATTAAAACAAAAGATTAAAACCAGTCCGTTAAAAACAAATGGGAAAAACAGGAGGAAATCCCACCTCCATTTGAAACTCTGACCCAAATATCACTGTAACAAGGTTATCGTGAATGACCAAACTCAATTACGGGCTCACTATAGCCTGCGCTACACGACATTTTTGTTTCAGGTAGCTAAATCTAAAACAACAACTACAACGAATCTCGTCTAGATCCAAGAGTAGTTCAGTACAGACGCTTGAGAGATACCACACGTCTTCAACATTCACCAGCAACAATGTAACACTGGACGTGTCCAGTTCCAACTCTCACAAGACGCTTCATCTTCGGCACAGAGCAGACAGCCAGACTCTAGCCGCATCGAGCTTCCACGCTCTTGTCTCGCACTCAGCTCCTCGACTCTTCCCGCATTCAGAGCGCCACGCTTCACAAGCTCACCTTTGCATTCAAGCTTTCTAACCCCGGCTTCACTCAGCTCTCTGCCCTGCTCCAGCTTTCGTCTCAATGTTTACGACACTTCAATACACTGCCAACAAAACGACTGCTGTAACCAAGACTATACTAAATAAATATAAAAAATACTAATCTAATCAACCAAATAAGTACACAAATGTACGTTACAATTCAATCAATATTATCGATTTTGAATCAATGTTCAATCGACATTATCGAAGATGAAGCAACGTTTAATCAATTTTATCGATTACGACTCAACGTTGATTCAGCGTCCATGACAGACGAAGTATAAGTTAAAAAGCATTCTATGGGCAGTCAAACCTTCATAGGTCTCATTGGTTGTTACAATAGGAGATAATGTAGGCATCCATCAGTCATAGGAGACTATGGAGCTGCGCTCTGGAGTGGCATCTCCAGGCTGCAAAGCCAGGGTAGGTTGATATGGAAAAGCTGTCACCCAAGCAACAGGTTCCCTCTCTCCACGGCGCCAAAAGTCTCCATTGGAAAGGCAAACGCCAATACGATTGGTTCCAGCGCCGTCGTATGAACTGTCAGGATGAGGTTGAAGGCAAGAACGAACTGCCCTAGGGGCTCCAGTTCCGGAGGTAACCTCGAACTTTGTAAAAGAAGGCGCAGGGACTCCAAACCCGGAGACCGCCGTGGTCAGGGCCGGAGAAGAACGACCCCAGCCTCCCGAAGCAGAGCTTGTGCCGCACGAGCCCCGCACCTATGGTTTCCAGAAAGAGATCGTCACAGTCTCCTTTCACCCGAGGGCCGGTTTCCTTCACGACTAAGCAGAAGGAAGAGTAATAATTAATAATTAGTTATATTATTATTATAATAATCCTACTTTTAAGAAAGCAGGGGAGTCGACCCCAACCACCATATGACACTCACTAAACAATCACAAGTCACCATAGAAAGCTGCGTGAGGCTAACCGCAGAGTCTAGCCTCGCACATTGGACAAACATACAGTTTCTCTGATAAATATAAAAACTTCATCTGTCAATCTTTCTGTTCAGACACTTGGGCTAACCTCACCCAATCTTTAACTTAACAGTAATTGTTTAACATAGTGCCACCACAATGACGTTTGCTCTGGCACGTAGGTTCCACATTTTGTCATTACTATATCATAACATAGTATAGCCTCACACATTGGACAATAATACTTTCTCTGATAAACATAAAAACTTCATCTGTCTATGGCTGGAGTCCAGATCCTTGGGCTAACCTCACCAAATCTTTAACTTAACAGTAATTGCTTAACAGCCAGTGACCACCACCATGACGTTTGCTCTGGCACGTAGGTTCCACATTTTTTCATTAATATATCATAACATAGTCTAGTCTCAAACATTGGACAAACATACATTTTCTCTGATAAACATTAAAACTTCATCTGTCAATATCTCTGTTTGTGGCTGGAGTCCAGATCATTGGGCTAACCTCGCCCAATCTAAACAGTAATTGCTTAACAGACATGACGTTTGCTCTGGCACGTAGGTTCCACATTTTTTCATTACTATATCATAACATAGTATAAAGTATAACATAGTCTAGCCTCACACATTGGACAAACATACATTTTCTCTGATAAACATAAAAACTTCATCTGTCTATCATTATTTGTGGCTGGAGTCCAGATCCTTAGGCTAACCTCTCCCAGTCTTTAACTTTACAGTAATTGCTTTTAACAGACATAGTGCCACAGTGACGTTTGCTCTGGCACGTTGGGTCCACATTTTTTCATTACTATATCATAACATAGTCTAGCCTCACACATTGGACAAACATACATTTTCTCTGATAAACATGAAAACTTCATCTGTCAATCTTTCTGTTTGTGGCTGGAGTCCAGATCCTTGGGCTAACCTTACCCAATCTTTAACTTAACAATAATTGCTTTTGGGAACGTGCACGACATCAGTGTGTAGGAAATAGCATGAAGGAAGCAAGTACCACAATGACCACCATCATAACGTTTGCTCTGGCACGTTGGTTCCACATTTTTTCATTACTATATCATAACATCGTATAAAGTATAAAATAGTCTAGTCTCACACATTGGACAAACATACATTTTCTCTGATAAACATTAAAACTTCATCTGTCAATCTTTCTGTTTGTGGCTGGAGTCCAGATCCTTGAGCTAACCTCACCCACTCTTTAACTTAACAGACATAGTGCCAACACAATGACGTTTGCTCTGGCACGTAGGTTCCACATTTTTTCATTACTGTATCATAACATAGTATAAAGTATAACATAGTCTAGCCTCACATATTGGACAAACATACATTTTCTCTGATAAACATGAAAACTTCATCTGTCTATCTTTCTGTTTGTGGCTGGAGTCCAAATCCTTGGGCTAACCTCACCCAATCTTTAACTTAACAGTAATTGCTTTTGGGAACGTGCCCGAAATCAGTGTGTAGGGAATGGCATGAAGGAAGCAAGTACCACAAGACATAGTGCCGCAGTGACCACCACCATGACGTTAGCTCTGGCACATTAGTTCCACATTTTTTCATTACTATATAAAAAGTAGTATGTGCTGCTTTACCTCCTATTATTTGTTGTATTGAAAATAAATTGCATTTTAATTATTTTTTGAGGCTTGTTTCTGACAGATACTTTTATCAGATATTCCATTTAATAATATCATGAAGGAAGTATAACTTACCTTGATGTCATCATCAACTATGTGAGATAAAGAAGATACTAAAAGACATGGGCATAGGAACTATCTGGTCACCGCCAAGTACCCTATCTATAATCTATACTATAAAATACTGTCCTATTTGTCAGTCTGTTTTTCGGTCCAAAGCTGGAGGCCCTGCAACGCATCCTTACACACAGAGTACATTGCTTTAGAAGGTCAAACCCCACCCTGATCCGGTGCACTATACCGGTAAGAGATGGGAGACCTCTTAAGGAAAGTGCAACCCTCTAGACAAGGCCCTCTTGCACCTAGCATTGTCGGGAGGGTAAACATTGAGCAGCAACAAGAGCCACCATGATCTACCGAATCAAGGTACGATTTAGAGGGGACCGGGCCCTGTTACACCATTGGATGTCGTCGTCGATGATGAAGGACTCCCTCAACTGCTGTTCAGCAGTGGCGAGGCCGTACAACGTCTATTTGACCCCATCAACCTTACTGTTCTCGAGGAGGCGTACATGTTCCTCACCCCACCACGACACTACCTCGCAGCCAGGACGTTTTTTGTCTGGAGAGTGAGCTCCCTCCTCTCGAAAAAAGTTGCCACCGACGTCGCCACCAGTATAACCGAACAGAACCCTTCCTTGACTGCTGTCACTGTAAAATTCATCCCTGTGCAGGACAGCCACCTCTCCACCATGAAGGTCAGCTTCACTTCGCCTGAGGAAGCTACTTCTGCTACCACCAACGGCTTCCGGTGCTTCGGCCTCGCTTGCACACCCCGGCAAATCAGCAAAGAACGCTACTACCAGCTTCGACAATGCTTTAAGTGCTAAAGCTGTGAGCACTTTACGAAACAATGTCCTTCTCAGGACCAACGGTGCAGCAAGTACGCCGAGAATCACCACTTCAAACAATGCACCAATGACTTCCTCCAATGCCTTCTCTGCCAAGGCCACCATACTGCCGTCTCTGCCGAGTGCCCTCGAAGACGTGAGGAATTACAGATGTTCGACGCCAGGCAAGCCAACACTACTCGTCGTGAACCATCAACTTTCAACGTTCAAGCCGCCAACTTTCCTCTGCTTCCGGGTGGGGGCGGAGCTTCTGCACAGTCTGCACGTAATTGGGGGCTTGGGTCCCAGTCCAACCAATCATCGATGCAGCCACAACCCTTCTCTGGTCAATCAACAAGCCAGACTTCACCACACCAGATGCTGCTCCCCAACAGAAATCTCAGTGCTATAATGGGACTCATCCGCACTGCTGAAATGATTGCAGGCACAAACATCAAGGAATTCGTACGAATTCTAAACATCCTATACACTGACAATGGTCTACCAACTTTTACTGTTCCTGAAGAACTCTTCACAACTACAGTCTCAGCCACCGCTAGTGCTACGACCTCAGCCACAAATACTACTTCTGCCCCTGACATCACCATCTCTCCAAATGCATTGGCAGATATCCTTTCTGCTGATGCCCACCCTCTGCAACCTGCTACAGCTTCTGCTACAGATCCTGCAATATCTTTGCACACTGCTACTTCAGACTAACCATCTACTGCTCTAGTTGTACCTGTGACTACACCAGCTTCACAGGAACCTACACCTGATGCTTCTGCAGACCTCCACCTGTCTTCTGATGACGATTCTATTGCCTTTGTCGACGTTATAGAACATTCACCAAACCCGGCCTCGAATGAAGAGGAAATCGTTTCTCCAGCAGTGAATGCATTACTGCTACAACGTGACACCATTCCAGCCGGATCTCCGGCGTTATATATAACATGAAAGCCAATGAATACAAGCAGAGTCCTCCTGAGTTTACTGCGAGGTGCATTCTTGACAACGACACAATCTACACGGAATGTGATGAATCTATACTGGAACCCGAACTCTTCCCCGAAGACTACGCTGAGTACAAGAAACATCAAATGACTACACGAAGCATGAAAAAAAATAGAAGAAGAAGCACCACATAGAAGAAGATAGAAGAAAGAAGACAGACGTCTCTACCTTGAATGAAGAAGCCCTGCCATTGACACCTTTCAGACCCGTCTCCCAGCCTAGCTAGATGGTGGGTTGTTTTCAGCATCGACTTAAGACATGCAGCTGGGTCAAGCCCTGGCACTTTTCTCTTCAACTTCAGCATTTCCTCTCACCGACTTCTCTTCAGCTGTCCCCACTTCAAGGCTCGCCACATGGAGATCTCCTGTATTATTCGATTCGCATCCTCCGATTAGAGTACGTTTACTAAATAAACGTACTGTCCAATCGGAGGTTAATACTAAACGTAATAAGTACATTCTTAAATAAGAATTAATAATGCTAAATACGATCTAATACTAAATATAATAAGTATACTACTTATTAATCATCCCATATATGTAAATACTAAATAATAAGTACATTCCTTACTGTCTGCATGTACATAAATACGCTTAATTATGCCATTACATTTACCTCCCCATATTCTGTTAAGACACTCAAAATTTTAGGATGGAGTTTGTATATTAAAGTCTTTAGACGCAAGGTTTAAATATAAAGAATTTCTTTCTTAATTTTATTAAACAATAGAGATTTTATACAAAATTTGAAAATATCCCGAATTACTTTATAATTTATTGAAAGATTTTAGTTTTGTTTCATTAGTTTTATAAAACTATAATATCAATATAGCTATAGATTAAGAATTAACTGTAATTAAGAAGCAATAAAATGCTTGTTCTACACGAAGAAGGTTAGGTTTGGTCGTGGTTTCCTATACAGATTTTCAGGTAAACTCTAATATTTACAATATTTTGGTGCGATTCTGGCGATTAAGTGTATTTATGTACTAAGCCGGTAGTCTGGATTGTACTTATTACATTTAGTGTTAAAACGTACTGTCTATTCGGAGGAGGGGCTGGGCCAGATGCTTGGGGCTAACCTCACCCAATTTGGCAGAAGAAATGGTCTGGGGTACCAAAATTAAAAAACGAACAACGTGACAGTGGTCACATTCAGATCTCCACGACGATTTTTGGCACAGCTATATATTTTCAAAACTAACTAATTAAAACTATTTTTCCTTATAGGAATATGCAAGAGTATTCAATGATCTTGAGAAAATTAACATAAATTTTATGCTGTTAATAACTTGCCCGTACTCACATAAAACAGACGATTCTTCCACTCCTTCACAAGCTTTTTACCAGAGAAAGGGGTAACTATTCTTTTTCTAGTTTTTCGCACTACTGAGCTCCTCTCATTGACGACAACCCACACATTAAACAATTATATTTTTATGAGAGAGAGAGAGAATAAAGGAGATAAGAGACAGACACAGACAGGCAGATGGTAGATTAATGGATTTGCCCATTAGATTTAGTTTTTACGTCTCCGTGGTGTAGTGGTAAGACACTCGCCTGGCGTTCCGCGAGCGCTTTGTCATGGGTTCGTATCCTGGCTGGGGAAGATTTACTGGGCACAAATCCTTAACTGTAGCCTCTGTTTAACTCAACAGTAAAATGTGTACTTGGTTGTAACAACGATTCTTCGCGGCGGGGATCGTATTCCAGGGACCTGCCCGAAACGCTACGCGTACTAGTGGCTGTACAAGAATATAACAACTCTTGTATATATCTAACAAAAAATGGATGGGTAGATAGATAAGTAGATGGACAGATTGATGAATTGGTGGATAAAGGTATACATAGATAGAAATAGAGGAACAGAGAAGGGATGTGTAGCCATATGGTCGAATGCCGTATAAATTCCCATTTATTTATCGCTATTTTTCATAATTTTCATGGAGTTGCCTTTGGTGAAATAATGCCGGCTCTACCCGGGCACCACCGGGTAAGATTCTGAACGACTTTTCAAATTAAAAAAATATTTATATTTTCTTATGATGGCTACCCTTCTATATATGCGTTTGGGAGTGTGCGTTTAGTTGTTTATACAAAAAATATGAACTCGTAAACCTCACGAAAGTTCCTTATTGGGTGCGTCAAATATTAGCCATTGTGCATACGTTAATATATTTACTTTTTACATAAATAATAATTTAGGAGTCACTCCTGGAATAACTATTGTCAGTGTCCTTCTACAGCAGTCGACGGAGCGCAAGCCTATGCTAGCCCGGAGACGCACCTCAAATTCTACCAAGCGCCTCACCCCCGTCAGGTCCAACACCACCAGCAAACGACTCTCAGGCACTAAGACCAAAACAGGCATCAGTTTCAGCAGCACAAGGGCGCCTACATCTCCCCTCCCCATCACCACGGAGGCGCCATTTCTCGAAGAGATAGACGCCCGTCTTCCCAAAGCCCTGAAGCCCCTCCACTACCTGGTCAAGCTTCAACCCTTCATCAACGGCAACTTCAGCATCCTGGGCTACGTGGAGGTCGAGATGGAGGTGTTGGAGCCCACCCTCAACATCACTCTCCACATCGCCGACATCATCACCAAGAATGACACTATCAGGGTAGGTTGCAGAGTTTGTTTTGTTTACAACTGCGCTAAAACATTTAATTTTAGTTTAGACTGTTATTTACTACAATATTACTTCACATGTATCATATAGCGGAAACAATAAGAACACAACAAGAAACTTGTAGTTCTGGGCCTGGAAATGCTGTTGAATTTCTACGTTGTTTTTGCAACTTTTTTGAATAAATAAATATAACAAAGTGAATACTTTGTAAGATATAACAATATTGCAACGCCCTTCGTTATGCAACACGTGTCAACACCTGTAACATTCACCTATTGTGTTCTTTATTACGAATATTCTGTCCAGGCCTCCTTAATTATTAACTCCTCTTGATTATGATATGATATCCAAAAGGATTTAATGTTTTAGTACATAATATTAAGATTATTATTATTATTATTAAATATTATAACCTCTTGCGGTTATACAAATAAAAAATTTTGGTCATTTACCATTATCAGACAGGAAGTCTATTAGGTTTATCGAGGTCCGGCTAGGCTAACTACTGACCTTTCCTAGAATGCAACCCTCAACAGTTTCCTAACTATGGAGTACCTACTTACTGCCATGGACAAAGGTATGAGGTTAAAGGAAACTTGCCCAAACGTTCTCAATTGTACCACGAGAATCGAACACTGGGTCCTAGAGTAAAAATTACAAATCAAGTGATTAAACATAAAATGTATTATATGACTTTGAGAAGTGAGTAAAAAAGTTACACGTTTTGATAGCGGAAAATAATTCAAATTTAAAATTAGATGAGATCCTGTGAATCTGAGTATAGTTGTATAGATACCACAATATTATGACTGTCAGAGACCACAGTGATTACTAACAACAATATAGTGACTGACAACAGTGTAGACACCACAGTGATTACTAACAACAGTGTTGAGGCCACAAGGTACTCACAACAGTGTAGAGACCACAAGGTACTGGCAACAGTGTAGAGACCTCCAGGTAGTGACAACAGTGTACTGGTACTGACAAGTATAGTGAGATGAGAATAAATTTGATTGTAGAAGACGTTAGGCTATAAAAGCTTGTTTAATAAAAATGATAAAGGCCTTAGAGACACGCCATCATCAGCAATAATCTTCTGTATCGGTGTTTCGCCTAGGTAGTTATATATATTCGTCAATCAGTATTCAAATACTGTAAATTCAAATTTCCAGTTATAAAGAGAATCGTTAACCAGGCACCATAAGTGTAAACGCACACTAATGATACTATGTAAAATTTACTTTGAACACTGGCTATGTAGGACAGACGTAAGTCTCTATATTTAGTTTAGATTAGCAATTTAAAAGCACTACAGTCACCTACTGTAGTTGATTGTTCAACAAATCACTGATTTACTAGTGATTGCTGGCCCGGCAGTTACTAGCAATGGGCAAATTCTTAGCACTGTTAACGTCCTGTATCCTGCCTCTAACGCTACATACTATACTGTGTTCAGGCCTCTTAAAAAGAACGTCGCTTTTGGCCGTTTACTAGTATGGCGGAATATGGACGTAATTTGAAAATGAAAAAAAAAAGAATATAAATTTGGGGATTTTTTTTTTTCATCAACAGTAAGTTAAGGGTTCTCTGATAAGTTAGGTGATCAGGAAATTCTCATAAAGTTTCAAAACGGTATGAAAAACGTTAATGGAAAGAATCCTTTTCTAAGCTGGCCGAGTAAGCCGGACGACTCAAACAGAAAACGGAACAGTACGTCACTTTTGTGAGTCGATTTCATTTCAAATTACGTCCAAATTTGGCCATAGCGCGCATACGAGCGAAAAGTGACGTTATTTTTAAGAGGGCGGGTTGGTACAGGACACATGGTACTCACAACATCGTTTAATCTTTTAACTATTTTCTGGAAAGAATGTGATAATTTGGGCAGTTATAATCGATGAGTCTTATAAACACAATAACCTCTACAACAGGGAAAGGCTGTGAGTCGACTGCTCTCATTTCTTCAATATATTTATCAATGTTCTGTGCTCTGTGGTAATTTTTTATCCCAAATTTTCCGTTTTTCAATGACTTCTTTTCAAGTTAGTTGCCAAGTAGAAAAGTGAAACTTTAGAGTATAATGCTTGATTGTTTATGATCACAACTTAAAGAATTTTAATTATTACTTAAAACTTGAAAATTTAATTTTGTTATTAAATGTTAAAGAATCGGTTTAAGGATCTGAAATGGATATGATAAAGGATATGATAAATTTTTTTCGATTCCGAATAATCATCTCATCTCTAATTTTCACACACCAGAGTAAGTAAAAGATTAGAAATTAAGTTTTTTTGAGGAACTGCATTTGGTTTTGTTTCATTGTTTTTTTAAGTTATATAATGTTTTCACTAGTTTAAATTGTTGAAAAATCTTAACTTCTGAGCACCGCAGCCTTTCTTGCCCTAACATGCAAGACCTTTGGTGTTGTAGGTGGTGCCTGTGGGGAACACGGAAGGCCTTGGCTTGAATATAAAGAAACACGAGTATGATCATGAGCGGCAGTTCTACGTGGCTCATCTGGAAGAGGAGCTGCAGCAGGGTCACAAGTACATCCTCTCCATGGAGTTCATAGGCTATCTCAACGACCAGCTCCATGGTTTCTACCGCTCCAATTACAGGGACTCCGACGGTACCGAAAAGTGAGTTGGTATTATAGACGTCAAGCACATGTAGACTTATCACCGCTTTGGGAAGTGGCGGTGAAAGCTGACGAAGATAGATAAGAGATTTTACTGACATTTTTAGCGTCGATTAGTTAGTGTCACATCAACTTTTATTAACGTCTTTCCCTTGTCAATTAATTCAGATGTTAATCGACGGTAAGAAATTTTACGAATACTTATTGATTTAGATATATAATTGACGATACCAAAATATGAAACATGAAAGGCTTTATAAGCTACTTAGAAAAGCGTATAAATGTTACCAGTTGGGCTGGACGGTCTTCCTTCATGCAGGGCAGTGTTCAATCCCCAACCGTCCAAGGTAATAATCAGGAGATTGCTCAAGTGGTTGAACACTATTCCTTTCCCCGATTCCCATCCCAAATCCTTATCCTGATGCCCTTCAAGTGTTATATAGTCGTAATGGCTTGGCGCTTTCTGCTGATAGTTCCTTTCCCCTCCCCCAGGAATCCTAGATATGCACAATGTTATGGTTACATTATACTTGATACCTGCAGGTAGCAGAGAAGGCTGCGTCTCCATCTTCTGCAGTTATAATCTACATCACTATGACGTTATGATTATTAAATACACGCAAATATCTTCATGGCACAGAGGTGTTTGATACTCATTAATTATTTTATAATGCTCCTTAAGTATATATTGCTCTTTAAGTATATGATGCTTCTTAAGTATATAATGCTCCTTAAGTATATAATGCTTCTTAAGTAATTTATCAATTACTTAAGCAATTACATAATTCTTAAGTAATTGCTTTCACTAACCAGTAGTTTGGGAGGTATCTATCCCACGTCTTAACCGAAATACAAATAAAAGGATATATGGAAATTGGTTACGGAACGAGTCGGGATCCTCACTAATAAGCGTAAAATCACACCCCTCTTGTTATAGTTGTGATGAAGGGATGAATCCGGAGGCACTCAAGGCTTCCTACTTCCGACTTATTGCAACCCTTGACACTTATGAAAAGACTGCCCAGTTGTATAGGCTGTATAAGTAGCAGTATTTTTTATTGTGGTAATTATTTGTTATGTTTATTTGGAGTAAGGTAAGGTAATTATGAGGAGAATGCACTAAGCTATTACGACTATACTGCACTTGGAAGGTATACAAGAAGGGGGATATATTGTATAGGAGGGAGGGAAGGAATGGTACCCAATCACTTGGACGGTCGGGGATTGAATGCCGACCTGTGAGAAAAGTGACCCTTGCTCCACCATTCAGTCCAAGTGGTTATTGAAATTGAAATTGAAATAAGTTTATTGAGGTAAAATACACACAAAGGGATGGGGTAGCTCAAGCTATTCTCACCCCGTTCAGTACATTGTGTTAATACATACATAGACACACATCACAATCAATAAACATATTACCGAACATTCTGAGAGATAAACATATACATTTCCTCCTTTACACAAGTAGTATGGTATCAGACGTACACACAAATACTTTTATGAGCTAGGTATACTGTATAGACAATTTGCAAGAGACATGCAGATAATTCAACAAAAGATTACAGTCTTGGTGCAAAATTCTTATATCAGTCAAGAATATCATCAACCTTTCCGTTGTGACACATCCAGGCTATTTGTTCAGATGGGTTATTTGGAGCAAACAGAGACAGCCAGCTTGGCCTCTCCTCTCCCCTAAAGCTTCTATATTGTAGGTGCAGTTTGCATGAAGGGTTCATCCTCCCGATGACTGCACGAGTGGTAATGTAGGCACACGCATCAACGTGGCATGCCAGTGATTATGTGGCAAAGGCTTGAGACGTGGTGTTGTTTTCAGTAGATGCAGAGGTGGTGATGAGAAATAGACGTCATAGTCACCACTACATTTGAACATTTAAGTATGCCTGAACTGCATGTTTTTTTGTAATAGGTACCTGAGCAAATTCCACAGATAATACTTTCTGTACATCCTTTTTTGGTATGGGTTAAAGTCTTTACATCTAAAGCATCGAGTTGGACGTGGGAAGCATACCTGTGGTTTGTGGAGATAACCATTAGTCCAAACTCGATCACCTGGAGTGTAGTTTAGGATGGTAAGTCGGGCTGTACCTCTATCACTCAGTTCTCCTTCAATTCTATGCATACTCTTTTTAACTCCGTAGACTGGAATGTCTTCTGCTTGTTGATGTGTTTGATTTCTTCACAAATGTCTCGGACATGTTTGGTTTTATTTATTTTGTTAATCTGTCACCTAATGGTTCAAAGCATCTCATTTTGTTTCTGCAGAATTCAGTAATGTCAGAAAGGTCTAGTTCCTGGCTGTGGCCCACTGCGAATGAGGTTCTCCCTTGTTTGGTCTTGTGTCGTGCACTTTGATCGTAAATATCTTGGTAATTTTATTGTATATGATACTCTGTGTTCTCCTATTGTCAAAATCACTCCTATCCATGGGGGCACTATCATTAAAGGAAATGATGAAAGTTTTCAGATCAAGAACATTTGTTCTACCTTGGTTGAGCGGATGTTTGTAATCAGACCGCGTGGGGCCGGGATGGCCACTGTTTACCTCCCGGTAATGAGGTAAACAAAGGCGCCTCTCGTCTGTTTGCCTTATGGGTCTGCTGTCCAGGAATACGCCTTCTTGCCCCCCTACTCAGAGGGCGGTGACCCATGCGTGCCATATACGTGGTTGTTCTACTTCCTCGGCGGTATTGTGGTGTTCAAGTGGTGGAACGCTGGATGCCTACTCAGCTATCATCATGTTCGCTCGGTCCCGTTTCGTAAAAATATTGAGTGATTGATGAAGATTAAGCCACCCAAGAGGTGGCACGAGCATAAGTAGCCTGTAACGTAAACAGTCAACTTGGCCACTTCTCTATCCAAATGCTTTGTTGATGACCCAAACTTCCTCATGGGGGGATGGGGGGAGGGCTATCTGGGTCGGTTACTCTCCGAGCCTGCCTGTGCCTGCTGGTTTAATTCCATATTGTTAAACTCCCTAGTATACTTTAAACATCATTCTAGCTTTTATTTAATATGTAAATGATATATATTTTTGACCCATTAAATATTTATGAACATCTGACTTTAAATTTATTTACGAAGAAAGGCACCTTAGGTCTGCTAGACTATTCCTGTAGATTCCAACGTAAGGAATACTCTATCCATTTGAGACTTTTGTTGATGCAAGATATAACAAGGTTTCCTTCCAGGATGTCCTCGAATGCTGGGGCAGTATTCTTGTCTCATACGTCAGTGACTTCTGGATCGATTTCTTATTTTGTTTTCTTTATATTTTTAATTTTACTTGCGATTCTTAAATATGTGATATTTATTGAGATTAGCTAATGTAGAATATTTATACAAATTGAGTGTCCATACTGTTCATTGTCGAAGCCTCTCTCACTTGTTCTGTTGTTCATGACGTGCATCTTATGTCTCCCAGAAAACATTATTATTATTAACAGATTTATAGACAAAAAAATAATTACAATTTTGCCTAATCTGAGTAATTCAATTAGGTCTTATTAGAGTGAGGATTAGGTTCGTATTCACTGGCACACAGGACAGAGGGTCATACACAAGAAACTGGGTCTAAACTTTAAGCTGAAGCACACACACATATATATATATATATATATATATATATATATATATATATATATATATATATATATATATATATATATATATTGTGGGAACCGACCTGTGAGATTTATATTTATTTAATTTATATGAATTTATATTTACGTTAATTTATATACTTCGATAGCAATTTGTATAATGATAAGTGGACTGTATTTCTGCAATAATCTCATAATCTCACAAATCGATCCTCTACACATTAGGGGGGTTTATTAGTTTATATATATGCAGCCAATCAAACTACAAGAATAGACTACATACATTGAAGAGGTTCCTTATCTTATAGTACAGCAGGTTAGTCCACCAGGTATAACTAGGGTGTAGACACCAAATTATCCTCTTTGAGGTAGCTTCCATATCACCCAGTAACTGGTGCACAAAATCTTGCATCCTCGTCTTGACCTGTCAAAAGTGCGCTAGCTGTGAAGCCAGAATCCTATATATGACAAGTATATCAGAGAAAACACTATATGGAACATTTAAGACCTGGCTTAATTACCTTTAGTTTGAGGCTTCCACGTGATCTAACCGGGTCACCCTATATCCTGACATTAATGGCCATAAATGAATGATAAACGGGTTTCGGATAGACTTAACTTGAATTGTAGACATCGTGTTGGAGATGGTACCTTTGGTTTCCATAACACTACGTCCAAGTAAAATTAACAGGAGCCGAATTTGCTCCTGTGTGAGCCTCTGGTCTCAATATACAATGGCTGTTTAACACTCCATTCTATTGACGTCTGGCCGACATTGTCCAGAATGATAGGAGCCAAATTTGCTCCACACGTCTCGGAGGTGACACAACAATGCCCGCCTCCTTCCTCCCACTCTGACGCCTGGCTTACATTGTCCAGATTTCAGAACGTGATAGAAGGGTCACATTTACTCTACTTTAATATTGATAATTAAGTTAATTTATATAAGATGTTTTTATGATGGTAAAGTCCAAAGACTAATGTATTTAAGAATAATTCCCAGCAGAATAGCTGGTGAATTATAATGGTATGTGGTGATGATATCCCGTTTTCTTTAGACGGTAATTCCACTACAAGTTACGTTTTCTATGGGTAACTTGTTTATACAACACAGCTCTTATCTGTCTGTATGATATTATTAAATGGTGTCGGATTTTCCGACATAATTCCCCAGGGGGCTGCTCACGGGTCGAAGTCCTATTTAGAACAGACGAACACCGATACTCCTCCTTCGAATTATTAGATTAATTTGATGTTAGTAGTTAGTAATCACACATTTGTGTGTCTGTTCGTACAGGACGGATGTCCCGTACTAGAGTTGCAGGGGTTAGAAGTCTAATGCAATTTCATTTCCCTGTCAACTCTTGAAAGGCTAATATTCAAGCCTTATTACATATTATTTAACCCAGAAGACTGAATGTGATCAAGTACTACAGTCAAGTATGATTCAGGGACTGCAGTGAGATCAGTGACATTAGATATAACTTGAAGTTTCTTCAGGTAACTGGTCACTGATATAAACACTGAGGCCCATGGAATACATCTTGATTAAATAATAAATGTATCAAATCAGTCATCATATTTATTGGGGTTTAATTTAGTTAATTGATTCAGAAGATTGAATAGCTCATCATTAAAGTAAAGTATGGTTCTGAGACTGCAGTGGGTTCAGTGACATTGGTCGCAGTGACTTGTAGCTGTTTTAGGCTACTGTTCACTGATTTGCCACTGAGGCCTCATGAACTCATCTTCAGCTTTAAATGATGATACTAACATCAACCTCTGTTACTATAGTCAGCTGTAATCTCCTTAGTATAATGCTACTGGAGAAATATAATCAGCTGACAAAATTAGATTTCTACTGGTATTGTTTATCTGCAGGCATAGGTCTCCTCAGGCTTGATACTGGGCCTGAGAGTAATTTACCTCCTGCAGAGTTTAACATGGTTATGCCCTGATGTTTAGTAGGGCTACCAATGAATTGATGGTAGTAGTCTGTCCCCACAAGGACAGCTATTTGGCATTTGATTTGCTCAAATTTACCTGCAGCTGCTTGATAATAGCTTTCCAGGTCAGCATAATCAACTTGAGATTGTTGTGACAAATCTTCACATTTCTTGATCTGTCTTGTTAAGTGGCCTTTAAGACCTGCAAGGGTTCTTTTCATTCTCCCTGCATTATCCATACTGGCTAGTTGGTGAAGCCTTGTGGGACTTGTACTTGGGCTGCTCATAATACTGAACAAACACTAATGGTAGCCTAGGGTAAATTCTGCACTCACTAGGCAATAATCCTACCTCTACTAGAGGTTAGCACTTAAAATTAATACACATTATATATATACAATCATACACACTAATGATTTGAGTGATAAACCAGTGTCACTGGAAGTACCTTTAGGTTAGCTCCTCTATATCACCCTAGGATGGAAGAGACACTAATTAATCACTCAAAGGTGTAATGATCATAAGTAAATTATTATATATACAACTCAACTCGAGTTGATAAAAATTACACCCAAAATAGGGTCTGGACCATTCATTAATGGTGTTAGGTTAATTAATATAGTACAACTGACTATGGTAATAATGGGACTAGGATGAACAATAATAGTTCAACTAGTCATATCCTACCCTGTTGTGGGTTGGCAATTAGTAAATATATTGTGATCACTAGTGCAATATATATTAAATAATTCTCTATTTTGGAGAAATAATATACACAATTATTGATAATAGCCTCTTAATTAGCCTCTATAAAACTTCTAATATTATCTAGAAGTATTAAATATTATTAGTGACCTCGCGAAATAAAGTCCACAAAATTCGTAGATAATCTCTCACGAAATGTAACACCACGAAATCCGTGAACAATCTCGCGAAGACACAGTCACTAATTTGGCTGGTTTCAATATTAGCGCTGTCATTTCACGAAATAACACGCCACCAAATATCTGTGGGTGTGCATGAAACCGCTGACGAAGCTGAACTGGGCTGAGGGAGGCTCCTGAGCTCCCTCGAGGCTACGCTGCCGTCTTGACTGCTGGCCTTGTTTAAATAACACTGCACTAGTATATTTAATGAATCCACTGGTTAACTGGTTCATCCGGTACTAAGATGACCAAATGTGGGTTCATAGGACCGAATATTCCGGTTCCGAAGGTCCAAATAAATTTAACAGGAGCCGAATTTGCTCCCGTGTCTCGGAGGTGACACAACAATGCCCGCCTCCTTCCTCCCACTCTGACGCCTGGCTTACATTGTCCAGATTTCAGAACGTGATAGAAGGGTCACATTTACTCTACTTTAATATTGATAATTAAGTTAATTTATATAAGATGTTTTTATGATGGTAAAGTCCAAAGACTAATGTATTTAAGAATAATTCCCAGCAGAATAGCTGGTGAATTATAATGGTATGTGGTGATGATATCCCGTTTTCTTTAGACGGTAATTCCACTACAAGTTACGTTTTCTATGGGTAACTTGTTTATACAACACAGCTCTTATCTGTCTGTATGATATTATTAAATGGTGTCGGATTTTCCGACATATATATATATATATCACGGTTACGATCAACTACATTAGACTATACATGTTTCAATGTACGAATATGTAAATGCAATTTTCTGTTATGCACTACCACACAAGGGTAGGGATCTACTTTTTAAAGCTAACCAGCAATGAGCAACATAATTCCTTCCAGGACGTTGGCGGTGACGCAGTTCCAGGCGACGGACGCGCGACGAGCCTTCCCGTGCTTCGACGAGCCCAGTCTCAAGGCCACCTTCGAGGTCTACCTGGGTCGCACCACCAACATGTCCTCTATATCTAACATGCCCATCATCGAGACTATACCCATGTAAGCACTCACACCTCGGTCATGGTTTCAGCGTAAGTGCTGTAAACTACACAGGCAATGTTTCAGTGTGAATGTTTAATATGTGTAATCATATTAATCATTAACCAGAAAGAGGTATCAGTTACATCGGGAACAGCAGTTATAATGATTAGTTTCCTGGATGTTTCAGGGTCATTTTTTGCATTGTGGAATGTTATTGAGGAATTCTGTGGATTTTCATTTAGTATAAGGCGAGAGATTGAAAGCGATTACATAGATGGATACTTTTATATATATCCCCATCATCTCCACCACCCATGCTGCCATGGTGATGCAGGGAGGATCAGGAGGGTTGGGTGTGGGATCATTACGACACAAGCGTCCCGATGTCCACCTACCTGGTCGCCTTTGTCGTGTCAGACTTCGCCAGCCTCGCCATCACCACCGCCAACAACCACACCTTGTTCAGGGGTAGGTCTTCATCCCATGACATGTCGTGCACTAAACCCATGCTTCATCTGACCAATTCATGCACTGTTATCATTTTGATAAATTATTCTGTACTGTGCTTTAGTTCTCAATACCATTATTTATCATGGGATATTATACCCATATATTTTGCACTATACTACAATAGATTTACTTGCGTTATAGCTATCTAATCTACATATTATTGTGTTTTTGAGATTTTTGTACGAAACAATGTTATCACCTACACTGAATAAAATTATGCCTTGCTTTAGTAAAGCATACGTGGATATTATATTAGCTGTTACACCTATAACTACATTATACTTGAGAAAAAAGAAAGTGCGAGAGACGAGGTGACAATGTGACAGATAATAAAAGAGCGTGAAGCTGTGACAGCATGTTACGTAACCACACTCTGGGGCCCTGGCAGTGTGGGCGAGGGGGTCGGCGCTGGAGCAGGCGGAGTACGCCAGGCTTGTCGGGCCGCCCATTCTCACCCACTTCGAGGACTACTTCAACCAATCCTACCCGCTCCCCAAGCAGGACATGGTCGCCATCCCGGACTTCTCTGCGGGAGCCATGGAGAACTGGGGACTCATTACCTACAGGTAAGGACCACAAGGGCTTTGTTGATGGGGGGGGGGGCATGGGGAACTAGGGACTCGTGACCTACACGTGAGGCAATACAAAGTCCTCTTTAAGGGCACTCGTAACCTGAAGGCGAATCTGTTGAAGAGAATATGAATGATATAGGGACTCGTCCTCCTCCTCCAAAGGGAGGACCTGAAAGACTGGTGTAGGTGACTATGGATAACATTGGACTTATAACTTACAAATAGACTACAAATAACTGGGTTTAATAATATGTGGACGAGGACCTCCAAAAGCTCCAGTTAGTTGTGAACAAAAACTAAATTTAAGATTTATTTTTAAGTGTAAACGACGTTTCTTCCTGTATGATTATAGATGGATGGATGGATAGAAAGATGAATATGTGAATATATAGATGGATGGATAGATTGAGAAAAAATACGGATGGCTGGATGGAGTGATAGATAGATAGATAGATAGATAGATAGATAGATAGATAGATAGATAGATAGATAGATAGATAGATAGATAGATAGAAGAGAGAATGACAGACTCGGGCATTGCCAGGTAACCCTCCCCTCCCTAGTGATATAATATATCAAAGTTCTATGTATAGTTAGGCGTAGGTTAGGTTACATGTTTAGGCTCCGTTTTGGATTTTTGTATTTTTAATATGAGCGTGAAGCATTTACAGAATTGCAATTCGAAGAGAGTTTATTTAGTGAAGCACTATTCGAGAACTGTTTGAGTAAGAAGTTTGAGAACTTCAGTAAGATTTTGCTCCATGTGTTTAACAACTTCTTCTACTCTGTTGAATCTAAGATGAAATCTTATTGGGTTTGTAACTGTGTACTGTGTTAGATAATATTCCATTGGTCTGCCCTATTACCAACCCCTCATCAAAACAAAGGGCCGTCTAATTCACAACGTTTAGTTTTTAGTTTAGTTAATTTATTATGCACCCCATACCCATCTTGTGGGCGGTAGTGGAAAGGGTTACAGAGGCACATAATGGGCTCAGGGACTGAACCCCACAATTCATTTAGCTAAGCAAGTTACAATCTTGATGAGCTAGTTACAAAATTCAGTATAAGTCGTCACATCAACAATGGGTTCGAGATCGACCATAAGTACAGTTTCTAAATTAAGCAACTGACATATGTGGAGAGCTAGTGTCACAATTTATATGTTTGTCTTGCACACCGCCCCCCATCCACAACGTAGAAGCCAAATTCTGATATACAAATCTACACACATCGGTATTTGACTTACAGCCCATTTAACCATGTTCAAAGCTATGGCTGAAAACGTGTTTCAATCACTTTCAGCCTGTATTTTATTTATTTATTTATATATACAAGAGTGCTTACATTCTTGTACAGCCACTAGCACGCATAGCGTTTCGGGCACGTCCTTAATCCTAATTTTTTTCCGGAATACGACCCGCCATATCGCTTAACAACCCATTTTACTGTTGGGTGAACAGATTGGCGAGCAGTAAATCCTCCCTGGCCAGGATTCGAACCCAGGCCAAAGCCTCGCGAAACGCCAGGCGAGTGTGTTACCACTTTACCAAGGGGACTGCAGCGTAAACATTCCTTAAATCAGCATAACCAAAATTCCTTACCTAACCTTTCCTAGGCCTAACTACGTGTAAGCGCACAATATATAATTACAAACGGCTTAGTAGTCACAATACTTTTACATTAATCAATTTTAATATTACGTGAATAATAGATAGTAAATGCATGGCGGATCTCCACTATTACTGTAGAACTACCGACTTCAGGAGAAATATAGCTTTTACAAGTTTCAGGACGTGGTAAGTTATACAAAAATAAATACCTTGCACCTTGTAGTGGATGAAGATACGAAGCTTTTTATGTTACTTTTAGATAGAGCCTGAAAGACCAAAAACTCCACAATTCACTCGTAGTAACAGTTAATATTCATGTGTTTATCTTAATCTTTCCAAATTGGTACTTGAAATTTATAGTGTAATTGAAATAAGTTCCTGGGAAACAAGGGCGCTGTTGGATGTAGGGACTATCAATTGCCTCCAACAAAGCACCCTTCAACAGTTGGTTGCAACTGTATTTGAACTTTTCATGTATAGTGGAGTTTCAAAATGCATTATTGATTATTTAAAAAACTATTGTTTTTGATACGCAGTAACTGCCATGCTGCGCAACAATCGAGTGTCCAACAGACAAAGTGTCCAACAGACAAAGTGGCCATCATATAAAGTGGCCATCAAACAAGGTGTCCATCAGACATATTAACTGCCTAGGGCGAGCCAATCGCCAATAACATGACCTGTTAGTCCGTGTGTCCACTATTAACTGACATTGACTCCAGGGAGACGGCCATGCTCTACGACCCCGGCGTGTCGGCCGCCTCCAACAAGCAGTACGTAGTGGCGGTGGTGGCTCACGAGCTGGCCCACCAGTGGTTCGGTAACCTGGTCACGCCCAGGTGGTGGACCGACCTCTGGCTCAACGAAGGCTTCGCCTCCTACGTCGAGTACATTGGCATCAATCATGTGAGTTCTTGGTAGATAGTTTGTCAGTCACTAATGTATATCATGAATAGCAAGGTGGAAGTGTGGGAACTATCAGGAGAAGGCGCCAAGCCATTACGACTATATAGCACTTGGAAGGCACTTGGAAGGGATCAGGATAAAAATTTGGGATGAGACGAGGAGAAGAAATGGTGCCCAACCACATGGACGGTCGGGGATTGAACGCCTACCTGCATGAAGCGAGACCGTCGCTCTACCGCCCAGTCCAAGTGATTGGGTATGTGTGGGTGAAGCAGAGTTTCTCGTGGGAGTTTCTTATTTGAATCATAATATTCCTGTGACTTGTGGCCAACAGAATTTCTCGTCAAAATTTCTAGAGTGAATTCAAATCTATGATGTTTGAGTCTTGAGGGGCTTGGGTGTCTAGTTTTATGAGTCGGTTCTGTGAATCATATAACCCTTGTGACAATTTGTGAGTCTTGAGTGAGTTTCATGAATGTTGTCAGAGCCTTCGTCAAGAAGAGTCTTGAAACATAGGCTCTCCTTGAGGAAGTAATTATCAAAAGGGGACATTCAAGCCGGCGAGACTAGTAAATGAGGTCTCCAGGTGTTAATAACTTCTTTACGTCTCATATCCTAAGCATATTCTTTTGAATTGTTTATATGGAAAATTGTGTTGCGAGAATTTTGTATTGACGTTTATTGTTGCAAGTCTTGCTGAGAGTCTATTGGTGGAGATGTGTGAGATGTGCTGTGAGACTATTAGTGGAGATATCTTACTGTGAGACTATTGGTGGAGATATCTTGCTGTGAAACTATTGGAGATATCTTGTTGTGAGACAATTAATAGAGACATCTTGATGTGAAACTGTTGGTGGAGATATCTTGCTGTGAGACTGTTGGAGATCTTTTGATGTGAGACTGTTGGTGGAGTTCTCTTTCTGTGAGTCTGTGAACTCATTTTTGTGAAGCCCTTGTATCGAATCCTTAGTTGTGAATCCCTTGTTGTCAACCCCTGGTTGTGAACCCTTTGTTCTGAGCCATTTGTTGCGACCCCCCTAGTTAAGAACCTCTAGTTATGAACCCCTTATGGTGAACTAATTGCTGTGAACTCCTTGTTTGAAGCCTAATTGTAAACTCCTTGTGAACCCCTTGTTGTGAATCTCTACTTGTGAACGTAATTTGTGATCCACTACTTGAAAACTCAAAGTTGTGAACCCCGATTTCTGAACCCCTAACTGTGAACTCCTTAATGTGAATCCTTTGTTGTGAAACCCCAGATGTAAACCCTTAGTTGTAAATCCCTTGTTGTAAATCCCTAGATGTGAATCCCTTGTTATGAACCTCTAGTTGCGAAATCCTAATTGTGAACCCACTTATGGGAATCTCTAGTTATGAACCCTTTGTTAGTCTATAATTCTGATTTTTGTGTTGTGAACCCCTTTAAAACATCTTGATTTGAACCCCTAGACGTGAACTTCTTCTTCTGAACCCCTAGTTGTGACCTTCTTAAGGTAAACTACTTTTGAACCCCTAAATGTGAACCCTTAGTTGAAACCTCTAGCTGTGAACATAAATGTGAACCCCTAGTTGGGAACGCCTTGCAGTGAACCCCTTGTTGTGTATCCCTAGCTGTGAATTCCTTAATGTCAACCCCTGGATGTTAACTCTTAGTTGTAAACCTTTAGATGTGATCCTCTAGTTGTGAACCACTGGCTTTTAACTCCTATTTGCGAGCTCCTAGTTGTGAACCCCTAGTTGTGAGCCACTATTTGTGAACCCCTAGTTACGAGTCATTAGTTGTGAACCTTTAGATATGATCCCATATTTGTGAGCCCCTAGTTGTGAGTCCCTAGTTGTGAACCTCTTGTTGGGAATCCCTAGTTGTGACCCTCTTGTTGTGAATCCCTAGTTGTGAAACCGTAGTTGTTATGTCAATGTCTTGTTTAAAACTTGTGTGCTCTCAGTAAGTGTTTTATTCTCCTGATGATATGCATTTTAGGAACATAAGCTCGTACATACATACAAACATATACATACATGGATACAAACATACACACACACACATACATATATACATACAAATCATATACATACATGGATATAAACATACACACACACACACACATACATATATACATACATACAAACATATACATTCATACATACATACACATGCACACATCGATACATACATATACACATATATCACCCCAAAAGTATCTCTTGAAGCCCACATCAAAAGAATAACATTAGCGGTGTATGCAAGGCTGGCTAACATCAGAACTGCCTTCAGGAACCTGTGTCAGGAATCCTTCAGAACCTTGTATACCACATATGTAAGACTGATCCTGGAGTATGCGGCCCCAGCATGAAGCCCGTATCTTGTCAAGCACAAGACTAAGCTGGAAAAAGTTCAGAGGTATTCCACTAGGCTAGTCCCAAAACTATGAGGTATGAGTTACGAGGAAAGGCTGCGTGAAATGCACCTCACGTCGCTGGAAAACAGAACAGCTCGGGAGAAGACATGATTACTACCTACAAAATTCTCAAAGGAGTTGACAGGGAAGATAAATATAAATTGTTTAACACGGGTGGTTGTCATTACTTAGCTTGTAAAATTGCCAATACCTAGCTTGTAAAGTTGTCAATACCTTGCTTGTAACGCCGTCAATACTTAGCTTGTAAAGTTGCCAATTACTAGCTTGTAAAGTTATCAATACCTAGCTTGTAAAGTTGTCAATACTTAGCTTGTAAAGTTGTCAGTACCCTGTTTGTAAAGTTGTCAATACCTAGCTTGTGGTTATTAATTAACTTAGTTTGTGGAGTGTTCTTATATCGCCTGCATGACCTGCGATATATTCACCAGGGACAAAACTGTGAATTTTGAAACGTGTGAATTGCCATTTGACTTTGAGGAGAGACTGGCATCAGGAGACTGGCGTCAGAAGACTGGCGTCTGAATCCTGACGCTGAAAGACTGGCGTCAGAAAACAGATATCAGGAAACAGGCGTCAGAAGCCCTTTGTCAGAATTTTGGTGCCAGAAGACACGGGAGACTACTGGCGTCAGAAGTCAGGTATCATGAAACTGGCGTCAAAAACATAGATTCAGATGCCTGGCGTCATTAGACTGGCTTCAGCAGCCTAGCGTCTGATGTCTGGCGTCAGGAGACTGGCCCCTGTGGATATTAACTATGACAAAAAATGAAAATGTAATTCCTAATAAATTATTTACATCAGTGCATATATGGCACTGTGACTGATATCTGCATATAGTTGTTGTTTTAGATTCAGCTACTCGGAACATAAAGTTCCAAGTAGTACGGTTTATGGTAATCATTATTAACATCTTTATTGACAAAATTAATTACAATTTTGCCTAATCTGAGGACTTCAATTACGTCTTATAGAAGTGAGGATAATGCTGATGTTCACTGTTACGCAGGACTGGTGAGCCCGTAGTAGACTTACCTGACACTGGAGTGGGGCTGTAACGCTGTATATAGTCGTTGTTGTTTTAGATTTAACTACTCAGAACGAAATGTCCATATAGCACGGGCTATAGTGAGCCCGTAAACTGTATACATTATTTGCTTACGCTTATATGTTTTGAGAAAGGTTACGAGAGTGTGGTGTGTGTGTGTGTATGCAGGTGGAGCCGACCTGGCAGGTGATGGAGCAGTTTGTGCTGAACGAGGTACAGATCGTGTTCAGTTTGGACAGCCTAGAGTCCTCCCACCCCATCAGTATCCCCGTCGGGCACCCGGATGAGATCAGCCAGATCTTCGACAGGATCTCTTATGCAAAAGGTGAGAGATTTGGATACATTTGAGATCCCTTGATTTACCAATCTGTTTGTAAGACAACTTTAACATATATAACACAAACGTCAGGCTACAAACTTATAACTCATTAACTTGACAGAGTAAATAGGGAGTATTCGTGTCATTTCGAAGTTTGTTTATAAAAACTGAGTGAATGGATAGGTGGGTAGGTGTTCAAAATAATGAATCGGGTGTTATAAAATCTAGAATTAAAAAAAACAACTGAATTGTCCATATTCATTAAAATACGATTCTATTAGCCTCCGCTAACAAAATCTGGGTACAGCACAAGAATATCTTCCAATATTCCTGAGTGTATGAGGTAATTACAGAGCTCAAAGTACCTCATACCATTTGGTCTGAAATCACAGATAACAGGGCAATCACAGATAAGGTGTTGGAGAGTATGTCCTAGCTCTTGTTCACATAGTTTACAGTTGGAATGTTCACCATTTGAGGGATTCATTACCTGCAGCCACCTGCCATAGATATCGATATCCCAGCCTAATTATGGCAATAACAATGTCATACTGTCTAGTGGATGTATTAAGACGCTTGAGAATTTTTCGAAACCACCATTTCAGATGTGAATACGAAATGTATGAAAGCATATATATATATATATATATATATATATATATATATATATATATATATATATATATATATAATATGCAGAATAACCACATGTGAAATATAGAAAATGCTTAACGCGTTTTCGGCTAATTCGCCTTCATCAGAGCAAAGTAGAATGAAGATGATCTTCATTCTACTTTGCTCTGATGAAGGCGAATTAGCCCAAAACGCGTTAAGCATTTTCTATTTTTCACATGTGGTTATTCTGCATACTTGGATCAGTGTTTTTGTGATCATTGTTGCATTATATATATATATATATATATATATATATATATATATATATGTATATATATATATATATATATATATATATATATAATATATATAATATATATATATATATATATATATATATATATATATATATATATATATATATATATAATATATATATATATATATATATATATATATATATATATATATATATATATATATATATATATATATATATATATATATATAATGTCGTACCTAGTAGCCAGAACGCACTTTTCAGCCTACTATGCAAGGCCCAATTTGCCTAATAAGCCAAGTTTTCATAAATTAATATATTTTCTTTAATTTTTTTATTTTGAAATGATAAAGCTTCCCATTTCATTATGTATGAGGTCAATTTTTTTATATTGGAGTTAAAATTAACGTAGATATATGACCGAACCTAACCAACCCTACCTAACCTAACCTATCTTTATAGGTTAGGTTGCCGAAAAAGTTAGGTTAGGTTAGGTTAGGTAGGTTAGGTAGTCGAAAAACCATTAATTCATGAAAACTTGGCTTATTAGGCAAATCGGGCCTTGCATAGTAGGCCGAGAAGTGCGTTCTGGCTACTAGGTACGACATATATATATATATATATATATATATATATATATGTATATATATATATATATATATATATATATATACATATACATTATATATATATATATATATATATATATATATATATGTATATGTATATATATATATATATATATATATATATATATATATATATATATATATATATATATATACATATATATATATATATATATATATATATATATATATATATATATATATATATATATATATATATATATATATATATATATATAATGTTGTACCTAGTAGCCAGAACGTCGTACTCGGCCTACTATGCAAGGCCCGATTTGCCTAATAAGCTAAGTTTTCCTGAATTAATATATTTTCTCTAATTTTTTTCTTATGAAATGATAAAGCTACCCATTTCATTATGTATGAGGTCAATATTTTTTTATTGGAGTTAAAATTAACGTAGATATATGACCGAACTTAACCAACCCTACCTAACCTAACCTAACCTAACCTATCTTTGTAGGTTAGGTTATGTTAGGTAGCCGGAAAAGTTAGGTTAGGTTAGGTTAGGTAGGTTAGGTAGTCGAAAAACAATTAATTCATGAAAACTTGGCTTATTAGGCAAATCGGGCCTTGCATAGTAGGCTGAGAAGTGCGTTCTGGCTACTAGGTACGACATATATATATATATATATATATATATATATATATATATATATATATATATATATATATATATATATATAATATATATATATATATATATATATATATATATATATATAATATATATATATATATATATATATATAATATATATATATATATATATATAATGCACATCTTGCCTAAACACGCAAGAGAAGTTATACAACCTTAGAACACTTTCCCACCAGGAGATTCGAACCCTAGCTAGCACAGAAGCCTTGCAGCAACTGGCATAACTGGTACGCCTTTAACCCACTGCACCACAGCTCAGACCCTTAAAAGAGATGGTAATTTAGGAGTATTTAAATCCCCCAAAGATCACTACCTCCTAAGGGCAACTAGAGCATAGTGAGGGGCTACTCACGTTCTTTCATCAAATTCCTGTTAATATGGGAGAACTCTGTGTCTATGCTTAATGCACAACTTGCCTAAACACGCAAGAGAAGTTATACAACCTTAGAACACTTTCCCACCAGGAGACTCGAACCCTAGCCCGCACAGTAGCCTTACAGCAACTTGCATAACTGGTACGCCTTTAACCCACTGCACCACAGCTCAGACCCTTAAAAGAGACGGTAATTTAGGAGTATTTAAATCCCCCAAAGATCACCACCTCCCAAGGGCAACTAGAGCATAGTTAGTAAGGCTTCTGTGCTGGCTAGGGTTCGAATCTCCTGGTGGGAAAGTGTTCTAAGGTTGTGTATATAAATATATATATATATATATATATATATATATATATATATATATATATATATATATATATATATATATATATATATATATATAAATTAAATTTACAATAAAACAATATTTTGGGAACTCAAGGACAGTTGTGGAATTTATTCAGTAACTCCCTCAAGGTAAAATATAGAATTTTAAAAGTCAAATAAACTTAGGATTAAAACAAATTAATCGACTATATAAAAAAGAACTCTTTAGTTGGTGATTGGCGAGTCTCGATTAGTAGTGTGTTCTCCTGGAATCCCTGGCAAGACTGTGTTCCCTAGTTAGCTTTGTCTTTGAGGAAGACCTAGCAAGTAAAGATGCTGCCTTCATTTACCTACCGGATAAATTCATCTCAGTACCAAATGGTAAGAATAAAGTTAATTATAATGCAGCATGTACTGGGATCGGTTATGTATTTTTATTTTGGCCTAACCTTTTAGTTCTGGATTCTTGTCACATATTTTTAAACAATGGCAAGAATGGTTATTTTTATGATTATTAATGAGAATTTATTAATTTCAAATTTATACTTTATTTTTAAACGCTTGGAATACTTCTCTTAACCCTTAGACAGCGGTTATCATCAATTGTTGATTCAAATGGGAACGCGGTTATCATCATATGAGGATTACAAAATTTATTGTCTGGGTTTTCATGTATGATGCAAATATTGGTATGATAAGTCTAGTTAATGTAACTGAGTTTACCTTGACTCATGAAATTATTCCTGCTACCATTTCAAGGCATATTTGCGGTTATCGTCATGAATGTTGCAACCCGTCCTCGCAAATTCGTATAGTCAATATTGACTTATTAAATAAGTGCATAGGTGACATACTAAACATAATAGATATCCTTAAAATGATTCATAGAAAACACTGACCTTACCTAACCTTGTTAGTATGTTAAGATAAGCATCATATAGCTTCGTAATTACAATTGTTACTTAACTTATTATAGGTATAGGTTAAGTAATAATTGTAATTACGAAGCAATAATATGCTTATCTTAACATACTAAGAAGGTTAGGTAAGGTCGGTGTTTTCTATGAATCTTTTTAAGGGTATCTATTATGTTTAGTATATCACCTATGCACGTATTTAATAAGTCAATATTGACTATACGAATTTGCGAGAACGGGTTGGAATGCTACTAGTGGAATGCAGTCATGATCATATGATTTACAAAATTATTGTCTATGTTTTACATGTATGAAGGAAATACTGATATAAAAGCTCTCTGTGGATGTAAATAAAGAAAAACAAGTGAAACATCGAAGAATGAAACAGGAAGAGTTTGTATTAGATTATTATTATTATTAATTTTCTGAGATACAAAAATATATTTTAAAATGGGTTTCATTCCATAGGTGCGTCCATCATCCGCATGATGAACCACTTCCTAACTGAGGACACCTTCAGGAAGGGCTTGAGCAACTACCTCGATGCCTTGTAAGTCTTTACTGGTGATATGTGATGCCCATCTGGTGTCCAAATTCTCCCTTAAAAACAAATATAAAATAGCTTTTATCTGTGTTTAGATAACGTTATCTTTTGTTGAGCAGCAAGTATGGGAACGCCGAGCAGGACGACCTTTGGGAACACCTGACGGAGGCGGCCCATCAGGACGGTACACTGCCCCTTCACCTCACTGTCAAGACCATCATGGACACCTGGACGCTGCAGATGGGTTACCCCGTCATAATGGTGGACAGGAGCCCGGACGGTACTTCCGCTATTGTCTCCCAGGTGAGGGTCAGTTCTTCTGCTACCCAAAACTTAACAACGGATTGAAAACGATTTGAACATTTGTGGAACATTTTAAATATTTAAGACAACAGTTGTTATATAGTCTGAGCATAAAAGGAGACAACAGGGACATGCTGCTATGGCGGTGTGTCCACTCACAAGATGAGTGGCGCTGCCCAATAAACTCGCCCCTCGGGGCAAAATTTAAATTTAGGGACACATACACAGAGACGTGTACTGAACTTCTGGGTGTATCTACACAAAGAGTATTCTTTAGTCTTGGACTATGTTCAGGATACCTGATCAACCAGGCTGTGACTCATACGTCAGGCTGCGAGCAGCCGCGTCCAACAGCCTGGTTGATCAGTCCGGCAACCAGAAGGCCTGGTCGACGACCGGGCCGCGGGGACGCTAAGCCCCGGAAGCACCTCAAGGTAGGACTCAAGTATTCTTGCTGATTGGTCAGAAAGTTATTGTGTTGCCTTAATAGCCACCAGAGGTTGCTCAACACAAAACCAGTGAGTGGAGATTTCTAAAGCTTCAGTAAACGTAAAATTAAGAAGTGATAAGTAAATATGGAGCTTCATATACTTAACTGGAAGGCTAGCTCCTGACGTTTGCTAAATGAATAATAAATATTTCTCACAGAAGTACAATGAAAATGGTAAACTACAAGAAATTGATTGCATTATTTCACGTGATTTTAATATTTGTTGATTGACAGGAACGGTTCCTCTTGGTAAAGGAAGCATTGGTCTCGGAGGACACCCACGTCTACAAGTGGTGGGTGCCGTTGACCTACACAGGTGGGGACGATCCCAACTTCAACAATACACAGGTCAAGGTGTGGATGAAGGAGTCCGAGACACACATCACCATCCCGTCCCTGCCCAACAAGGACCATTGGGTCATCTTCAACCTGCGAGAGACGGGTTATTACAGAGTTAACTACGATCTCCACAACTGGAACCTGCTTATCCAGCAACTGCTCGCTGACCACCGGGTCATCCACACCATCAACAGAGCTCAGATTATCGATGACGCCATGAACCTCGCCAAAGCAGGTAGGTTGGCCGAGGATCATTTGTCATTATGATGTTGACCACTCATAGGCCCACACCTAATCTATCAAAATAAATGTAAAGTTAATGTATATGAGAGAGTGAAGACGTATACGTCATGGCAGCATGAGCTAACAAAAACATATCTTCAGTCTATACTCATGGAGTCCATATCTGGTTGCAGCTCCAGAAGAGCTAAGGAATAAGAGCATTAAATGAAAATATTTCTTCAAAGTCTATTGAAATTCCGAATGCCATATACCCACTGGGATCCAGATCATTAAAAATCTTAGGCAGTTTTCACCCTCGTCCCACACAGGTCAAGTAGAGTACGACACTGCTCTAGGGGTGTACAACTACCTGGGTCAGGAGACAGAGTACGTGCCCTGGGCCGCTGCTATCAACAATCTGGCTTACCTGAAGGAGATGTTCGCCCGTACCGGAGGCTACGGAGCTCTCAAGGTGAGAACATAATAACAGCATCTTTCCTTCTCTGTTACTCTTGTTAAAGTTTGGGTATTTTTTAAGCTTCCTTGGATCTTATGGCTCAGGCAACAGGGAGTTTCTTGGAAGAAGTGGGTAGTTACATTTTAGTTATTCAAATTAAGCATAAATGTTTTTGGTTCTTAAGCCTAGGGTAAGGGAACATTAGCCAAGGATCCGTGTACCTGGTTAAGGTATAGATCCTTTATAGTTAAAAAAAAAAAAAAAAAAAAAAAAATACGCAGGGCAATAATCATTTGTCTTATTTCTGGCGTAGAAAACAGTATTCCAAAGGTGAGTATGTTGCAGAATTTTTGTAATGAAGGTCTATTAATTGGTTCTTGTGGTTAAGTGTGCGAGGTATTAAATTTAAGGGCTAATTTTCTTAGACATGCATTTAAGGTAAAGACATGTTTACTTTCACGTCACAACTAACTTATAATAGTGTGCACTTCGGGGGGTGAAACAAATGACTAGGCTACGTCATTTTCAGCATTCAACCCTTCCTCGGAATAGACAGTACGTTTTAAAACTGACTGTAATAAGTACATTCAACCCTTCCTCGGAATAGACAGTACATTTTAAAACTGAATGTAGTAAGTACATTCCTGACTGCATAGTACATAAATACACTTAATTGTGCTGTTACATTTACCTCCCCCATATATTCTCATTATTTGTTAATATGCTCGAAAACTTAAACCTAAACATTTTACGTTCCGTTCTATATGCACAAGTTTTAAATATAAAGAATTTATTTTTTAGTTTTATTAAACAATAGAGATTTTATACAAAATTTGAAAATATCTTGAGTTACTTTATGATTTATTGAAAGACTTTAGGTTTGTTTTATTAGTTTTATAAAATTGTAATATTAATATAGCTACAGGTTAAGTATTAATTGTAATTAAAAAGCAATAAATGCTATTACATGCTTGTCCTCCTACACTCCCAAGGTTAGGGGGGTAGGTCGTGGTTTTCTATACAGCTTTTCAGGTAAACTCTAATATTTACAATATTTTGGTGTGATGCTAGCGATTAAGTGTATTTATGTACTGTGCCGATAGTCAGGATTGTACTTATTACATTTAGTATTAAAACTTACTGTCTATTTGGAGGATGGGCTGCAGCATTAGAAGTAGAAGCTTTATTCATAATACCGTATACAAATCGTTACAATTGTGGCTGAACTGACAACGTGATTTACATTGGTAAAACAATGTGTGGTTTATCATTAAAATAATGAGACAGATATTGGGAAAAAATGTATCATAAAATGATGATACACTGTACATGGTTTTAGGATGATGTGAAAACAATTTGAAGAACTAATATAAACTAATTATACAATGCAATTATATGAATTTGAACCCTCATCATTTTGCGTTTCCCTCATCACGTCCAGTTTTCTGCTACAGAGGTACTTACTGGACATCCTGGTGCCCCTGTACAACACCCTGGGGTTCGCCGATAGCCCGGGCGACCCGCTGCTGGACCAATACACGCGACAGAAGGCGCTGACGTGGGCCTGCGAGCTGGACCACCCGGACTGTCTCAAGAACGCCGCAGCCATATACGCCCACTGGATGAATAACCCCAAAAACAACAGGTACGCCCACTGTATGAACAGCCTGGATAACAACAGGTACACACACTGTATGAACAATCCGGACGACAGTAGCTGCGCCTGTTGGAGGGGTGTTATTGATTAAAGGGCGCCGATGATCGAGGGATTGGATGCGCCCACCTGCTGGATGACAGCCCATCCTCCAATAATGGTAGTACTTATAACAACTATTTGCTCAAACGTACAAAAATGTTCATATTATTTTGAATATTTGAATTAGCCCAAATGGCAAACTAATATATGGAGTAACATGATAAAGTGAACTTTTACACTTCGTTAGCGATGTCGCTAACGCTCTTAAACCTATACTATTTACTGACGACACTACCTTCATATTTCAATCCCCAACCCACACACACTCAATAATATTGTAAATAACGAGACAGATAAAAAAAATCCATCCTTGGATGTCAATGAACGAGCTAACACTAAACTTAAAAAAACACCTTCTGCATTTTATTTGGAAAAAAAATTGCCGAACCAAATACTCTTTCAGATAGACAATGTGAACATTAATAGTAAAAGTGGGGGAAAGATCCTTTGGCCTGTACACAGATAAGAACCTTAACTTTAGTTCTCATACATATCATATAGCATAACATATTTAAAACTGTCGAAATACTCTAACAAAAATCAGACATATTATGTTTCGTACTCTGTTATTTTCACATTATACTACTCGCTAATCTATCCCTACCAACATACGGCATCTGTGCATGAGGTTCAACCACTGCAAACTACCTGAAGCCCATCATCACTCAGCAAAAATCTGCTATCAGAACCATTACAAACTCTGTCTTCAGACAACACATAGCCACTCTGTTTAGGTCTCTAAACATGTTAAACATATGCTCACTCCACACATTCTCTTGTGCTATTTACTCTTTCATCATTAACGCCCTTGTGGATTTTTTGTTCATTTGATATATCAGGTTATTGTGATTTCTGTGTGTATAGAAGTAGAACTATTGAAGAAGAAGTCAGAGGTAGAACTATTTCCTTGCCAGAGTCCGAGTGCATAGAGGAATTGTGTGAAACCCCGGTTAGGCTTCAGTAGAAGCCTCGGGATCATTGTATGGGCAGTAGCATTCCAGGTTGCAATTCTTTTTGACCATGTCATGGGACAGGTGACTAAGGCGCGTCTGGGAACACTCAGTGTTCGGTTCGAATCCTCATCAAGACCTTTGTGGATCTGTTCATTTGATATATCACGTTATTGCGATTTTTGTGTGTATATAAAAAGCATGTAATAAATAAGCTCAGATTAGAGCATGAATATATTTTAATACGTATAATCAACAAACGGGTGTACTTTTAAAAACTAAATGGAGATGTGTGGAAGAAGTTATTAACATCATAGCAACATCCTCAGACAGTTGACCAGCATGGTGTGGACAAGCGTATGAGTGGGAGCAGTTGGATATACATTTTGAGCTCCCCCTACCATGGACCAATATACCCTCTACGTATTGCTATAGCTTCCTGTATTACAGCCACATATACTTGAGCACTACACCCCCCATCCCCTCCTTCAGTCCAAGTAAAGCTATCCACATTGTTCTCTCTCAAGTAGCATAATCTCGCCCAACCTGAAGTCGACGGTGTACTGCCACGCCATCGGTGTGGGCGGGGAGAAGGAGTGGAACTTCGCCTGGGAGGAATACCTCAGTAGCAACGTCGGCTCCGAGAAGAACCGCCTCCTCTCCGCCATGGGATGCACCAAGGAGGTCTGGATACTGTCCCGGTGAGTAAGCGTCGGTGGGTGGCAGCCTGTAGGAGGCAGGGGGAAGGGGAAGAAGGGTAGTGGTAATGAGGGAGAAGGGAAGGGGTGGAAGGAGAGAAGGGTATGGGTGGTGAGGGAGAAAGGAATGAGAGGAGGAAGAGAGTGAGGTAACAGACACGAAAGGTGAAGCAGAAAGTGACGGGAAGTTTTTGCAGGAGAAAAACCATCTTAAAATTATTTTGAATATTAAATTATTTTGAACATTCAATACATCGAGCAGGAAATGGGACAGATACTGTTACAACCATAGCTTCAGGGCCATTCCCGTGAGCCTGTAGCTTCTTCACTCAGCCTCTACAACGTGCAACGCCCCTCCGATGTTTATCAGTTTTTTTATAAACAAAATATCAGAAAATAGAATCAGATCTACGTATCTATTTCAGCTTTGCAACAAATGTATGGAACATAAGTTATAACTATGGATTTGTGGCCACAGGCTACTTAGATTATCTTGAAAATAAACTGGTGAGGTGTGATATTCCTTCCTCAGGTACCTGGAGATGGCCTTCAGCCCTGATAGCGGCATCAGGAAGCAGGACGCCTTCAGAGTGTTCGGCGCCGTAGCTGCCAACGAGGTGGGTCGACCCCTCGCCTGGAGCTTCCTGCAGGACCAGTGGGATACCATCTTTGAGTTGTAAGTATAGCGTTTGTTGTCCGTTGGTCTTGTCTTTGTAACTTACGGCACCTGGGAAAATATTACAGCAATTTGTGTAGATATGTGATGATGCAAAATCCGTATACACGATATGATGGATTACTCATGGAGCTGTCAAGGCAATTGATGTCTATCAGAGCGTGTGACAATGAATATCTATCAGAGCGTGTGACAATGAATATCTATCAGAGCGTGTGACAATGAACGTCTATCAGAGTTAGTTTAGTTCATTTATTATGCACCCCATACCCATTTTGTGGGCGGTAGTGGAAAGGGTTACAGAGGCACATAATGGGCTCAGGGACTGAACCCCACAATTCATTTAGCTAAGCAAGTTACAATCTTGATGAACTAGTTACAAAATTCAGTATAAGTCGTCACATCAACAATGGGTTCGAGATCGACCATAAGTACAGTTTCTAAATTAAGCAACTGACATATGTGGAGCGCTAGTGTCACAATTGATATGTTTGTCTTGCACACCGCCCCCCATCCACAACGTACAAGCCAAATTCTGATATACAAATCTACACACATCGGTATTTGACTTACAGCCCATTTAACCATGTTCAAAGCTCAGAGCGTGTAACACTGTATGATGACAGCCTTACACCTATGTGTACTCGTTTCAACCCTGAGGGAGTCGTTCACTACATGCAATGAGAAAGTTTTTAAATTGTGGTGGCTTGTTAAGCAACATGCCTTAAATGTTGATATTTAGGTAACGTGCGTGTGTGTGTGTGTGTGTGTGTGTGTGTGTGTGTGTGTGTGTGTGTGTGTGTGTGTGTGTGTGTGTGTGTCTGGTATTTGTAACGTTATGACTAAACTTGAAGTGGTCTTCCATAACTGATACACACTGAGTGAGCTTAAGATTGTATTTGTATTGGAATTTAGAATGATACTGTATTTAATTGAACTCCTTTGACTGTCATCGAGGCGAAATTATATTCAGTTTCTTTGATAAAAAATTACATACAAATCACATCATTTGAATTAGGTTCTTTATCCATCAATATTCATGTCATTATACTATTATTCCACACACCATGAAGTTAAGAGTGTCACTCAGGAGGGCGTGATGGAGGTAACTATTATTCCACACACCATGAAGTTAAGAGTGTCACTCAGGAGGGCGTGATGGAGGTAACTATTATTCCACACACCATGAAGTTAAGAGTGTCACTCAGGAGGGCGTAATGGAGGTAACTATTATTCCACACACCATGAAGTTAAGAGTGTCACTCAGGAGGGCGTGATGGAGGTAACTGACTCACGTGTTCTCCACAGCTATGGGAAGGCCAAGTCCAGGTTGATCAAGTCTGCCACCAGTTTCTTCAACACCGTCCAGCAACTCAAGGAGGTGAGAGAGCCAGAAGTTGCTTATTCTAGTTCCACGTGAGCGGTCAGTATGGTCCACGTGAGCTGGTCTGTATGGTCCACGTGAGCTGGACTGTATGGTCCACGTGAGCTGGACTGTATGGTCCACGTGAGCGGTCTGTATGGTCCACGTGAGCTGGACTGTATGGTCCACGTGAGCTGGACTGTATGGTCCACGTGAGCTGGTGTGTATGGTCCACGTGAGCTGGTCTGTATGGTCCACGTGAGCTGGTGTGTATGGTCCACGTGAGCCGGTCTGTATGGTCCACGTGAGCTGGTGTGTATGGTCCACGTGAGCTGGTGTGTATGGTCCACGTGAGCTGGTCTGTATGGTCCACGTGAGCTGGTGTGTATGGTCCACGTGAGCTGGTGTGTATGGTCCACGTGAGCTGGACTGTATGGTCCACGTGAGCTGGTGTGTATGGTCCACGTGAGCGGTCTGTATGGTCCACGTGAGCGGTCTGTATGGTCCACGTGAGCGGTCTGTATGGTCCACGTGAGCTGGTGTGTATGGTCCACGTGAGCTGGTGTGTATGGTCCACGTGAGCTGTCTGTATGGTCCACGTGAGCTGGTCTGTATGGTCCACGTGAGCGGTCTGTATGGTCCACGTGAGCTGGTCTGTATGGTCCACGTGAGCTGGTCTGTATGGTCCACGTGAGCGGTCTGTATGGTCCACGTGAGCTGGTCTGTATGGTCCACGTGAGCGGTCTGTATGGTCCACGTGAGCTGGTCTGTATGGTCCACGTGAGCTGGTGTGTATGGTCCACGTGAGCTGTCTGTATGGTCCACGTGAGCTGGTCTGTATGGTCCACGTGAGCGGTCTGTATGGTCCACGTGAGCTGGTCTGTATGGTCCACGTGAGCTGGTCTGTATGGTCCACGTGAGCGGTCTGTATGGTCCACGTGAGCTGGTCTGTATGGTCCACGTGAGCGGTCTGTATGGTCCACGTGAGCTGGTGTGTATGGTCCACGTGAGCTGGTGTGTATGGTCCACGTGAGCTGATCTGTATGGTCCATGTGAGCTGGTGTGTATGGTCCACGTGAGCTGGACTGTATGGTCCACGTGAGCTGGTGTGTATGGTCCACGTGAGCTGGTCTGTATGGTCCACGTGAGCTGGTCTGTATGGTCCACGTGAGCTGGTGTGTATGGTCCACGTGAGCGGTCTGTATGGTCCACGTGAGCTGGTGTGTATGGTCCACGTGAGCGGTCTGTATGGTCCACGTGAGCTGGTCTGTATGGTCCACGTGAGCTGGACTGTATGGTCCACGTGAGCGGTCTGTATGGTCCACGTGAGCTGGTCTGTATGGTCCACGTGAGCTGGACTGTATGGTCCACGTGAGCGGTCTGTATGGTCCACGTGAGCTGGTCTGTATGGCCCCCCCCCCCATCTTAAAAACAGGGACAAGGTTTTACAAGTCGGCGTCCTTGGGTCAAAATATTCATTCCAGAAGATTTTGATTATATAGTGAGCTTGCCTGAACGTTGTTCAGTCTTAGGAGAAACGGAGGTTGATCTTCTCTGTGACCTTCTGATATTGAGATGATCTCTTGGCTAATCTTCCGTGTAGCATCCTAACCTTGATGTAATCAATTAGCTGACCTCCCCTGTCTCTCACACACATCAACACTAATCATCGAGTATCTCTCAAGGCGACAGTTAAATGCGCATGTGACTGAGTTAGGTGATATCTACCTAGTGTAAATGAGCTGGTGGTCTAGTACGCCACTAACACAGCACCACTGTCAGGTAACTAACCTCTTCTTCTCTTGGCAGCTGCGTCTCTTCCGTCGGGAACACCTGGAAGATCTGGAATCTGTTTCCAGATCCGTTCAGCAAGTGATTGAGCGCACTAAGATCAACATAGCCTGGATGAACGAGAACTACAAGGTCATAGTCAACTGGCTTGACAAGAACGGCTACTCCACGAAGCTCAGCAGCGCTTAAAAGAGTCAGAAGAACTCCCATGAAGGAACGTTTGCTTCACCTATTCACTATAACGGCGGACATTGCCTAGAATCCCAGATTACTTCCTCACGCCAAAGGCCAGCGACGCCTAGATCAACTTCCAGGAACATTCAGTAGGAACTAGAAATTGTAATTTAGTTCACCTGGACGACAACGCAGCCTCCAACTGACGCATTACTGACCTGACGTATACAACACTAGCAAGTTGTAAATAAATACGCCTGGCTATCGCATTTATTTGTCCTAAAACATTACATTCAACTTTGAAAATGATCTGAGTGCAAAACCTGCACGAAGAAAGTAATATACACATTAGACCAATATTATGGCAGAAAATAAAGTTAATTTGCCCAAATGTAAAAAATTATCATAAGTGAGATATTAGTTTGATCACGTTTGATGCTGTAAACAAATAATTTGTTGATTATATAATTGACTGACTGAGATATGGGTTTGACTGAGCGATGTAATTGATAGACTGACATAATTGGTCCGTCATCGGAACATCTAGATCATTGCTGCCACTCGATGCCACAACGGTCTCCAGGTAAAGCCAGGTCTTGAAAAAAACATGCTGTCGTTTAGAGCTCTTTAAATTCTACATATCGACTCAGAGTTCTAAAGGATTTTTACACACGCACAGCTCTCAAAGAGCGCTACAGGTGTTCAGAGCTCTCAAAGCTCTATATAATCGTCTTGAACCAGAAGTATTTATTCATTCCCTGATACTAAATGTCTCGAGATCTCTGCGACGAAAGCTTCAAGGGCGATATAATGAAGGATAAAGCTTCCTCAAATTAATATATCGAAAGCAACGAGTGCATTCATGTTCTAGCCGGTGATTGCCGATGTATTTAGGTTTCAATAGACTTTCTTAACTTAGATGTTGCGATTACCGTTGGCGCCTGACATGGACATCTGAGGCTCCGACAAACTTAGCTCAATGGTCTTAAGGTCCCGAATTTATTTAGTAACTTGACATTGAAATGGTAAAACCCATTGGTTCTAAAGTATCGACGCTTTTAACGGTTTAAACCTGAAAGGTTGAAGTTTTTAGCAAGAACATTTAAAGACTTCTTTTAGCAAGAAGATTACTGCTCTTTGGGATTTTAGGTTCGATAATTATAGACCCTTGGTTATTCAATTTAAATGGAATAATAATAACAAGAGGTCTTGTTTTGTGACTCCCGGTCAACATTAAAGCTGGCGATTGACTTTGACTACAAGAGAACAGTAGGTCTTTGATCTTGAAGTTCGAATAGCAGTAGAGATTTGATCTTGAAATTCCAATGGCATTAGGCCCATGAACTTGATTTGATTTCCATATATCAACAAGCATATGATCTATGAAGTTCATATAAGAGTTCATTCTTCATCATCAAGTCCATATCTCATTGAACCCCTGAGTTTAATTTTTAGATAAAAGCATCCAAATGATGTTGAAGATCGGATAAAAAGTGAGCCCCATGTTCGAATAATATGAGAACTATCATTTTAAAATACGAATAACAGTTTTTTTTTTAACTTTGAAGTTGGAAAGTTCCGGAGTAGTACATTGAATTTGAAATAACAGAAAGCCCGTGGTATTGTAATTTTGATAAATGTATCTCCTGGAAGTTTCGAAAACATTGGGTGATTAGTCTGTAAGTCTACATAGCAGCAGACTTACGAGTGTGAAGTCTGAGTGACAACAAGCCATGGATATTGCCACATGGAAAACAGAATACCGTCGAACAGAACTTTCAACTTAGTGCAAAATGAACCACTTGATTTTGGGTTCTGGAGAACATCATATTCCTCGTCTTATATATCAACAGCATAAGTTCTTTCCTTTTGAATTGGTAATTTTCCAATATATATATATATATATATATATATATATATATATATATATATATATATATAGCGATGTGGTATTAAAGATTCGGTAGCATTTGATCTTGCAATAAAGACATTCAAGTCTTGACTCTAAGGTATTGCAACTCCTCTAGGCTCTAATTGAAAGGCAGAAACAACGCTCTGCCTCATTCATCCACCAGGATCACCGTGGCGCGGACACTTCTTAAATTATCGTCGCTTGGATTATTATAGTCATGACGCAACATTTTCATACCACCTATGAAAGCTTTCCAGTGCAGTAGAGTGCAGGTAGATTAAATGCTGTTTTCCTTTGTTAATACCAATTAAGAATGTTTACCTTAGGCATCAATGCTAGGATCTTAGTCTGTTTCATATACATTTTTTTATTTCACAACCTTTAATTGTCATATTGGATATATGTAAATGACTTTAATTTTATAAAGCAAAACAAACTATTTTTTTGTGGACTAAAGATACTACTATAAAGAAGTTATTTAAAATAGAGACATAGAGAACCATATACATATTAGAGTTGACTGAATAGCTATAGATAAATGACATTCGTCTCTAAGAAGCAGATCCAGAAAACACATTATGGAAGTATGTCTCACATCCAGGTACTGGACCTTTTTTTGCACACACACACACACACACACACACACACACACACACACACACACACACACACACACACACACACACACACACACACACACACACACACACACACACACACACACATATATATATATATATATATATATATATATATATATATATATATATATACATATATATACATATATATATATATATATATATATATATATATATATATATATATATATATATATATATGTCGTACCTAGTAGCCAGAACTCACTTCTCAGCCTACTATTCAAGGCCCGATTTGCCTAATAAGCCAAGTTTTCCTGAATTAATATATTTACTACAATTTTTTTCTTATGAAATGATAAAGCAACCCTTTTCACTATGTATGAGGTCAATTTTTTTTATTGGAGTTAAAATTAACGTAGATATATGACCGAACCTAACCAACCCTACCTAACCTAACCTAACCTATATTTATAGGTAAGGTTAGGTTAGGTAGCCAAAAAAAGCTAGGTTAGGTTAGGTTAGGTAGGTTAGGTAGACGAAAAAACATTAATTCATGAAAACTTGGCTTATTAGGCAAATCGGGCCTTGAATAGTAGGCTGAGAAGTGCGTTCTGGCTATTAGGTACGACATATATATATATATATATATATATATATATATATATATATATATATATGTTGTACCTAGTAGCCAGAACGTCGTACTCGGCCTACTATGCAAGGCCCGATTTGCCTAATAAGCCTAGTTTTCCTGAATTTATATATTTTTGTCATTTTTTCTTATGAAATAATAAATCTGTCCATTTCATTATTTATAAGTGAATTTGATGAAATTTGAGTTAAAACTAACATAGATATATGACCGAACCTAACCAACCTTACCTAACCTAACCTAACCTAACCAATCTAAACCTAACCTAAACTAACACAACTAAGTCAATAAATTATGTTCCTAATATAATATAATAATAATAATTCAAATAAACTAATTGGAAACAATTTATTGAAAATAAAGAAAATCACTCGGCCTATCGGGCCTTGCATAGTAGGCCAAGAAGTGCGTCCTGGCTACTAGGTAGGACATACATACATATATATATATATATATATATATATATATATATATATATATATATATATATATATATATATATGTCGTACCTAATAGCCAGAACGCACTTCTCAGCCTACTATTCAAGGCCCGATTTGCCTAATAAGCCAAGTTTTCATGAATTAATGTTTTTTCGTCTACCTAACCTACCTAACCTAACCTAACCTAGCTTTTTTTGGCTACCTAACCTAACCTTACCTATAAATATAGGTTAGGTTAGGTTAGGTAGGGTTGGTTAGGTTCGGTCATATATCTACGTTAATTTTAACTCCAATAAAAAAAAATTGACCTCATACATAGAGAAAAGGGTTGCTTTATCATTTCATAAGAAAAAAATTATAGTAAATATATTAATTCAGGAAAACTTGGCTTATTAGGCAAATCGGGCCTTGAATAGTAGGCTGAAAAGTGAGTTCTGGCTACTAGGTACGACATATATATATATATATATATATATATATATATATATATATATATATATATATATATATATATATATATATATATATATATATATATATATATTTTTAGACACTCACACCCACCAGGAGACTTGAACCCTGGCCATCAAGATGGCAGGTACGCACTTAAATCCACTACACCATACTCAGAGCCCCAAAGAGGTGGGAATTCTGGGGTATTTCACCCCAGACATCCCCCTTCCTCTCAAGGCAACTGAGACAGTGAGGGATCATTCACGTTTTCCATCAAGCCCTGTTATATGCTTAATGCGCTGACTTGCTTTTAAACCACAAGTTTGAAGTATAGAAACTTCAAACTTGGTTTAAAAGCAAGTCAGTACACACACATATATATATATATATATATATATATATATATATATATATATATATATATATATATATATATATATATATATATATATATATATATATATGTATATGTATATGTATATATATATATATATATATATATATATATATATATATATATATATATTAATAGATTTGCATTATCTGTTAATAGTGCAGATCTATTAAACGCAAGATAGCCACATTTGAAAATGGAAGAATTTGTGTTACCCCTCTTTAGCAGCTCTGGCTGCTCCTTCCATTTTCAAACGTGGTTATCTGTCCCTAAAACATTATTGTGAATAATTGATCTTAAGCTGAAATTATAAAGTAACAAATATACATTATGAATATTCAAATTCAGTTCTATAACTATTGTTTTGTCTTTATGGGCTGTCTGAGTTCCCTGTTAACATATCCTAAGGTCATCTCGGCAGCGATTGATTATTCTATAATACATACGAAGTGCTAAGAAGGTGTAACTGTATAGCAACACAGTATAGCTGCAAAATTTATGTAAACTTCTCGTTGCATTAGAGCTAGCGTGGGTACTTGTAAACAATGGTTTCCTTCTAATGCTTCATATAGTGAAACTTTGTCTCAGTTTACCTTCCGTCGTGTGATCCACTCCACTGTTGTGGTAATTGTGTGGGTAAAGTTACATTGCTTATTTAGTTCAATAAGATTTTTCTTTTGTCGTTATATAGCTTTGAATTTTTACAATATATATATTTATGACATAATTTGTGAATAGAACGTTGCAGTTAATTAATAAAAATGTGATGTATGATATATAAAGTAATATATTAATACTGACTTTTCTTTTTGTCTAACCTCAGTGATGTGTATAGAAGTTTTAGGGTTATAAGAGTTTTTATGTATACCTGTCCGTGGTGTATACCTGTGTTTGGTAATAATTGTCTATGGTGTATAACTGTCTATAGTGTATACCTGTCATTGGTGCACGAGTGCCTTTATGTATAACTAACTGTCTTCGGTGTATAACTGTCCTTGGCGTATAAGTGTCTATGTATACCTGTCCTTGGTATATAACTGTGCATGTCCTCTATGTATGCATGTCCATACTGCATAACTCCCCTCTATATATGCCTGTCAAAAACTATTGATTAGTCGCTTACCGGTCTTCAAGTCCCATCTTGTTTCTGTTCAAGAATCAACGGATCATTTCACTATCTAGTGGCCTCGACGAGGACAGAAAGCCAGCAGCTTGTTAAAGGTTTAGTTAGTTAAGTCCATTTATTATGCATCCAATACCCATATTGTGGGCGGAAGTGGGCGTCCTTAGTGCGACGGTGTGTAACTGCTTCGTGAATCTGGCCCCAGATTATTAAGTTTGAGTTTTAAGCAGGCCTTACGTATCAGTTAATGATGCAGATAGTTAATTGTTTTCAATAAAAGGTTACTACCTTTCAACTAATTTTTAATAGGTTCAAAATGATATTAAACAACATTAAAAAGAGTCTTTGTCAATTTTGTAAGTATCAGACTTACTTTAATTTACATATTCAATAAAATGTATTTTTTTGTTGAAAATTGCAATAGCATTTGGTTTGTCTGCGTTGGTAACACGTAATATTAAATTTTTCTTTAAGATTTTATAAACTTTTAAAAAATTTCCTGACAGTTACTATTATGTACTATAAATATGTATTATTTATTATAAATATAATAAATACATTTATTGTATTTATTACCTGATTCCAGAAGCTGGAATCCGGAGGGAAAAATTGTAATACATAGGCAAAAAGACTTCTCTTACCCTAAATTGGACTAACATAATTAAGTCAGTAATTCATGTTCCTAATAATATTAATCAAAATAAATCACTTGGAAATAAAATTTTGAAACTAACAAAATCACTCTGCTCATTAGGCAAATTGGGCTTTGCATACTAGGCCGAGAATAGAACATTCTGGCTATTAGGTATGACATGTGTATATTTACAGCTTCTAATACCTTTAGGAAGAGGCTGTAGTGAACATTTTTATATTTAATTCATTGTTCAAAAGGAATATTTCCAACCCACATGAGCCGTAACTACAGAGCTGTATATTATTACATCATTCAAAGCCTCCCGCCAAACACACACCTAAACTACGACGTTGCTACAACGTTCGAACAAGTTTTAACACCTCCTAACCAGTTATAACAACCAATATATCAAGTTGTAACAACGTTCTAATACGTCATAAACACGTTAAGCCAAGATGTAACAACTTTATTACAAGTTGTAACAAGCGGAAAATAGAGACAGTTTCGGATTGTGTTTCCAGGGCTTATACTATGAGTGATGGCCGAGCCCAGACGTTCTTAATCCTGGCGCTGAAGCCCTGCTGTCCCAGCCACTTCACCACAGTGTCGTAGTTGGCGTCCATCCATGCAATGTCGTTCGTTATCGTCTCTATAGTCTGATCAATTTTTCTGGTGGCGGTTTTGAGCTCCCCTCGATGCTCCCCCTGGAAGGCCATCACCTGAGGAGAAAACACTTCCTTATGTACATGTACTGAGACTCATTGTCCTTTGTAAATCATACCTTTATAGTATTAAAATTGTGGAGGGATTTAAAATAGCTGGAGGGAGGGACCAGGTGAGCTAGATGGAGGGACCGGGTGAGCTGGAGGGGGAAGACCGGGTGAGCTGGAGGGAGGGACCGGGTGAGCTAGAGGAAGGGACCGGGTGAGATAGAGGGAGGGACTGGGTGAGCTAGAGGAAGGGACTGGGTGAGATAGAGGGAGGGACCGGGTGAGATAGAGGAAGGGACCGGGTGAGATAGAGGGAGGGACCGGGTGAGATAGAGGGAGGGACTGGGTGAGATAGAGGAAGGGACCGGGTGAGATAGAGGGAGGGACTGGGTGAGCTAGAGGAAGGGACCGGGTGAGATAGAGGAAGGGACCGGGTGAGATAGAGGGAGGGACTGGGTGAGATAGAGGGAGGGACTGGGTGAGATAGAGGAAGGGACCGGGTGAGATAGAGGGAGGGACTGGGTGAGATAGAGGGAGGGACCGGGTGAGCTAGAGGAAGGGACCGGGTGAGCTAGAGGGAGGGACCGGGTGAGACAGAGGGAGGGACCGGGTGAGATAGAGGGAAGGACTGGGTGAGCTAGAGGAAGGGACCGGGTGAGATAGAGGGAGGGACCGGGTGAGCTAGAGGAAGGGACCGGGTGAGCTAGAGGGAGGGACCGGGTGAGATAGAGGGAGGGACCGGGTGAGCTAGAGGGAGGGACTGGGTGAGCTAGAGGAAGGGACCGGGTGAGATAGAGGGAGGGACCGGGTGAGCTAGAGGAAGGGACCGGGTGAGCTAGAGGGAAGGACCGGGTGAGATAGAGGGAGGGACCGGGTGAGATAGAGGGAGGGACCGGGTGAGCTAGAGGAAGGGACCGGGTGAGCTAGAGGGAAGGACCGGGTGAGATAGAGGGAGGGACCGGGTGAGCTAGAGGAAGGGACCGGGTGAGCTAGAGGGAAGGACCGGGTGAGATAGAGGGAGGGACCGGGTGAGATAGAGGGAGGGACCGGGTGAGATAGAGGGAGGGACCGGGTGAGCTGGTGGGAACCCACCAAATATTTTCCCGTTTTCTGAACGTTTTCAACCCAAAATTTTATTATTTTATTTACATTTTAAATTACGTTTTATACACGTGTTTTGAGAATGTGTAAAAACGATTATAAAACGTGAGGTCAGAATGTTTTAATAAAAGGTGTTTTTAATGTTATGATATAATGTTTTAGAGCAAAGGTTTTTAAAACGTTAATTGTAATTATTAATTATTGAAATTATTAGGTATAATTATCTTTATTGTATTTAGAGAGAGAGAGAGAGAGAGAGAGAGAGAGAGAGAGAGAGAGAGAGAGAGAGAGAGAGAGAGAGAGAGAGAGAGAGAGAGAGAGAGAGAGAGTTATAGTGTCATTACCTCTTTGAGCTGTTGCCTAGTGTTGAAATATTTAGTAGAGGCCGATATGATGTTGGGCTTTGCCTTTCCTCCCAAGCTGTGCAGGAAAAGAAGTCAGTATTAAAGAAAATATTGAGATTATCATAAACTGCTTTCATACATCACTTCAAATATTTTGCCATTATTACCACAGTGCACTAGTCAAACTCAGATATGTATCGCAATACATAATCGTGTATCATTGACAGTGCTAAACACTATCAGTTAGTAGTTGCTTTACTTAATAATTTCGCTATTAAGCAAGTTAGCTCAATAGCAGTAGAACTAATATGCTTGCTACTTTTTGCAGTTTCATACAAGTTTGTTGAAAAGCTGTAGACCTAAAAATTTTTTTTTATTAATTTAGGAGTAAACACTTTGAATAACAGTGTCTAAAAGTATTTTATTACAAACTGTAAAGAGAAGAAGCTTGTTTAGTAGACAAAGCTCCTAAACATGTTTGTTTACTTGCTGTTAACCTTCACAAGACTGCTAAACTCCTCGTAGGTCTAAATAAGAGCAGTTAATAATTTTAGATTAAAAAAATATAAACTAACTAGTCAAAGATTTTTTTCCAGTTGTCCCTGAGGAAGGTCCAGGCCAGGGGACGCCCCACGTCGTTATAGGCTACAGACGCAAGGACAAGCTGTGAGTCCTGTTTCCTGATGCCACTGTTGGGATCGATGGCCATCTCCAAGTACCTGAAGAAAAATACCAATCATTTTTATCAAAATCATTAAAAGAGCATTTTTGTTTTTTTTTCCGTAATGAAACTACGATGATTATTTAATCTTAATATTTTTGCTTCAATGAGAATCTAAAATATTTTTATTGAATTCAATTTCTTAAGAACATAAGAATATATGAAATTGAAGAAGTGATATGAAGAGTTAAATAGAAAACAAGGTATGAGCATTTCAGGGGAATTGTTGCTTTACTGTGAATCTACCTGATATATTATAAGCTCCTGCAGTACATTGCAGGCATGAGTAGCACAGTATTGATTACTGAAAAGCAGTGCAAGCCAAGAGTTTTAATTGAGTCTTTGTTGACTCATTTAGGCTTTGTTGACCCTTCGTTCTCTAGATATAAAACTCACTTTTCGGCAAACTAACACACTCTGTAGTAATCTGGTTCGCACTGCTCCTTTTGCTTCATGCTGCTGCTGGTGTCTACTTTATTTCCTGTTCGTCTTGCCCTCTCCAATACTTTGGCGAAACAGACCGTACACTGAATGACAGACTAAACAACAAAAAAGTAGTGTTAAGTGTACAAACACAAACAATGCTCTTCCATCTCATGTTAGAGGCAGCTCATCCTCCAAACAAAGACCCAAAAGTGATTCCATGCATCTGCCAAAACCCCCTGTTTATGAATGAAAAACGGTTTATTCGCGACTCACAACTGATGACGTTCGAACACTTCCGGAACAAGTGCTTTACTGACGAATTTTGTTCGAACCACAACGCTGTAAACAGCCCGTCCTCCAAACAAAGATCCAAAAGTGATTCCATGCACCCGCCAAACCCCCTGTTTATGAATGAAAAGCGGTTTACACACGACTCACAACTGCTGACGTTCGAACATATCCGGAACAAGTGCTTCACTGACGAATTTTGTTCGAACCACAACGCTATAAATGCTTCACCCACGTACTACAAGTACAAATAATCGTCAACAGACCCTAAACACCTAACCTATATATGCACAATATGCTAAAAATTATAATATTCATTTATATTTGAGAAAATTTGTTTTGAATGAACGGCATGTAAAAATTTATGAATGCGTCTGTGGGGTCGATCGCTGGATGTAATGGATTTGAGTCGAGGACGGATTGCATTAACGTCTGGGTTTATATAAGGCTGGGCTTACGTTGGCTGCTCTTCCACTACCCTAAATTTGTACCTTAATTTCAATTTATTTACGTATTACGTAGTCCACACTTTTCATATGTTCTTGAGTATCATTCCAAAACTGTGTATTTGCTAAGAGCCTTACCAATAAATTAATTTCATTGATAGTGGAGTTGCATGTCATCCAAAGAGTAACTATTTTGGACTTTAATCGCGGTGAGAAATGTTATTGTAATATCATAACTTTTGTGCTCATTTGCATATTTCATGATCATGATCTGATGTCATGCCTTAAGAGGTTAATAATTTTTTATTAGCACATTGAAGACGGTTGCGTTTTTTAATTGATTCTCAGGAAGTACTGGTACATTAAGCTCCAGGTCAGTAGCTTTCTATTATTATTTTATTTTTGTTTATTGTCTACAAGTTTAATGAATCTGTTTTCTTTTACTTACCTGCTAAATTTTAAGGCATATTCTTCGTTAAACAGAAGTCTTTAAGAATAATTCATTGTTGTTAAACTCAGATGGGGGACCAGGCCAAACTTAAGTCAGGAGTTAATATTAAACTCGAGGATGTAACAGTTCCTACCTGGAGAGGAGCCACAGTTGTTTGGTACATCCCATGGCCCTCAGAAGAATGCTTTTCTCTGATCCCACGTTGGTCTGGAGGTACTGATTCCAGGCGAATTCCCACTCCTCTTCCTCGCCTGCCGCGAGCGCATTGCAGTACACTATTCTTTTGAGGCTGGGAGAGATGATCCTGCCAAAGGAGTAGGTACTATAATAGTATTAAAAATTAGCCCGTCCTAACAAGGTTTCCCAACGTCAAGAAATTGTCGAATTAAAGTGCCCTTATCCTAACCTACCAGAGGACCCAAAGCATAAAACAGGGCAGTAAGTCAATTTCGCGAACCGCTACCAATTTCTAGTACGACAATTTTTGACCTTGGGTAGAGTATGCGTCAAAATGCGACGTTCTATTAACACGACGAGTTGAAACAATAATGCGTTTTCTAAGACTGCTACTATATACAAGTGCAAGAATGTGAAAAGGCGATCTGGAGAAACAGTGGCTAATCACAGCAATGACAAACTTCCCCAAACCATGTTAAAATTACTTGTGATAATGAAAGCCTTAAGTTAGGGGGATACATCATATTAATAACATGCAAAAATCCACTGAACTGCAGATTTCAAATTTAGCTTGAGTTATTAAACACCGTGAGCCACCACGTGGGTGGGTACCACCACGTGGGTGGGTACCACCACGTGGGTGGGTACCACCACGTGGGTGGGTACCACCACGTGGGTGGGTACCACCACGTGGGTGGGTACCACTACGTGGATGGTTACCACCACGTGGGTGGGTACCACCACGTGGGTGGGTACCACTACGTGGGTGGGTACCACCACGTGGGTGGGTACTACCACGTGGATGGTTACCACCACGTTGGTGGGTACTACCACGTGGGTGGGTACCACCACGTGGGTGGGTACTACCACGTGGATGGTTACCACCACGTTGGTGGGTACCACCACGTGGGTGGGTACCTCCACGTGGGTGGGTACCACCACGTGGGTGGGTACCACCACGTGGGTGGGTACCACCACGTGGGTGGGTACCACCACGTGGGTGGGTACCACTACGTGGGTGGGTACCACCACGTGGGTGGGTACTACCACGTGGATGGTTACCACCACGTGGGTGGGTACCACCACGTGGGTGGGTACCACCACGTGGGTGGGTACTACCACGTGGATGGTTACCACCACGTGGGTGGGTACCACCACGTGGATGGTTACCACCACGTGGGTGGGTACCTCCACGTGGATGATTACCACCACGTGGGTGGGTACCACCCACGGGTGGAACATGACCAAGGGAACACAGGTGGAAACTGAGTACCCAAATGAGCTACAGGGACGTTAGAAAGAACTTAGTCAGAGTAGTTAACAGATGGAATGCATTAGGCAGTGATGTGGTGGAGGCTGACTCCATAAACAGTTTCAAATGTAGATATAATAGAGCCCAGTAGGCCCAGGAATCTGTACATCAGTTGAATGACAGTTGAGAGGCAGGACCAAAGAGCCAGAGCTCAACACTCGCAAACACAACTAGGCGAGTACAACTAGGTTAGTACAGTAAGGTAGAAAATTTGCCCTTTGGGTATGCTTTTAAATCACGTGCATCTTCGTGAGGATAAATCTAAATATTATAAATGCTTTTTAGTAAAAATCTGCATACTTGTGATTTTCTGCCTTGAAATGTCACTGATAAAGTTCGTAAATCAATTTTATACAGAAACTGTCTTACGTGTTGTTCTCTGGGTTGGTCATCCACTGGCGGTAGAGGCCGAGTACGTTATCTAGACAAGGTTTGTGGCGCAGCGTACAAGCCCAGCTGACGGCAGTGTGGCGCAGGTACTGCTCCAGGAGAGGATCGTCCGCTCTGTTGTTGAACCCAACCCTGTCATAGAGTGGGACCACCAAGTCCAGCAGGTAGTTCTGGCGTGGGGAAGAAAATTTCGCCTTTACTTACAAGAACAGTGAGAGATTCCACGCCCTAGAACACAAAACACGACATGGTCAAAAGAAATGCATCCTAGGATTCCATTGAATCCTCGAGGGGTTCTGAGGCTTCCACTGAAGCCAAATCCTGGAATTCACTCATTGCCGACGTGCACTCTAGCTGTGGTTCAGGAGTTCTACCTCCAATGCTTCCCTCTTACACCATTCATTACTTTTCCTGTCTCCTAAACCATTCATTACTTTTCTTCCCTCTTAAACCATTCATTACTTTTTCTTCTCTCTTAAACCATTCATTACTTTTCTTCTCTCTTAAACCATTTATTAATTTTCTTCTCTCTTAAAACTATTCATTCTTTTCCTCTTAAACCATTCATTATATTTCCTCTCTCTTAAACTACTTTTCCTCTTAAACCATTCAATATATTTCCTCTCTCTTAAACTAGTCATTACTTTTCTTCCCTCTTGTTACATTGGTGAAACCTCGATAACATCCTAGAGGAGTTGAGAGCTGGACACTCACCTTGAGAGCACCGTAACTGCCAGTGCGTGTGAACATGTTCCTTATGTAGCCCAGGTTGTTGACGGCTGCCTTCCAGGGCACGTACTCGGTCTCGTTGCCCAGGTAGCTGTAGAGCCCCAGAGCCACCTCGTAGCTCACCCGGTCTGGCACAGGGGCAGGGGAAAAGGGATGGTTAAGGCTACATCGTTAACACTGGCGGTGAGGTGTTCTAAACCCAGGTGTTTATACTGTGGCTCAAGGAAGAGTTTAGAAATCTGTAAGTTGACTTTCATATCCAATCTTACACCATTATAATTTGATTTTCAATTTTCAATATCAAAATTATCATCATTCCCCCTTCATAGTGAATCAATCAATAAATCAATGGTCGCACTCAACAACATAAAATCCCTTGTTTAATGTAATACGATACAACGCATTATAACGATGTTCAGTAACTGAAAACATCCTTCATGAAGAATATCACTAACTTATTGTATAGTGTTATCGTGCTTTATTGCGGAGTCACAGGCTCTGGGTGTTAGGCACAAGCGATTAGGCAAATATGATTTTTATGAGAATCATTAATAAGGGTTATCACAGGCCTGTCAACATAAACGTAATTCTCATATGTTTAGAACATCTGAAACGCTACTAGCTCCAATTCTTGACTAGGTCTTAGTCACAGGCCAGACTAGGCCTGACGTTAAATATTTGTATACCTTAATTTAACAGTGGATGTACATATAGTTTAGTACATAGTATACTCCATATACTTTAGTAATGAAGACTGTATAATGTAGATGGTTACAGAAATGAGGATACTGTGTAATAAACTTGTGTCCTCCATAACTAGGGCAAGGCAGGGTATCATAGCTGGTATAAAAATAATATATATAAAGATACGCACTTCCTTTGGCAAGGTTCATGGCATCATCGATGATCTGAGCTCTGTTGATGGTGTGGATGGCCCGGTGGTCGGTAAGGAGTTGCTGGATGAGCAGGTTCCAGTTGTTGTGGTCGTAGTTAACTCTGTAATAACCCGTCTCTCGCAGGTTGAAGATGACCCAATGACCCTTGTTGGGCAGGGACGGGATGGTGATGTGTGTCTCGGACTCCTTCATCCACACCTTGACCTCTGTATTGTTGAAGTTGGGGTCGTCGCCAGCTGTGTAGGTCAACGGCACCCACCACTTGTAGACGTGGGTGTCCGTAGAAACCGCCGTCCCTGCCAGCAAGAAACGTTCCTGAGGAAAAAAAGAAAGTAATATTTTTAAAATGAAAAATTGGGATTTCCATTATGTTTAAATCTTCTAAAAAGATCCTAGGATATTAAAATTTTTGTAGCAGGCTAAGTATATTGTTGTATTTCTTGTGTCGAGTGGCTAGCAGGGAGACAGTATTGAGAGCATCAACACTTCACCTGTACAACACCCGGTCACCTCACCTCTAGTTATTCACATCTACAGCAATGATGGAGGAAACGTAAACCGAAGGGCGTTACATATTTATATTAAAACGTCAGTTTTGGTAGTAGAAATGCAGTCCTCATTGTGGAAAATTTATAAAATCATACAAGCATGATAAGAGATACGAGTTCACAGATTGGGATAAAGCAAACAGGAACAGCTGCTGCCTATTTGCAACAAGCAAGAAGAAAAAGTTCTGACTCCTTTTGCAGCAAACATACTGGATAGTTTGCACCCCGATAACTACAAGCAAGCAGGGATAGTTGGCATTTCGTTTGCAATAAGCATGCAAGCAATGCAGTCTTTCCATAGCTCCACAAATATTCACGGAGACAAATTCATGGAAGAAAACACTGGACTCATCTCTAAGTCAAAGCACAGGAAGAGGTCACATATCAAGACATTCTTTTAATGTTATCGATTTCTTATCCAGTATTCCAAAGACAAATCCAACAATGGAACTATACACAATAAAATACTCAAATAAATAAACAAATGGAGGCACGAAAACTTTTGTTTTATATATACAAGAGTTATTACATTCTTGTACAGTCACTAGCACGCATAGGATTTCGGGCAAGTCCTTAATCCGATGTTCCCCGGAATACGACCCGCCAAATAGATTAACAATCAGGTACCCATTTTACTTTTGGGTAAACAGAGGCTACAGTTAACGATTGACACTCGGTAAATCCTCCCCAGCTAGGATACGAACGCAGAGCAAAGCGCTCGCAAAACGCCAGGCAAGTGTCTTACCACTTTACCACGGGGATTGTGTGTTCCTCTGGCATCAACATCAAGTGCCACTTCCTCTCTACGAGGAGATTCCACTGGGGCTGCCGAGCGGTGTTTGCCCGCTCCGGCAGTTTTGGGTGCTTGCCGTTTTCGCCGGCAGGGGGTGTGGGTGTCTCTACCCTCCCTGCTGTTCCTGGTGGTGGTGTTTACGATGGGCTGCCCTATTCCGGCTGTCGTGAGGATAAACTCCATAGGATTGGAGTTTACTGGCCGTGCTGGTTACCCATTGGTGGACTTGGTCTTGAGTTACATGCTCCGAGTCCTGGTCCAGGATGTGTATGGTGTCGAGCTGGTCACTGCTCGCTGTGTCATCATCAAGTTTATGGGTGAGGAGGTGTACCGTGGATTTCTCCGGAAGTATGAGGGACGTACTTTGCAGCTGCAGGATGGCGCAGGGTCTGTGACCATTTTGGACCGTAGTGGAGCTGTGACTTATGTAAGTGTCCATGGTGCCCCCATGGAGTTTCCCAAAGACTTTCCTGTGGCGATTCCTCCAGAGGTACGGCTCCGTCGTCATTGTGCGGATGAACTCGCTATCATCTGGCATGTATTCCGGTGTGAAGACCAACATTCGGACCCTTGGGATGCGACTGAGGTCGGACGTTCAGTCTTCTGTCCGGCTGTTAGGGTACAACGTGCGGGTGTTTTATGCATGTCAACCCTGTACTTGTTTCCGGTGTGGCTTGTTGGGGCATCAGGCTGCCGGGTGTACTGCTGTTCCGGTCGCTCCAGTGAATTTGTTCTGTGAGGAGGATTTCCTGCCGCTCCCTCTGGAGGAGGACGCTGGGGGTGAGGAGGCAAGCGTCCCGTTCGCTGCTGAGGCTCCCCCAGCATTGCCTGACGTTCCCCCGGTTGTCGCAGACCCTCCTCTGGGTGTTGTGGTGTCGTCGGATGTTTCTCCTGATCGTATCTCTGGCCCTGCCGCTCCCGTGGACCTTCCTGGTAATCCCTGTGAGGCGTCGCCATCTGCTTCCTCGTCTTCGGCTGTGGAACCTGGCCCTGCATCCTCCCCTCGGGTCCCTCCTGTGCTGGGTGCTGGGGTGGCTGCGGTGCCTCCTGCTGTGTGTGGTTCGGTTCCCCCTGTGGTAGAGGCTGCTGCCGTTCTGCATCGAATGTCGGTTCGTCCGGCTAGTGGTGCCCGTGTTTCTTGGTCAGCTTCCGGCTCTGACGATATTCGGCCGGAGCCCAAACGTTCCAGGCGTTCGTCGTCCGCCTGGCCCAATGTTGGGGATTTTAGTGACTGTGGATCCTCGGATGTGGACGGTGTGGGTCCGAATGCGCCGTTGGCTCCATGGTTAGTGGAGGTGGAGGTCCATGTGCCTGCTGGTGATGGTGGCTGTGTCTCACGTGCGCCTTCTGCCCCTCCAATGGAGGGCTCTCCGTGGTGGGGGGTGGTGGCTTCCGCTGCCAGGGATGGTGGGGATGCTGGTGCTGGGCGTAGCCTGGTGGTGACTTTGCCGAAGGATCCGCGGCGATCGGATTCCCGGCTGTCATCCTACGGTGTGCCCGTGGCTGCTGGTGCCCCTGTGGTGGTGCCCTCTATATGGGTCCGTGCTCGGAGGATGTTCATTGGGGACCTGGGGGACATGATGTCGGAGTCTGAGATGCCGCAGGGTCACTGGAAGAGGATTGCTACGTTACCGTTATACGAGGAGCCGCGGTACTTTCATGAAGAGTCTACCTTCGTGTGGGAGCGTGTGCCGATCACTCGCCTCCGGTGTAATACCATTTGGATCCCCTGTTTGCAGGTATTTGTTGCCAGGGTTCCGGATGAGATGGCATCCCCGGTGGATGGTCTCGACCCTTGGCAGTGGTTGTAATGGGAGGCGTACAATGTACGGTTCCCTCAGAGCTTATTTCCGGACAAGTATGTCTACTGATTTCCTAAATTCTGTGTTTCCTCTTGTCCTGTGTGCCCTTCTGGCTGCTTGTTTGCCCTCGCGTAGTTTGTGCCCGTGCCTTCCCCTTTAGTTTGGGGCGTAGCAGGTAGTTTGGTGTGAGTTTTTCTTCGTGTATTAGTTTTTTGTGTTACTTCTTTGCCCTGTGTGTTATATTCATGCTTTAAGTGTTGTGATTTTTGTTGTATTTACCTGTTCATATTGTTGTGCGTTGTTGTCGGTCCTTCCGGCCGGTGAGATTGTTTTGTTTTGTTCTTTCCTCCTTAATGTTTTATAATGTTACTATGTTTTATTGTTTTCTTTGCCGTGCTTGATTGTAAATTATTTTCTGTTTTGTCTTGCTGTGTGTATCTCATGCTTACATTGTTACCTTATCCAGCTTTGTTAATTGTTGTGCTGGGCTGTCGGTCCTTCTGGCCGGCGGTTTCTTGTTTGTTGTGTACTGTTTCATTTATTGTTTTATTGTATTTATTGTTTTTCCCTTGCATGCTTGCATGTAAAAATAAAAAAAAATAAAAATAATAAAAATTCCTCTCTACGCCATAACATTTAGTCAACAACTCGGTTGTTGACTAAACAAGAGATACGGACAATATTTAACACAGACTGAATATACTGGCCAGTGATTGGTTCTGTTAACTATAAATAGTTAGTTATAACTAACCTGTTAACTGAGGACTTTGCTCTTGAACGCTTCCGTAGTTTCGGCCTGAGAGTGTTTAGGCACTAGTTGATGCCTGATTATGTCCATGACCCAAATGCCAGGTTATGTCCATGACCACAAGGGGTTTCTGCAGAGTGGGTATGTTTCGATAATTTTGGGAAGCCAACAGTGGAGACAGTAGCAGAAGTACCGATCCTTACTCCCCCCCTGAGAGACAGGAATGGAAGTACTGTCCGTCACCACCTGGCCACCTCACTTAAGAGACAATAGCAACCGACCCTCACCACCTCACTGACCTCACTTGAAGTACCGACCCTCACCACCTCACCTGGGAGACAGTAGCGGAAGTACCGTCAGGGCTCCTGTCCACCATGATGACGGGGTAACCCTTCTGCAGCGTCCAGGTGTCCATGATGGTCTTGACAGTGAGGTGAAGGGGCAGTGAACCGTCCTGATGGGCCGCCTCCGTCAGGTGTTCCCAAAGGTCGTCCTGCTCGGCGTTCCCATACTTGCTGCTCAACAAGACCAAACAATCTCAGCTGTACACACATCAACAACTCCTTCATCTTTACTTATGGAAGAGAAATTTAACACCAGATAAACGTGACAAATAAAATAAAGACTTACAAAACACTGAGGTAGTTGCTCAGTCCCTTCCTCAAAGTGCGCTCCGTCAGGAAGTGGTTCATCATGCGGATAATGGATGCACCTGAGATACGGATTTAATAAGCATTACAATATAAATATTTATGAGATTTGTATACATGGACAAATTATAATATTAGAACACTAACAGAGGATGAGTTTCGTCTGGAAAACAGGACTACATGAGGCACAACGAGTATACACAGTATACACTCAGCAGACAGTATACATTCACTTAAAACAAAATCTACCACTTACGAGCAATTCATACCAGTGCCACCTCTTGGGTGGCTTAATCTTCATCAATCAATCAATCATATTGCAACTTATTCATGTTACATATTTTATTGATATTCACGGGCATATTGTATTCATACCCATGCCACCTCTTGGGTGGCATAATCTTCATCAATGAACCAACCAGACTGAAATTGTGGAATACAAAAAATCTTTGTAAAGGGATCAGTAAGCACCAGAGATGCTTCTAATCAAGCAAAAAAAAAAAAAAGTAGCTTCAATATAATATATAGTACCGTAGACATTTACATAAAGTTATCTGATCTTTGAACATCTCACCTTTGTCGTAAGATATGATGTCGAAAATTTGGCCAATCTCATTAGGGTGGCCAACGGGGATGCTTATCTTGTGGGACGACTCCAGGCTGTCTAACCTGAACACGTACTGGAGATTGTCAGTGACGAACAATTCTTTCACCTTCCACGTGGGTTCAACCTTTAAGAAACAAACACCTAATATATATGCTTGGGATATGAGTAAGTTTTTACATCAATCCAAAGAATAACACACATCATCCAAGTAAATGATCTTTGTAATACGTTCTAAGGGGAAAATATTAGTGCAAATTAATTATACATCTAAATATTGAATCACAAGAAGGTGTCCAAGAGGGTGACCCCCTTGCTCCTTTTCTTTTCTGCCTAGTCATCAAGGAAGTCACCGATAACCTGTCCAGTGAGCTCAGTATTTGGTTTTTGGACGATGGTACTCTAGCCGGCTCCCCAGCCTCCCTCTTGGACGACATAAGAATAATTCAGGAGCAAGGAGCAAGCCTAGGCCTTTCCCTGAACTCTTCCAAGTGCGAAATAACCTCCACCAACTAGCACATAATAGAGCAAATAAAGGTTGTTTTGCCTGACATTCATACAACCAACCCTGAGGACAGCACACTCCTAGGTGCTCCTCTTGGAAGGAATGCCATCGACGAGGTCCTTGGTAAGAAGATCACTGACCTGAAGAGGATGAACGAGAGGATTGAAGACATCGATGCTCATGATGCACTTTACCTCATCACCAGATGCTTGTCCCTCCCCAGGCTGACCTACTTTCTAAGATGTTCGCCATCTTTCAACAATATTAAACTAGAAGAGTACGACAGCTCGCTGAAATCAACACTAGAAAAAGCCCTCAATCTTTCCCTCAGCGACTCACAGTGGAAACAGGCCTCCCTTCCTGTCAGACTCGGGGGCCTTGGTGTTGGCACAGCAACACAAATTGCTGTACCAGCGTTCCTGTCTTCTTCAGTGGGGTCTGACAACTTGGTGAAGGAAATCCGACCTGAGCACCTAGTTCAACAGGCAGGGGTACATGATCCCAGCTTCACAAACTGCACAACCAAATGGGTCTCTCTCGCAGGACCAGCACCCCAACCAACGCCTTCTGAAGCCCATAAGCAATCCAGCTGGGATCGCCCCATTGCCGACCAGGAAACGGCGATTTTGCTAGAAGCTGCGACAACACCACATGACACTACCCGACTTAGGGCTGTAGCAGCTCCCCATGCAGGTGATTTCCTATTAGCAACCGCACCCGTCTCACACCGCAGGCCCTCCGAATTGCCGTGGCTCTCCGAATCACTGCCCCAATCCACACCGAATACAGGTGTATTTGCAGCGAGGCAGAGGCCGACAGGTACGGACGGCATGGCCTTCTCTGCCAAAGGACAGGAGGATGGCATGCAAGACACAGTGAGGTCAATGACATTATTAAGAGAAGCCTTACCACAGCTGGTTGTCCAGCAGAGAGAGAGCCCCGTTACCTAAAGTCCCGCAACTCTGATGAGCCTGTCAGTCGCCCAGACGGAATCACGGTGAACCCCTGGAAGAATGGTAGACAGTTGGTGTGGGACTACACTTGCGTTTCAACTTTAGCCAATACCTATGTCGACTTCAGTGCTACACAAGCAGGAGGAGCTGCCAATCACCGGGAAGCGGCCAAGTCACGTAAATACAGAGACCTTGAGCATCACTACAATTTTGTCCCCATTGCCTCAGAGACACTTGGTGCCTGGGGTAAAAGTGCTGCTAGCTTTTTGAAGGAGTTGGGGTCTAAGCTAATCGAAACAACTAGAGACCCTAGAGCTGCCAGTTTTCTTTTTCAGCGCCTTAGTATGGCAATCCAGAGAGGAAATGCTCACTGCATCCATGGTTCCTGCCCACCATCTGAGGAGCTGGAGGAGCTATTCATCTTGTGACAAGCAGCCTTGTACCCTGCATGTAATCAATATTGTAACTTTTTTTGTGTAATGACATTTTCAAATAAAGTTAGATAAATATACACACATACCAAAAGAATAGGGGTGGTAGGAGAAGAAAATATAAAAGTGTTCAGTGAGGATCCACAAGGTCTTCTCTGAGTACTCTTTATTTTCTTCTCCGAGGCTATGGGTCCCTACACTTGCAAAAAAAAAAATCTAAATATTGTGTGTATATATATATATATATATATATATATATATATATATATATATATATATATTATTAAATATGACCGAAAAAGTAAGATTAATAATTCTAACACGAATTTTCTCAATCTTTCGTACATTACGCTTCACTGTTGGAGGTAAATCAAAAATCACTTCTCCAAAATTCATTTTAAAATTTTGTGGACGAGACAATCGGAATGATAGCCGACAGAGTGTATCGTGATCCAGCCTGTACTCCTCTTGACATGCCAGAAAGTATTCTGAGGAAACTACTCCAAGCTTGTACTAAAGAGGCACCCTTCTTGAGCCCGGATGGGCACATGTATAAGCAAGTAGATGGGGTCGCCATGGGTTCTCCCCTAGGTGTCCTGTTTGCAAACTTTTACATGGGTACCATCGAGCAAAAAGTCTTAGTCGACATGAACTTGAAACCGGCCATATACTGCAGGTATGTTGACGACATTTTTACACAGGTACCTGATGTCAGACATCTGCAGAAGCTGAAGGAGGCATTTGAGCAGAGTTCCGTGCTGCGTTTCACTTACGAGACGGAAAAGGATGGGAAGCTGCCTTTTCTAGATGTAACAGTCATGGAAAAGGGCGGAGGTTTCCACACTGCAGTCTACACTAAGGAAACAAACATAGGAATGTGCCTAAATGCCAACAGCGACTGCCCTGACAGGTACAAGAGGAGTGTTGTTAACGCATACGTCGACTGTGCTCTCAGCCACAGCTCAGAATGGAAGCAAGTCGACGAAGAACTCTGTAGGGTAAGGCAGGTCCTAGTCAATAACGGCTTCTCCAATGGTTTCATCGAAGACATCATAAGAAGGAAAGTGAAAAGCCATGCAACCTCTGAAGAGACAACTAACACAACACCTATACCCCCTATTAGACTATTTTACAGGAACTTCTTTTCCACAGCTCATAAAACGGAGGAAAGGGTCCTGAAAGATATTGTTAATAGAAACGTTATCCCTACAGACAAAAATCAGAGGATACAACTGACGATTTACTATAAAACCAGAAAAACGGCCAGCCTATTCATGAGAAACTCTCCAGACACAAAACAGAACGCTTTAAAAGAGACTAATGTCGTCTATGCCTTCAAATGCCCACTTGGGGACTGTAAGCTCCAAAAAACCCAGTATATAGGCAAGACAACAACATCTCTTTCTAGGCGTTTAACGATGCATAAGCAACAGGGCTCCATTAAGGAACATATAATCTCTTCCCATAACCAAACCATCGCCAGAGAAATCCTAGTAAACAACACAGAAATCATCGATAGATACAGCGATAGCAGGCGGCTTGACGTTTGCGAGGCACTACACATCAAGAAGTCAACACCAGCAATCAACAGCCAATTATTGCACAACTATATTCTACCCACCTCAAGACTCCGCTCCAATATAGAAGCATCAAGAAATATGGACCAATAGGCTTTCTACAAACACTTCTATTCAATACCCATTGTTTCTGTTCTGTCTTGTGTTGATACTTTTAATACCCTATTAATATCCCCTCCTGTTCTGTCTTGTGTTAATGCCACATCACCCTTCCCACCTCACTCAAATGTAGATATAAAATCAGAGATACGTTCTAATCAGTTGTGTATTTGTGAAGTCTTTGAAAATGTAATAAGTTTTACGAAACGCGCCCGTGTCGCGTCAGACTAGAAATAAAAATGAATTTTGGAGAAGTGATTTTTGATTTACCTCCAACAGTGAAGCGTAATGTACGAAAGATTGAGAAAATTCGTGTTAGAATTATTAATCTTACTTTTTCGGTCATATTTAATAATATATGTCTACAGGAAAGACTGCTACCAAAATATACTAATATATATATATATATATATATATATATATATATATATATATATATATATATATATATATATATATATATATATATATAATCTTTGGACAACACCCACCAGTGGGACTCGAACCCAGAAAGCACAACTACCTTCCAGTAGCTGGCATAACTAGTATGCTTTAACCCACTACGCCATCAGACCTTACAAAAGAAGTAGATAGTTCGAGATATATATCTCAAACATCTCCACCTCCCGAAGGCACCAGATGAGTGAGGGGTCAGTCTGCATTTTTCGTCAAGCCACTGTCAATGTGAGAG
>NC_091153.1:10777063-10832063 GCF_040958095.1 Procambarus clarkii
GCTCCTGGGAGTATGGGTTCGAGTCACTTCTGGGGTGTGAGTTTTCAGTCGCATATAGTCCTGGGGACCATTCAGGCTTGTTCGCATTTGTGTTCCTCACGTGTGCCCCAAAGAATGAGGTGATTTGATAAAATGCTATGCCCAAGATTATCATCCGAGTGCCGGCGGGGAAGTGGTTCAAATAGCTTCGGCTATCACTTCCTTATGTCCGGTCGTGATGGTCAAGCGGATTAAGGTGTCCTGTAGTTACCAGTTGCGTTGCTCCTGGGAGTATGTGTTCGAGTCACTTCTGGGGTGTGAGTTTTCAGTCGCATATAGTCCTGGGGACCATTCAGGCTTGTTCGCATTTGTGTTCCTCACGTGTGCCCCAAAGAATGAGGTGATTTGATAAAATGCTATGCCCAAGATTACCATCCGAGTGTTGGCGGGGAAGTGGTTCAAATAGCTTCGGCTATCACTTCCTTATGTCCGGTCGTGATGGTCAAGCGGATTAAGGCGTCCTGTAGTTACCAGTTGTGTTGCTCCTGGGAGTATGGGTTCGAGTCACTTCCTGGGTGTGAGTTTTCAGTCATATATATATATATATATATATATATATATATATATATATATATATATATATATATATATATATATATATATATATATATATATATGTCGTACCTAGTAGCCAGAACGCACTTCTCAGCCTAATATGCAAGGCCCAATTTGCCTAATAAGCCAAGTTTTCATGAATTAATTGTTTTTCGACTACCTAACCTACCTAACCTAACCTAACCTAACTTTTTTGGCTACCTAACCTAACCTAACCTATAAAGATAGGTTAGGTTAGGTTAGGTAGGGTTGGTTAGGTTCGGTCATATATCTACGTTAATTTTAATTCCAATAAAATAAAATTGACCTCATACATAATGAAATGGGTAGCTTTATCATTTCATAAGAAAAAAAATAAAGAAAATATATTAATTTAGGAAAACTTTGCTTATTAGGCAAATCGGGCCTTGCATAGTAGGCTGAGAAGTGCGTTCTGGCTATTAGGTACGACATATATATATATATATATATATATATGTCGTACCTAATAGCCAGAACGCACTTCTCAGCCTACTATTCAAGGCCCGATTTGCCTAATAAGCCAAGTTTTCATGAATTAATGTTTTTTCGTCTACCTAACCTACCTAACCTAACCTAACCTAGCTTTTTTTGGCTACCTAACCTAACCTTACATATAAATATAGGTTAGGTTGGGTTAGGTAGGGTTGGTTAGGTTCGGTCATATATCTACGTTAATTTTAACTCCAATAAAAAAAATTGACCTCATACATAGAGAAAAGGGTTGCTTTATCATTTCATAAGAAAAAAATTATAGTAAATATATTAATTCAGGAAAACTTGGCTTATTAGGCAAATCGGGCCTTGAATAGTAGGCTGAGAAGTGAGTTCTGGCTACTAGGTACGACATATATATATATATATATATATATATATATATATGTCGTACCTAGTAGCCAGAACTCACTTTTCAGCCTACAATGCAAGGCCCGATTTGCCTAATAAGCCAAGTTTTCATGAATTAATATAATTTCTCAAAATTTTTTCTTATGAAATGATAAAGCAACCCATTTCATTATGTAAGAGGTCATTTTTTTTTTATTGGAGTTAAAATTAACGTAGATATACGACCGAACCTAACCAACCCTACCTAACCTAACCTAACCTATCTTTATAGGTTAGGTTAGGTTAGGTAGCCGAAAAAGTTAGGTTAGGTTAGGTAGGTTATTTAGTCGAAAAGCAATGTATTCATGAAAACTTGGCTTATTAGGCAAATCGGGCCTTGCATAGTAGGCTCAGAAGTGAGTTCTGGCTACTAGGTACGACATATATATATATATATTATTATAGACTGTGGGTTGGTTGGTGTTGTCGTCGTCGATCCTTCTCTATGGACAACCCAACCCACAACTCGGCAGAGTGCTTATACTAGGAGATCACCCTTGGCGCTTCTGGCTCTTGGAGAGGGGCTCAACGTCACACGTTTAGGGGATGCGGCTCCAACACTTAGCCTCGTTGTCACGTGCACACACCCGCTCGAGCCGCTGTGACTCCCCACTCTCTCCTTATGAGATATGATCTCCTCAATCCCCTAGGACTTACTAGTATTACCTCTTACCCTGTCCACAGCAGTGGTTCTTGGCTCTTTCTCTCTCTCTCTCCTTCTTCACTACTTCCTGGGAAGCCTCACTAGGACAAGGGCAAACACCAGCAAATTGTGACACATTTACTGAACAAAGCACATACACGATACATACACACATATAATAATAATGAATCCTATACTCTATAATATCACAATCAGGTTGCACTCCAATACCATCAGAACTCTATTATCAGCTTATCAAGTGGTATCCTATCTCCTGGTTCACCACCTGATACTATTAACCTCCTCAAGTTGGTCAAGCCTACACACTGTTGCACCATCAACAAGATAACATATATATATAGAAAATCAGCATTTGAATGCAATAACATATACCAGTATAAATGTTCATTGATACTTCAGTATAAAAAACTCCTTGACATAAGGATGCCAACAGTCACTCACCTCTCACTGCGTCTTGCACGCTACTGACAACCAAACACTATCAACTCCCTATAAGTAATCCACCAGAACTTCCCCCTTCCACCTCTGGAAGTTCACTACCCTAATATCCTTAGGTTCTTCCGGGCTTCACTACCAGGATCCTCTGCAGCTCCTCCGGGCTGCTATCATGAAGTTTCCTTGTGCAACTACGGTGCTTCACCCTTCTGTTAGGTTCTTCCACAGCTCTCTTGGCTGCTACACCACCTCTACAGAAGCACGTGACACTCCTCTTCACTGCTGCTTCTCCTCACAGCTCGAGGTCCTCTGCTCCACTACCTTGGAGTCTCATCAGCTACATCATCTGCTGGCTTCGAAGTTCTCATCAACTTCTTCCCCAAAGACAAACCTGCAACCCATCGACACTCCAATAAAATGTTCCCCTTTAACACATAAACAAAAATAACCACACAATATGCTTGCCTCAAACCTCTATCTGTCCTCTACATACAGTGAGAGTGGACTCCCCCGTTTTGGGCGGGTCCATACTCCACCTCGCCGGGCGGCGGTCCTCACTCACTGGGAGGGTCTTCCTCCATCCGGAGCCAGGCTCCCTCAGTCGTCGGTCAGAGCTCAGAGGGGACGGACGTCGCTCCGTGCTCCTCCCTCTTCACTCTACTATTTCAGGCCTTCTGCCTTATTAAAACATGTCTAACCTATAAATAAACATCGCTACTGTCGCTGGGCACACGACCAACTACAAACAATCACTATGAACTGGCGTTTATCGTGCTTACCACAGATTAATTGGTCGAGGGCGCTTTCCCTCTGACGGCGTCTGGTCAGGGCGCTCCACACAGCCCACAATAATGCTTCTGGGCGATTTAATATCTGCTCGTCGACCAGGACTTGAGACCACAACGTTCCCAGCTCGATTCCACAGCTGGTACGTCCGCACACTTCTCTTCTCTTCGAGATATATCACTAGGGGTTCCCTTCTGGCGGGAGCTCAAACGGAGCGCGGCTTCCCCCTGCGATGTCTGGCACTCAAGTGAGGTCAAGGTCCTCCGGAAGCGAGCCTCACGCCTCCAGCAAAATGTCCACATCTCCTAGCCAGTCATTTATCTGTTTTCTCCTTCATTGCCCATAATCTCAAACTGTTATACATATCCAAGCAACTATTTTACATATGCGTTATCACCTCAATACTTGCTAGACCTTCTAGTTAGGTCAGGCTTGCTGAATAACTCTCAAGAAGGGAGACTCGTTTCTCCTGCAGGCTGAGATCATAACACTCCCCTCCCCTTATTTTGAGAGTTATTCTAGTGGCTAGGCTCGAGATAACGCATCAGCCACTACATTGTCTCGCCCTCTTATGTGCGTTATCACCAGGTCATACTCTTGGAGCGATAAAAACCATCTGGTTAATCTCTGGTTTGCATGCTTCATTTTCTTCAGGAAAACTAGGGGATTATGGTCTGTATACACCGTTACTGGGTGTCCTCCCCCACTCACATACACTTCAAAATGTTTCAATGCCATCACCAGGGCCAAAGTCTCTTTCTCGACTGTACTGTACGACCTCTGGTGCTTAACGAACTTCTTCGAGAAGAAGGACACGGGGCGGTAAATTCCATCATTCTGCTGCGTCAGTACAGCTCCGGCCCCTATATCACTGGCATCTACAAATAACGTAAATGGCGCTTCAAAATCTGGCGACACTAGTACAGGTGCCCCAGTCAACAGTCTTTTGGTCTTCTCAAACGCTTCTTGTGCTGTTCCATTCCACTCCCACTTCTTGCTCTTTGATAGCAAACTCGTCATAGGAGCGGCTATGGTGGAGAAATTTTCACAGAACTTCCGGTAATATCCAATCATACCGAGGTATCTCAACAATTCTTTCTTACTCCTGGGCACCGGGAAGTTGTCAATGGCCTCCACCTTTGTTCTTACCGGAGCAACCTCGCCTTGCCCTACTATATATCCAAGGTACTCCAGGCGGGCTCTCCCGAACTCGCTTTTTGCCAAGTTGATCGTCATGTTGGCCTTCTCCAAACGATCGAACAAATCTAAAAGTCGATCCACGTGATCCTTCCAGGAATCAGCGAACACCACAATATCATCGATGTACACTGCACATCCGGTCGCGCCTTGTACTACCTGATTCATTACTCGTTGAAAACAACTACCACTATTCTTCATTCCGAACGGCACCACTTTATATTGGTACAAGCCGTCGGGAGTCACGAACGCTGAGATCCTCTTGGCCTCCTCAGACAGGGGAATCTGGTAGTATCCCTTCAACAGGTCTATCTTCGAGACATACCGTGCACTCCCAATCCGATCTATGCAATCGTCAATGCGCGGTATCGGAAACGAGTCAGCGACCGTGAGTGCATTCACTTTCCTATAATCGGTACAGAACCGGTACGTGCCGTCACTCTTCTTCACGAGGAGGCACGGCGAACTCCAGTCACTGTCGCTAACCTCTGCCAAGTCGTTATCTAGCAGATACTTTACTTCTGCTCTCATTGCCGCTGCTTTCTCCGGGTTAACTCTGTAAGGGTGCTGCTTGATGGGCTCAGCACTCCCCACATTCACTTCGTGCACCGTTCCGCGGTGTCTTCTAGGCACGTCCGTGAATAACGACTTATTCCTCCGTAGGATCTCCACTAGCTCCTGGCGTTGGTCATCCTCCAAATGACCCAGACGCTCACCTATCTTGGCCAGGCTTTCTGTATTTGATATCTTCGCGCCATCGGCCCTCTCTAACTTACAGTTCTCCTCTTCTATTCCTTTGCCGTCTCCTCCACACAGCACCGTCGCCCGCAATGGGGTTTCCATCGGTTCTTCATCGCCTAGAGGCTTATCTCTGTCATAGTACCTCTTTATCATGTTCACGTGGCAAACCTGTGACTTCCTCGGACGATCTGGCATGTGGATTACATAATTCACATCCCCTAATGCCTTCTGGATGGTATATGGTCCACAAAATCTCGACTCGTATATACTTCCTTTTACCGGTAGCGAGACTAACACCTGATCTCCTTCTTGAAATTTCCTGCCCTTCGCCTTCCTGTCGTGGTACCTTACCATCTCTGCCTGGGATGTCCTCAAATTTTCCTTGGCCAAATCTCTGGCCCTAGAGAGTCGCTCTCTAAAGGTCTTCACATATTTTCCCACATCCACCTTAGGCCTATCCACGGTGAGCTGCTCCTTCAGCGCGCCCACTGGGCTCCTCACGGAGTGTCCGTACACCAGTTGAAATGGGGTGAATCCGAGTGATTCTACTACCGCATCCCTGATGGCGAACAACACGGATGGTAATGCCTCGTCCCAACTACTCCCTTCCTCAGCGCAGTATATCCTCAACAAGCTCTTTAGCGTTCCATGGAAACGCTCCAATGCTCCCTGCGACTGAGGGTGATACGGTGACGAGCGCACTTGCTCTACTCTCCATCCTTTCACAGTTTCCCTAAACAACTTCGACTGGAAGACACTCCCCTGGTCCGTCTGGATAACCTTGGGCATTCCTACCCACGCAATGTAGTTCTGTAGTCTATCCAGAACGGCTCTCGACGTCACTCTTCTCAGAGGGATTGCTTCAGGGAAACGGGTGGCCGTGCACATTATGGTCAGTAAGTACTCGTGGCCTTTTCTGGTCCTCTGCAACGGACCTACACAGTCTATCAAGACTCTCTCAAAAGGCTCGCCAAATGCCGGTATGGGCTTTAAGGGTGCCTTTGGTATAGCCGGAGCTGGCTTACCTGCACGTTGGCACGCCAAACATGTCCTACAATATTTCTTTACCTCCTTCCATACGTTCGGCCAGTAGAAGTGCTCCTGCACCTTATTTAAGGTCTTCTTCACCCCCAAGTGCCCTGCCATATCTACGGAGTGGGCTAGTTCTAACACAGCCGCCCTAAACTCCTTCGGCACTAACACTTGGTGCTTCTCCAACCATACCTTATCTGCGCCGGCTTTGTCCGGTCGCCATTTCCTCATTAGTACATCATCGTCCAAGTAGTAATACACGGGGGACTCCGGACATGAATTTCCCCCTTTTGCCTCCCTGATTAGATCTATAAACTCCTCTTTCTGAGCCCTAATCAGGTCCGCTCGGTTCACGCTGAACTTTTCAGGTAGGGTCATTTTCACTTCCTGTCTCCTCGAATCCTCATTCTTCTGAGCTCGATCTTCGTCGAACAGCCCAGACATGTCCATGTTGACCTCCTCCCTTGGTGGAGTCGACACTGCCATATCATCTCCAATGTCTTCCTCGGCGGCTACGTCCGACTCTGTCACTACACAGGCCGGGTATACGATGACTTGACTGTCCTCTGCCTCATCTTCAAGGATGCTGGCTAGATCTGTCTTGTCCGGCGTTCCACTTGTACCGCGGTCCTTCTGGTTCACCTCCGGCACAGCTTTTACTATCAGCTCTGGCAGCACCTTGGACCCACACAAGTCGTTCCCCAGGATCACTTGGACTCCTGGAACAGGTATGTTGGGGCACACTCCCAACATCACCTCCGCCGACAAATAATCTGACTTCAACTGGACAGCACATACGGGCATGTCACTCTTAGACAACAACCCATGAACCTTTATCCTCCTACTGCCAGCTAACAGTCGATCATTTCTTATTAGGCCTCTCAGAATCAAGCTCTGATTGGCTCCAGTATCCCTGAGGATACTAACCTCCACCTCGGGTTGACCTTCTATGCCGACCCAACCTTTACTAATGAACGGCCTATACCGCTCATTCATCAAATCTACCTTCTGTGGTTTGTCTTGTTGTACATCAATGTACTTCTTCCGGGGATCACATGTCGTCAGGGTCACGACTCTCTTGCCCTGCCGACAATCTCGCATCATGTGACCTGATCTGTTGCACTTGTAGCATCTCATTTGGGAGAAATCTCTCCTATACGCCCCCGAGTAGCTCTGACTCTGCCCACTCGTATTGGAGTTCCTCGGGCCAGATGTACTACTCATACTCTGTGGAGCTTCATTGGACTCTTGTCTCCTCTGCACACTTTTATTTTCCTGCTTACCTCCAGCAGGCGGACTCGGCAACTTTCCTTCCTGGGGCTTAAAACTAGCTGGTCTGCTTGTCTGCCCCCCAAAACTTCTTCCTCCCCAGACTCCACTGGGTCTGCTATTGCTGCGTCTCGCCTCGCTTCTCACTCTGTTCTCCCTTAAGCTCTTATATGCTTCAGTAATCATATCCGCCCTATCTGCGGCGTCTTTCACCTCCTTTATCCCTGCTTCTTGGATCTTGAACTTTGTTTCGGGATGCATCATCTCCAAGAACTTCTCCATGACCATCAGTTGCTTCAGGTCAGCGTAAGATCCAACTCCAGCAGCCTCAATCCACTTCTGGAATCGTCTTTCCAGATCTCTTGCTGTCTCAGCAAACGTACACGCTCCAACTTTGATCATCTCTCTGAAGCGCTTCCTATAAGCTTCTGGGGTTAACTGAAACGAGCGCAATATGCTGCTCTTTACTGTGGCGTAATCCTGGCACTCTTCCAGCGACAATTGGGTGTATGCCTCCCTGGCTGCACCGGTCAATCTTAACTGGACCAGCTGGGCCCATTCCTCCTGTGGCCACTCCTTGATGCTGGCTACTTTTTCAAAGTGCTCGAAAAAGCTCTCTGCCTCTTCGGGAACAAACAAGGGAATGTCCTTCTCCCTAACCCTAACATCTGGTGGGTGTGATACCTGGGTGGTGCTCTCTGGCAACCCATGTTCAATCCTTTGCTCAGCCAAGGTTCTATTCGCTTCTATCTGCATTTGTTTTGTTCTCTCTTTTTCTTTTTCGACCTGGGCTTTTTCTTTTTCCTTCTCCTGTTCCAACTCCAGTTCTCTTATTCTGGTTTTCTCTTTTTCTTTCTCCACCTCTAGTCTTGCTTTCTCTTTTTCTATTTCCAGTCTGGTTTTTTCTTTTTCCTTCTCAGCTTCATTTTTCATCTGGAGTTCTAATTTCATCTTTTCCAGCTGGAACTGTCTCTCCTTGTCCTCACGCTGCATCTGGAGCTCTAACTGGAATCTCTCCAAGCTCCTATTCCGGCTACTCCTGCTACTGCGGCTACTCTTGCTGCTCCTACTCGATCCCTGGGATCTCACGTCATCCTGCCCCTCATCCTCCTTTCTACTTTCAGCTCCTTCCTGGGCTCCTTGTTCTGCCGCTTCACTTCTGGCTCTCAACTGCCTCAGGATCTCATCCTTCATCCCAGCTACTTTAGATGCTTTCAACCTAATGCCACATTTTTCTGCTATTTGTTTCAATTGATCCCTCGTGCAACCTTCCAAGTCCTCAGGCTTGCCTGACTCCACAAATGCTTGCACCTTATCCATCTTTGTCCTGTGAGTCTTCCCAAGAGAGAGAGTATACACCTGCGGTCACACAGTTTATTTCAGCAAGGGTGTACAAATCCACTCTTGGACAGGGTGTGGGTGTGTCAGTTCACTCTCCCGGACAGGCCCCCAATTTATTATAGACTGTGGGTTGGTTGGTGTTGTCGTCGTCGATCCTTCTCTATGGACAACCCAACCCACAACTCGGCAGAGTGCTTATACTAGGAGATCACCCTTGGCGCTTCTGGCTCTTGGAGAGGGGCTCAACGTCACACGTTTAGGGGATGCGGCTCCAACACTTAGCCTCGTTGTCACGTGCACACACCCGCTCGAGCCGCTGTGACTCCCCACTCTCTCCTTATGAGATATGATCTCCTCAATCCCCTAGGACTTACTAGTATTACCTCTTACCCTGTCCACAGCAGTGGTTCTTGGCTCTTTCTCTCTCTCTCTCCTTCTTCACTACTTCCTGGGAAGCCTCACTAGGACAAGGGCAAACACCAGCAAATTGTGACACATTTACTGAACAAAGCACATACACGATACATACACACATATAATAATAATGAATCCTATACTCTATAATATCACAATCAGGTTGCACTCCAATACCATCAGAACTCTATTATCAGCTTATCAAGTGGTATCCTATCTCCTGGTTCACCACCTGATACTATTAACCTCCTCAAGTTGGTCAAGCCTACACACTGTTGCACCATCAACAAGATAACATATATATATAGAAAATCAGCATTTGAATGCAATAACATATACCAGTATAAATGTTCATTGATACTTCAGTATAAAAAACTCCTTGACATAAGGATGCCAACAGTCACTCACCTCTCACTGCGTCTTGCACGCTACTGACAACCAAACACTATCAACTCCCTATAAGTAATCCACCAGAACTTCCCCCTTCCACCTCTGGAAGTTCACTACCCTAATATCCTTAGGTTCTTCCGGGCTTCACTACCAGGATCCTCTGCAGCTCCTCCGGGCTGCTATCATGAAGTTTCCTTGTGCAACTACGGTGCTTCACCCTTCTGTTAGGTTCTTCCACAGCTCTCTTGGCTGCTACACCACCTCTACAGAAGCACGTGACACTCCTCTTCACTGCTGCTTCTCCTCACAGCTCGAGGTCCTCTGCTCCACTACCTTGGAGTCTCATCAGCTACATCATCTGCTGGCTTCGAAGTTCTCATCAACTTCTTCCCCAAAGACAAACCTGCAACCCATCGACACTCCAATAAAATGTTCCCCTTTAACACATAAACAAAAATAACCACACAATATGCTTGCCTCAAACCTCTATCTGTCCTCTACATACAGTGAGAGTGGACTCCCCCGTTTTGGGCGGGTCCATACTCCACCTCGCCGGGCGGCGGTCCTCACTCACTGGGAGGGTCTTCCTCCATCCGGAGCCAGGCTCCCTCAGTCGTCGGTCAGAGCTCAGAGGGGACGGACGTCGCTCCGTGCTCCTCCCTCTTCACTCTACTATTTCAGGCCTTCTGCCTTATTAAAACATGTCTAACCTATAAATAAACATCGCTACTGTCGCTGGGCACACGACCAACTACAAACAATCACTATGAACTGGCGTTTATCGTGCTTACCACAGATTAATTGGTCGAGGGCGCTTTCCCTCTGACGGCGTCTGGTCAGGGCGCTCCACACAGCCCACAATAATGCTTCTGGGCGATTTAATATCTGCTCGTCGACCAGGACTTGAGACCACAACGTTCCCAGCTCGATTCCACAGCTGGTACGTCCGCACACTTCTCTTCTCTTCGAGATATATCACTAGGGGTTCCCTTCTGGCGGGAGCTCAAACGGAGCGCGGCTTCCCCCTGCGATGTCTGGCACTCAAGTGAGGTCAAGGTCCTCCGGAAGCGAGCCTCACGCCTCCAGCAAAATGTCCACATCTCCTAGCCAGTCATTTATCTGTTTTCTCCTTCATTGCCCATAATCTCAAACTGTTATACATATCCAAGCAACTATTTTACATATGCGTTATCACCTCAATACTTGCTAGACCTTCTAGTTAGGTCAGGCTTGCTGAATAACTCTCAAGAAGGGAGACTCGTTTCTCCTGCAGGCTGAGATCATAACAATATATATATATATATATATATATATATATATATATATATATATATATATATATATATATATATATATATATATATATATATATATATATATATATATATATATATATATATTAGTATATTTTGGTAGCAGTCTTTCCTGTAGACATATATTATTAAATATGACCGAAAAAGTAAAATTAATAATTCTAACACGAATTTTCTCAATCTTTCGTACATTACGCTTCACTGTTGGAGGTAAATCAAAAATCACTTCTCCAAAATTCATTTTTATTTCTAGTCTGACGCGACACGGGCGCGTTTCGTAAAACTTATTACATTTTCAAAGACTTCACAAATACACAACTGATTAGAACGTATCTCTGATTTTATATCTACATTTGAGTGAGGTGGTAAGGGTGATGTGGCATTAACACAAGACAGAACAGGAGGGGATATTAATAGGGTATTAAAAGTATCAACACAAGACAGAACAGAAACAATGGGTATTGAATAGAAGTGTTTGTAGAAAGCCTATTGGTCCATATTTCTTGATGCTTCTATATTGGAGCGGAGTCTTGAGGTGGGTAGAATATAGTTGTGCAATAATTGGCTGTTGATTGCTGGTGTTGACTTCTTGATGTGTAGTGCCTCGCAAACGTCAAGCCGCCTGCTATCGCCGTATCTATCGATGATTTCTGTGTTGTTTACTAGGATTTCTCTGGCGATGGTTTGGTTATGGGAAGAGATTATATGTTCCTTAATGGAGCCCTGTTGCTTATGCATCGTTAAACGCCTAGAAAGAGATGTTGTTGTCTTGCCTATATACTGGGTTTTTTGGAGCTTACAGTCCCCAAGTGGGCATTTGAATTTTGGAGAAGTGATTTTTGATTTACCTCCAACAGTGAAGCGTAATGTACGAAAGATTGAGAAAATTCGTGTTAGAATTATTAATCTTACTTTTTCGGTCATATTTAATAATATATATATATATATATATATATATATATATATATATATATATATATATATATATATATATATATATATATATATATATATATATATATATATATATATTATTAAATATGACCGAAAAAGTAAGATTAATAATTCTAACACGAATTTTCTCAATCTTTCGTACATTACGCTTCACTGTTGGAGGTAAATCAAAAATCACTTCTCCAAAATTCATTTTTATTTCTAGTCTGACGCGACACGGGCGCGTTTCGTAAAACTTATTACATTTTCAAAGACTTCACAAATACACAACTGATTAGAACTTACGTATCTCTGCTATTATATCTACATTTGAGTGAGGTGGGAGGGATGATGTGGCATATAGTGATGTGGCATTAACACAAGACAGAACATGAGGGGATATTAATAGGGTATTAAAAGTATCAACACAAGACAGAACAGAAACAATGGGTATTGAATAGAAGTGTTTGTAGAAAGCCTATTGGTCCATATTTCTTGATGCTTCTATATTGGAGCGGAGTCTTGAGGTGGGTAGAATATAGTTGTGCAATAATTGGCTGTTGATTGCTGGTGTTGACTTCTTGATGTGTAGTGCCTCGCAAACGTCAAGCCGCCTGCTATCGCTGTATCTATCGATGATTTCTGTGTTGTTTACTAGGATTTCTCTGGCGATGGTTTGGTTATGGGAAGAGATTATATGTTCCTTAATGGAGCCCTGTTGCTTATGCATCGTTAAACGCCTAGAAAGAGATGTTGTTGTCTTGCCTATATACTGGGTTTTTTGGAGCTTACAGTCCCCAAGTGGGCATTTGAAGGCATAGACGACGTTAGTCTCTTTTAAAGCGTTCTGTTTTGTGTCTGGAGAGTTTCTCATGAGTAGGCTGGCCGTTTTTCTGGTTTTATAGTAAATCGTCAGTTGTATCCTCTGTATCAGAGGATACAACCTGATACAACTGTATCAGAGGATACAGGATGCAGATGTATCCTCTGTATCAGAGGATACAACTGACGATTTACTATAAAACCAGAAAAACGGCCAGCCTACTCATGAGAAACTCTCCAGACACAAAACAGAACGCTTTAAAAGAGACTAACGTCGTCTATGCCTTCAAATGCCCACTTGGGGACTGTAAGCTCCAAAAAACCCAGTATATAGGCAAGACAACAACATCTCTTTCTAGGCGTTTAACGATGCATAAGCAACAGGGCTCCATTAAGGAACATATAATCTCTTCCCATAACCAAACCATCGCCAGAGAAATCCTAGTAAACAACACAGAAATCATCGATAGATACAGCGATAGCAGGCGGCTTGACGTTTGCGAGGCACTACACATCAAGAAGTCAACACCAGCAATCAACAGCCAATTATTGCACAACTATATTCTACCCACCTCAAGACTCCGCTCCAATATAGAAGCATCAAGAAATATGGACCAATAGGCTTTCTACAAACACTTCTATTCAATATCCATTGTTTCGTGTTCTGTCTTGTGTTGATGAAATTAATACCCTATTAATACTCTTGTTCTGTCTTGTGTTGATGAAATTAATACCCTATTAATACCACACTTTGTTCTGTCTTGTGTTAATGCCACATCACCCCTTCCACCTCACTCAAATGTAGATATAAAATCGGAGATACGTAAGTTCTATTCAGTTGTGTATTTGTGAACTAAAGTCTTTGAAAATGTAATAAGTTTTACGAAACGCGCCCGTGTCGCGTCAGACTAGAAATAAAAATGAATTTTGGAGAATTGATTTTTGATTTACCTCCAACAGTGAAGCGTAATGTACGAAAGATTGAGAAAATTCGTGTTAGAATTATTAATCTTACTTTTTCGGTCATATTTAATAATATATGTCTACAGGAAAGACTGCTACCAAAATATACTAATATATATATATATATATATATATATATATATATATATATATATATATATATATATATATATATATATATATATATGTCGTACCTAGTAGCCAGAACGCACTTCTCAGCCTAATATGCAAGGCCCAATTTGCCTAATAAGCCAAGTTTTCATGAATTAATTGTTTTTCGACTACCTAACCTACCTAACCTAACCTAACCTAACTTTTTTGGCTACCTAACCTAACCTAACCTATAAAGATAGGTTAGGTTAGGTTAGGTAGGGTTGGTTAGGTTCGGTCATATATCTACGTTAATTTTAATTCCAATAAAATAAAATTGACCTCATACATAATGAAATGGGTAGCTTTATCATTTCATAAGAAAAAAAATAAAGAAAATATATTAATTTAGGAAAACTTTGCTTATTAGGCAAATCGGGCCTTGCATAGTAGGCTGAGAAGTGCGTTCTGGCTATTAGGTACGACATATATATATATATATATATATATATATATATATATGTCGTACCTAATAGCCAGAACGCACTTCTCAGCCTACTATTCAAGGCCCGATTTGCCTAATAAGCCAAGTTTTCATGAATTAATGTTTTTTCGTCTACCTAACCTACCTAACCTAACCTAACCTAGCTTTTTTTGGCTACCTAACCTAACCTTACATATAAATATAGGTTAGGTTGGGTTAGGTAGGGTTGGTTAGGTTCGGTCATATATCTACGTTAATTTTAACTCCAATAAAAAAAATTGACCTCATACATAGAGAAAAGGGTTGCTTTATCATTTCATAAGAAAAAAATTATAGTAAATATATTAATTCAGGAAAACTTGGCTTATTAGGCAAATCGGGCCTTGAATAGTAGGCTGAGAAGTGAGTTCTGGCTACTAGGTACGACATATATATATATATATATATATATATATATATGTCGTACCTAGTAGCCAGAACTCACTTTTCAGCCTACAATGCAAGGCCCGATTTGCCTAATAAGCCAAGTTTTCATGAATTAATATAATTTCTCAAAATTTTTTCTTATGAAATGATAAAGCAACCCATTTCATTATGTAAGAGGTCATTTTTTTTTTATTGGAGTTAAAATTAACGTAGATATACGACCGAACCTAACCAACCCTACCTAACCTAACCTAACCTATCTTTATAGGTTAGGTTAGGTTAGGTAGCCGAAAAAGTTAGGTTAGGTTAGGTAGGTTATTTAGTCGAAAAGCAATGTATTCATGAAAACTTGGCTTATTAGGCAAATCGGGCCTTGCATAGTAGGCTCAGAAGTGAGTTCTGGCTACTAGGTACGACATATATATATATATATATATATATATATATATATATATATATATATATATATATATATATATATATATATATATATATATTAGTATATTTTGGTAGCAGTCTTTCCTGTAGACATATATTATTAAATATGACCGAAAAAGTAAAATTAATAATTCTAACACGAATTTTCTCAATCTTTCGTACATTACGCTTCACTGTTGGAGGTAAATCAAAAATCACTTCTCCAAAATTCATTTTTATTTCTAGTCTGACGCGACACGGGCGCGTTTCGTAAAACTTATTACATTTTCAAAGACTTCACAAATACACAACTGATTAGAACGTATCTCTGATTTTATATCTACATTTGAGTGAGGTGGTAAGGGTGATGTGGCATTAACACAAGACAGAACAGGAGGGGATATTAATAGGGTATTAAAAGTATCAACACAAGACAGAACAGAAACAATGGGTATTGAATAGAAGTGTTTGTAGAAAGCCTATTGGTCCATATTTCTTGATGCTTCTATATTGGAGCGGAGTCTTGAGGTGGGTAGAATATAGTTGTGCAATAATTGGCTGTTGATTGCTGGTGTTGACTTCTTGATGTGTAGTGCCTCGCAAACGTCAAGCCGCCTGCTATCGCCGTATCTATCGATGATTTCTGTGTTGTTTACTAGGATTTCTCTGGCGATGGTTTGGTTATGGGAAGAGATTATATGTTCCTTAATGGAGCCCTGTTGCTTATGCATCGTTAAACGCCTAGAAAGAGATGTTGTTGTCTTGCCTATATACTGGGTTTTTTGGAGCTTACAGTCCCCAAGTGGGCATTTGAATTTTGGAGAAGTGATTTTTGATTTACCTCCAACAGTGAAGCGTAATGTACGAAAGATTGAGAAAATTCGTGTTAGAATTATTAATCTTACTTTTTCGGTCATATTTAATAATATATATATATATATATATATATATATATATATATATATATATATATATATATATATATATATTATTAAATATGACCGAAAAAGTAAGATTAATAATTCTAACACGAATTTTCTCAATCTTTCGTACATTACGCTTCACTGTTGGAGGTAAATCAAAAATCACTTCTCCAAAATTCATTTTTATTTCTAGTCTGACGCGACACGGGCGCGTTTCGTAAAACTTATTACATTTTCAAAGACTTCACAAATACACAACTGATTAGAACTTACGTATCTCTGCTATTATATCTACATTTGAGTGAGGTGGGAGGGATGATGTGGCATATAGTGATGTGGCATTAACACAAGACAGAACATGAGGGGATATTAATAGGGTATTAAAAGTATCAACACAAGACAGAACAGAAACAATGGGTATTGAATAGAAGTGTTTGTAGAAAGCCTATTGGTCCATATTTCTTGATGCTTCTATATTGGAGCGGAGTCTTGAGGTGGGTAGAATATAGTTGTGCAATAATTGGCTGTTGATTGCTGGTGTTGACTTCTTGATGTGTAGTGCCTCGCAAACGTCAAGCCGCCTGCTATCGCTGTATCTATCGATGATTTCTGTGTTGTTTACTAGGATTTCTCTGGCGATGGTTTGGTTATGGGAAGAGATTATATGTTCCTTAATGGAGCCCTGTTGCTTATGCATCGTTAAACGCCTAGAAAGAGATGTTGTTGTCTTGCCTATATACTGGGTTTTTTGGAGCTTACAGTCCCCAAGTGGGCATTTGAAGGCATAGACGACGTTAGTCTCTTTTAAAGCGTTCTGTTTTGTGTCTGGAGAGTTTCTCATGAGTAGGCTGGCCGTTTTTCTGGTTTTATAGTAAATCGTCAGTTGTATCCTCTGTATCAGAGGATACAACCTGATACAACTGTATCAGAGGATACAGGATACAGATGTATCCTCTGTATCAGAGGATACAACTGACGATTTACTATAAAACCAGAAAAACGGCCAGCCTACTCATGAGAAACTCTCCAGACACAAAACAGAACGCTTTAAAAGAGACTAACGTCGTCTATGCCTTCAAATGCCCACTTGGGGACTGTAAGCTCCAAAAAACCCAGTATATAGGCAAGACAACAACATCTCTTTCTAGGCGTTTAACGATGCATAAGCAACAGGGCTCCATTAAGGAACATATAATCTCTTCCCATAACCAAACCATCGCCAGAGAAATCCTAGTAAACAACACAGAAATCATCGATAGATACAGCGATAGCAGGCGGCTTGACGTTTGCGAGGCACTACACATCAAGAAGTCAACACCAGCAATCAACAGCCAATTATTGCACAACTATATTCTACCCACCTCAAGACTCCGCTCCAATATAGAAGCATCAAGAAATATGGACCAATAGGCTTTCTACAAACACTTCTATTCAATATCCATTGTTTCGTGTTCTGTCTTGTGTTGATGAAATTAATACCCTATTAATACTCTTGTTCTGTCTTGTGTTGATGAAATTAATACCCTATTAATACCACACTTTGTTCTGTCTTGTGTTAATGCCACATCACCCCTTCCACCTCACTCAAATGTAGATATAAAATCGGAGATACGTAAGTTCTATTCAGTTGTGTATTTGTGAACTAAAGTCTTTGAAAATGTAATAAGTTTTACGAAACGCGCCCGTGTCGCGTCAGACTAGAAATAAAAATGAATTTTGGAGAATTGATTTTTGATTTACCTCCAACAGTGAAGCGTAATGTACGAAAGATTGAGAAAATTCGTGTTAGAATTATTAATCTTACTTTTTCGGTCATATTTAATAATATATATATATATATATATATATATATATATATATATATATATATATATATATATATTATTAAATATGACCGAAAAAGTAAGATTAATAATTCTAACACGAATTTTCTCAATCTTTCGTACATTACGCTTCACTGTTGGAGGTAAATCAAAAATCACTTCTCCAAAATTCAAATGCCCACTTGGGGACTGTAAGCTCCAAAAAACCCAGTATATAGGCAAGACAACAACATCTCTTTCTAGGCGTTTAACGATGCATAAGCAACAGGGCTCCATTAAGGAACATATAATCTCTTCCCATAACCAAACCATCGCCAGAGAAATCCTAGTAAACAACACAGAAATCATCGATAGATACGGCGATAGCAGGCGGCTTGACGTTTGCGAGGCACTACACATCAAGAAGTCAACACCAGCAATCAACAGCCAATTATTGCACAACTATATTCTACCCACCTCAAGACTCCGCTCCAATATAGAAGCATCAAGAAATATGGACCAATAGGCTTTCTACAAACACTTCTATTCAATACCCATTGTTTCTGTTCTGTCTTGTGTTGATACTTTTAATACCCTATTAATATCCCCTCCTGTTCTGTCTTGTGTTAATGCCACATCACCCTTACCACCTCACTCAAATGTAGATATAAAATCAGAGATACGTTCTAATCAGTTGTGTATTTGTGAAGTCTTTGAAAATGTAATAAGTTTTACGAAACGCGCCGTGTCGCGTCAGACTAGAAATAAAAATGAATTTTGGAGAAGTGATTTTTGATTTACCTCCAACAGTGAAGCGTAATGTACGAAAGATTGAGAAAATTCGTGTTAGAATTATTAATTTTACTTTTTCGGTCATATTTAATAATATATGTCTACAGGAAAGACTGCTACCAAAATATACTAATATATATATATATATATATATATATATATATATATATATATATATATATATATATATATATATATATATATATATATGTCGTACCTAGTAGCCAGAACTCACTTCTGAGCCTACTATGCAAGGCCCGATTTGCCTAATAAGCCAAGTTTTCATGAATACATTGCTTTTCGACTAAATAACCTACCTAACCTAACCTAACTTTTTCGGCTACCTAACCTAACCTAACCTATAAAGATAGGTTAGGTTAGGTTAGGTAGGGTTGGTTAGGTTCGGTCGTATATCTACGTTAATTTTAACTCCAATAAAAAAAAAATGACCTCTTACATAATGAAATGGGTTGCTTTATCATTTCATAAGAAAAAATTTTGAGAAATTATATTAATTCATGAAAACTTGGCTTATTAGGCAAATCGGGCCTTGCATTGTAGGCTGAAAAGTGAGTTCTGGCTACTAGGTACGACATATATATATATATATATATATATATATGTCGTACCTAGTAGCCAGAACTCACTTCTCAGCCTACTATTCAAGGCCCGATTTGCCTAATAAGCCAAGTTTTCCTGAATTAATATATTTACTATAATTTTTTCTTATGAAATGATAAAGCAACCCTTTTCTCTATGTATGAGGTCAATTTTTTTTATTGGAGTTAAAATTAACGTAGATATATGACCGAACCTAACCAACCCTACCTAACCCAACCTAACCTATATTTATATGTAAGGTTAGGTTAGGTAGCCAAAAAAAGCTAGGTTAGGTTAGGTTAGGTAGGTTAGGTAGACGAAAAAACATTAATTCATGAAAACTTGGCTTATTAGGCAAATCGGGCCTTGAATAGTAGGCTGAGAAGTGCGTTCTGGCTATTAGGTACGACATATATATATATATATATATATATATATATATATGTCGTACCTAATAGCCAGAACGCACTTCTCAGCCTACTATGCAAGGCCCGATTTGCCTAATAAGCAAAGTTTTCCTAAATTAATATATTTTCTTTATTTTTTTTCTTATGAAATGATAAAGCTACCCATTTCATTATGTATGAGGTCAATTTTATTTTATTGGAATTAAAATTAACGTAGATATATGACCGAACCTAACCAACCCTACCTAACCTAACCTAACCTATCTTTATAGGTTAGGTTAGGTTAGGTAGCCAAAAAAGTTAGGTTAGGTTAGGTTAGGTAGGTTAGGTAGTCGAAAAACAATTAATTCATGAAAACTTGGCTTATTAGGCAAATTGGGCCTTGCATATTAGGCTGAGAAGTGCGTTCTGGCTACTAGGTACGACATATATATATATATATATATATATATATATATATATATATATATATAATATATATATATATATATAATATATATATTAGTATATTTTGGTAGCAGTCTTTCCTGTAGACATATATTATTAAATATGACCGAAAAAGTAAGATTAATAATTCTAACACGAATTTTCTCAATCTTTCGTACATTACGCTTCACTGTTGGAGGTAAATCAAAAATCAATTCTCCAAAATTCATTTTTATTTCTAGTCTGACGCGACACGGGCGCGTTTCGTAAAACTTATTACATTTCAAAGACTTTAGTTCACAAATACACAACTGAATAGAACTTACGTATCTCCGATTTTATATCTACATTTGAGTGAGGTGGAAGGGGTGATGTGGCATTAACACAAGACAGAACAAAGTGTGGTATTAATAGGGTATTAATTTCATCAACACAAGACAGAACAAGAGTATTAATAGGGTATTAATTTCATCAACACAAGACAGAACACGAAACAATGGATATTGAATAGAAGTGTTTGTAGAAAGCCTATTGGTCCATATTTCTTGATGCTTCTATATTGGAGCGGAGTCTTGAGGTGGGTAGAATATAGTTGTGCAATAATTGGCTGTTGATTGCTGGTGTTGACTTCTTGATGTGTAGTGCCTCGCAAACGTCAAGCCGCCTGCTATCGCTGTATCTATCGATGATTTCTGTGTTGTTTACTAGGATTTCTCTGGCGATGGTTTGGTTATGGGAAGAGATTATATGTTCCTTAATGGAGCCCTGTTGCTTATGCATCGTTAAACGCCTAGAAAGAGATGTTGTTGTCTTGCCTATATACTGGGTTTTTTGGAGCTTACAGTCCCCAAGTGGGCATTTGAAGGCATAGACGACGTTAGTCTCTTTTAAAGCGTTCTGTTTTGTGTCTGGAGAGTTTCTCATGAGTAGGCTGGCCGTTTTTCTGGTTTTATAGTAAATCGTCAGTTGTATCCTCTGATACAGAGGATACATCTGCATCCTGTATCCTCTGATACAGTTGTATCAGGTTGTATCCTCTGATACAGAGGATACAACTGACGATTTACTATAAAACCAGAAAAACGGCCAGCCTACTCATGAGAAACTCTCCAGACACAAAACAGAACGCTTTAAAAGAGACTAACGTCGTCTATGCCTTCAAATGCCCACTTGGGGACTGTAAGCTCCAAAAAACCCAGTATATAGGCAAGACAACAACATCTCTTTCTAGGCGTTTAACGATGCATAAGCAACAGGGCTCCATTAAGGAACATATAATCTCTTCCCATAACCAAACCATCGCCAGAGAAATCCTAGTAAACAACACAGAAATCATCGATAGATACAGCGATAGCAGGCGGCTTGACGTTTGCGAGGCACTACACATCAAGAAGTCAACACCAGCAATCAACAGCCAATTATTGCACAACTATATTCTACCCACCTCAAGACTCCGCTCCAATATAGAAGCATCAAGAAATATGGACCAATAGGCTTTCTACAAACACTTCTATTCAATACCCATTGTTTCTGTTCTGTCTTGTGTTGATACTTTTAATACCCTATTAATATCCCCTCATGTTCTGTCTTGTGTTAATGCCACATCACTATATGCCACATCATCCCTCCCACCTCACTCAAATGTAGATATAATAGCAGAGATACGTAAGTTCTAATCAGTTGTGTATTTGTGAAGTCTTTGAAAATGTAATAAGTTTTACGAAACGCGCCCGTGTCGCGTCAGACTAGAAATAAAAATGAATTTTGGAGAAGTGATTTTTGATTTACCTCCAACAGTGAAGCGTAATGTACGAAAGATTGAGAAAATTCGTGTTAGAATTATTAATCTTACTTTTTCGGTCATATTTAATAATATATATATATATATATATATATATATATATATATATATATATATATATATATATATATATATATATATATATATATATATATATATATATATATATTATTAAATATGACCGAAAAGTAAGATTAATAATTCTAACACGAATTTTCTCAATCTTTCGTACATTACGCTTCACTGTTGGAGGTAAATCAAAAATCACTTCTCCAAAATTCAAATGCCCACTTGGGGACTGTAAGCTCCAAAAAACCCAGTATATAGGCAAGACAACAACATCTCTTTCTAGGCGTTTAACGATGCATAAGCAACAGGGCTCCATTAAGGAACATATAATCTCTTCCCATAACCAAACCATCGCCAGAGAAATCCTAGTAAACAACACAGAAATCATCGATAGATACGGCGATAGCAGGCGGCTTGACGTTTGCGAGGCACTACACATCAAGAAGTCAACACCAGCAATCAACAGCCAATTATTGCACAACTATATTCTACCCACCTCAAGACTCCGCTCCAATATAGAAGCATCAAGAAATATGGACCAATAGGCTTTCTACAAACACTTCTATTCAATACCCATTGTTTCTGTTCTGTCTTGTGTTGATACTTTTAATACCCTATTAATATCCCCTCCTGTTCTGTCTTGTGTTAATGCCACATCACCCTTACCACCTCACTCAAATGTAGATATAAAATCAGAGATACGTTCTAATCAGTTGTGTATTTGTGAAGTCTTTGAAAATGTAATAAGTTTTACGAAACGCGCCCGTGTCGCGTCAGACTAGAAATAAAAATGAATTTGGAGAAGTGATTTTTGATTTACCTCCAACAGTGAAGCGTAATGTACGAAAGATTGAGAAAATTCGTGTTAGAATTATTAATTTTACTTTTTCGGTCATATTTAATAATATATGTCTACAGGAAAGACTGCTACCAAAATATACTAATATATATATATATATATATATATATATATATATATATATTATATATATATATATATATATATATATATATATATATATATATATATATATATATATATATATTGTTATGATCTCAGCCTGCAGGAGAAACGAGTCTCCCTTCTTGAGAGTTATTCAGCAAGCCTGACCTAACTAGAAGGTCTAGCAAGTATTGAGGTGATAACGCATATGTAAAATAGTTGCTTGGATATGTATAACAGTTTGAGATTATGGGCAATGAAGGAGAAAACAGATAAATGACTGGCTAGGAGATGTGGACATTTTGCTGGAGGCGTGAGGCTCGCTTCCGGAGGACCTTGACCTCACTTGAGTGCCAGACATCGCAGGGGGAAGCCGCGCTCCGTTTGAGCTCCCGCCAGAAGGGAACCCCTAGTGATATATCTCGAAGAGAAGAGAAGTGTGCGGACGTACCAGCTGTGGAATCGAGCTGGGAACGTTGTGGTCTCAAGTCCTGGTCGACGAGCAGATATTAAATCGCCCAGAAGCATTATTGTGGGCTGTGTGGAGCGCCCTGACCAGACGCCGTCAGAGGGAAAGCGCCCTCGACCAATTAATCTGTGGTAAGCACGATAAACGCCAGTTCATAGTGATTGTTTGTAGTTGGTCGTGTGCCCAGCGACAGTAGCGATGTTTATTTATAGTTAGACATGTTTTAATAAGGCAGAAGGCCTGAAATAGAGAGTGAAGAGGGAGGAGCACGGAGCGACGTCCGTCCCCTCTGAGCTCTGCGGACGACTGAGGGAGCCTGGCTCCGGATGGAGGAAGACCCTCCCAGCGAGTGAGGACCGCCGCCAGGCGAGGTGGAGTATGGACCCGCCCAAAACGGGGGAGTCCACTCTCACTGTATGTAGAGGACAGATAGAGGTTTGAGGCAAGCATATTGTGTGGTTATTTTTGTTTATGTGTTAAAGGGGAACATTTTATTGGAAGTCGATGGGTTGCAGGTTTGTCTTTGGGGAAGAAGTTGCTGAGAACTTCGAAGCCAGCAGATGATGTAGCTGATGAGACTCCAAGGTAGTGGAGCAGAGGACCTCGAGCTGTGAGGAGAAGCAGCAGTGAAGAGGAGTGTCACGTGCTTCTGTAGAGGTGGTGTAGCAGCCAAGAGAGCTGTGGAAGAACCTAACAGAAGGGTGAAGCACCGTAGTTGCACAAGGAAACTTCATGATAGCAGCCTGGAGGAGCTGCAGAGGATCCTGGTAGTGAAGCCCGGAAGAACCTAAGGATATTAGGGTAGTGAACTTCCAGAGGTGGAAGGGGAAGTTCTGGTGGATTACTTATAGGGAGTTGATAGTGTTTGGTTGTCATTAGCGTGCAAGACGCAGTGAGAGGTGAGTGACTGTTGGCATCCTTATGTCAAGGAGTTTTTTATACTGAAGTATCAATGAACATTTATACTGGTATATGTTATTGCATTCAAATGCTGATTTTCTATATATATATGTTATCTTGCTGATGGTGCAACAGTGTGTAGGCTTGACCAACTTGAGGAGGTTAATAGTATCAGGTGGTGAACCAGGAGATAGGATACCACTTGATAAGCTGATAATAGAGTTCTGATGGTATTGGAGTGCAACCTGATTGTGATATTATAGAGTATAGGATTCATTATTATTATATGTGTGTATGTATCGTGTATGTGCTTTGTCAGTAAATGTGTCACAATTTGCTGGTGTTTGCCCTTGTCCTAGTGAGGCTTCCCAGGAGGTAGTAAAGAAGGAGAGAGAGAGAGAAAGAACCAAGAACCACTGCTGTGGACAGGGTAGAGGTAATACTAGTAAGTCATAGGGGATTGAGGAGATCATATCTCATAAGGAGAGAGTGGGGAGTCACAGCGGCTCGAGTGGGTGTGTGCACGTGACAACGAGGCTAAGTGTTGGAGCCGCATCCCCTAAACGTGTGACGTTGAGCCCCTCTCCAAGAGCCAGAAGCGCCAAGGGTGATCTCCTAGTATAAGCACTCTGCCGAGTTGTGGGTTGGGTTGTCCATAGAGAAGGATCAACGACGACAACACCAACCAACCCACAGTCTATAATAAATTGGGGGCCTGTCCGGGAGAGTGAACTGACACACCCACACCCTGTCCAAGAGTGGATTTGTACACCCTTGCTGAAATAAACTGTGTGACCGCAGGTGTATACTCTCTCTCTTGGGAAGACTCACAGGACAAAGATGGATAAGGTGCAAGCATTTGTGGAGTCAGGCAAGCCTGAGGACTTGGAAGGTTGCACGAGGGATCAATTGAAACAAATAGCAGAAAAATGTGGCATTAGGTTGAAAGCATCTAAAGTAGCTGGGATGAAGGATGAGATCCTGAGGCAGTTGAGAGCCAGAAGTGAAGCGGCAGAACAAGGAGCCCAGGAAGGAGCTGAAAGTAGAAAGGAGGATGATGGGCAGGATGACGTGAGATCCCAGGGATCGAGTAGGAGCAGCAAGAGTAGCCGCAGTAGCAGGAGTAGCCGAATAGGAGCTTGGAGAGATTCCAGTTAGAGCTCCAGATGCAGCGTGAGGACAAGGAGAGACAGTTCCAGCTGGAAAAGATGAAATTAGAACTCCAGATGAAAAATGAAGCGAGAAGGAAAAAGAAAAACCAGACTGGAAATAGAAAAAGAGAAAGCAAGACTAGAGGTGGAGAAAGAAAAAGAGAAAACCAGAATAAGAGAACTGGAGTTGGAACAGGAGAAGAAAAAGAAAAAGCCCAGGTCGAAAAAGAAAAAGAGAGAACAAAACAAATGCAGATAGAAGCGAATAGAACCTTGGCTGAGCAAAGGATTGAACATGGGTTGCCAGAGAGCACCACCCAGGTATCACACCCACCAGATGTTAGGGTTAGGGAGAAGGACATTCCCTTGTTTGTTCCCGAAGAGGCAGAGAGCTTTTCGAGCACTTTGAAAAGTAGCCAGCATCAAGGAGTGGCCACAGGAGGAATGGGCCCAGCTGGTCCAGTTAAGATTGACCGGTGCAGCCAGGGAGGCATACACCCAATTGTCACTGGAAGAGTGCCAGGATTACGCCACAGTAAAGAGCAGCATATTGCGCTCGTTTCAGTTAACCCCAGAAGCTTATAGGAAGCGCTTCAGAGAGATGATCAAAGTTGGAGCGTGTACGTTTGCTGAGACAGCAAGAGATCTGGAAAGACGATTCCAGAAGTGGATTGAGGCTGCTGGAGTTGGATCTTACGCTGACCTGAAGCAACTGATGGTCATGGAGAAGTTCTTGGAGATGATGCATCCCGAAACAAAGTTCAAGATCCAAGAAGCAGGGATAAAGGAGGTGAAAGATGCCGCAGATAGGGCGGATATGATTACTGAAGCATACAAGAGCTTAAGGGAGAACAGAGTGAGAAGCGAGGCGAGACGCAGCAATAGCAGACCCAGTGGAGTCTGGGGAGGAAGAAGTTTTGGGGGGCAGACAAGCAGACCAGCTAGTTTTAAGCCCCAGGAAGGAAAGTTGCCGAGTCCGCCTGCTGGAGGTAAGCAGGAAAATAAAAGTGTGCAGAGGAGACAAGAGTCCAATGAAGCTCCACAGAGTATGAGTAGTACATCTGGCCCGAGGAACTCCAATACGAGTGGGCAGAGTCAGAGCTACTCGGGGGCGTATAGGAGAGATTTCTCCCAAATGAGATGCTACAAGTGCAACAGATCAGGTCACATGATGCGAGATTGTCGGCAGGGCAAGAGAGTCGTGACCCTGACGACATGTGATCCCCGGAAGAAGTACATTGATGTACAACAAGACAAACCACAGAAGGTAGATTTGATGAACGAGCGGTATAGGCCGTTCATTAGTAAAGGTTGGGTCGGCATAGAAGGTCAACCCGAGGTGGAGGTTAGTATCCTCAGGGATACTGGAGCCAATCAGAGCTTGATTCTGAGAGGCCTAATAAGAAATGATCGACTGTTAGCTGGCAGTAGGAGGATAAAGGTTCATGGGTTGTTGTCTAAGAGTGACATGCCCGTATGTGCTGTCCAGTTGAAGTCAGATTATTTGTCGGCGGAGGTGATGTTGGGAGTGTGCCCCAACATACCTGTTCCAGGAGTCCAAGTGATCCTGGGGAACGACTTGTGTGGGTCCAAGGTGCTGCCAGAGCTGATAGTAAAAGCTGTGCCGGAGGTGAACCAGAAGGACCGCGGTACAAGTGGAACGCCGGACAAGACAGATCTAGCCAGCATCCTTGAAGATGAGGCAGAGGACAGTCAAGTCATCGTATACCCGGCCTGTGTAGTGACAGAGTCGGACGTAGCCGCCGAGGAAGACATTGGAGATGATATGGCAGTGTCGACTCCACCAAGGGAGGAGGTCAACATGGACATGTCTGGGCTGTTCGACGAAGATCGAGCTCAGAAGAATGAGGATTCGAGGAGACAGGAAGTGAAAATGACCCTACCTGAAAAGTTCAGCGTGAACCGAGCGGACCTGATTAGGGCTCAGAAAGAGGAGTTTATAGATCTAATCAGGGAGGCAAAAGGGGGAAATTCATGTCCGGAGTCCCCCGTGTATTACTACTTGGACGATGATGTACTAATGAGGAAATGGCGACCGGACAAAGCCGGCGCAGATAAGGTATGGTTGGAGAAGCACCAAGTGTTAGTGCCGAAGGAGTTTAGGGCGGCTGTGTTAGAACTAGCCCACTCCGTAGATATGGCAGGGCACTTGGGGGTGAAGAAGACCTTAAATAAGGTGCAGGAGCACTTCTACTGGCCGAACGTATGGAAGGAGGTAAAGAAATATTGTAGGACATGTTTGGCGTGCCAACGTGCAGGTAAGCCGGCTCCGGCTATACCAAAGGCACCCTTAAAGCCCATACCGGCATTTGGCGAGCCTTTTGAGAGAGTCTTGATAGACTGTGTAGGTCCGTTGCCGAGGACCAGAAAAGGCCACGAGTACTTACTGACCATAATGTGCACGGCCACCCGTTTCCCTGAAGCAATCCCTCTGAGAAGAGTGACGTCGAGAGCCGTTCTGGATAGACTACAGAACTACATTGCGTGGGTAGGAATGCCCAAGGTTATCCAGACGGACCAGGGGAGTGTCTTCCAGTCGAAGTTGTTTAGGGAAACTGTGAAAGGATGGAGAGTAGAGCAAGTGCGCTCGTCACCGTATCACCCTCAGTCGCAGGGAGCATTGGAGCGTTTCCATGGAACGCTAAAGAGCTTGTTGAGGATATACTGCGCTGAGGAAGGGAGTAGTTGGGACGAGGCATTACCATCCGTGTTGTTCGCCATCAGGGATGCGGTAGTAGAATCACTCGGATTCACCCCATTTCAACTGGTGTACGGACACTCCGTGAGGAGCCCAGTGGGCGCGCTGAAGGAGCAGCTCACCGTGGATAGGCCTAAGGTGGATGTGGGAAAATATGTGAAGACCTTTAGAGAGCGACTCTCTAGGGCCAGAGATTTGGCCAAGGAAAATTTGAGGACATCCCAGGCAGAGATGGTAAGGTACCACGACAGGAAGGCGAAGGGCAGGAAATTTCAAGAAGGAGATCAGGTGTTAGTCTGCTACCGGTAAAAGGAAGTATATACGAGTCGAGATTTTGTGGACCATATACCATCCAGAAGGCATTAGGGGATGTGAATTATGTAATCCACATGCCAGATCGTCCGAGGAAGTCACAGGTTTGCCACGTGAACATGATAAAGAGGTACTATGACAGAGATAAGCCTCTAGGCGATGAAGAACCGATGGAAACCCCATTGCAGGCGACGGTGCTGTGTGGAGGAGACGGCAAAGGAATAGAAGAGGAGAACTGTAAGTTAGAGAGGGCCGATGGCGCGAAGATATCAAATACAGAAAGCCTGGCCAAGATAGGTGAGCGTCTGGGTCATTTGGAGGATGACCAACGCCAGGAGCTAGTGGAGATCCTACGGAGGAATAAGTCGTTATTCACGGACGTGCCTAGAAGACACCGCGGAACGGTGCACGAAGTGAATGTGGGGAGTGCTGAGCCCATCAAGCAGCACCCTTACAGAGTTAACCCGGAGAAAGCAGCGGCAATGAGAGCAGAAGTAAAGTATCTGCTAGATAACGACTTGGCAGAGGTTAGCGACAGTGACTGGAGTTCGCCGTGCCTCCTCGTGAAGAAGAGTGACGGCACGTACCGGTTCTGTACCGATTATAGGAAAGTGAATGCACTCACGGTCGCTGACTCGTTTCCGATACCGCGCATTGACGATTGCATAGATCGGATTGGGAGTGCACGGTATGTCTCGAAGATAGACCTGTTGAAGGGATACTACCAGATTCCCCTGTCTGAGGAGGCCAAGAGGATCTCAGCGTTCGTGACTCCCGACGGCTTGTACCAATATAAAGTGGTGCCGTTCGGAATGAAGAATAGTGGTAGTTGTTTTCAACGAGTAATGAATCAGGTATTACAAGGCGCGACCGGATGTGCAGTGTACATCGATGATATTGTGGTGTTCGCTGATTCCTGGAAGGATCACGTGGATCGACTTTTAGATTTGTTCGATCGTTTGGAGAAGGCCAACATGACGATCAACTTGGCAAAAAGCGAGTTCGGGAGAGCCCGCCTGGAGTACCTTGGATATATAGTAGGGCAAGGCGAGGTTGCTCCGGTAAGAACAAAGGTGGAGGCCATTGACAACTTCCCGGTGCCCAGGAGTAAGAAAGAATTGTTGAGATACCTCGGTATGATTGGATATTACCGGAAGTTCTGTGAAAATTTCTCCACCATAGCCGCTCCTATGACGAGTTTGCTATCAAAGAGCAAGAAGTGGGAGTGGAATGGAACAGCACAAGAAGCGTTTGAGAAGACCAAAAGACTGTTGACTGGGGCACCTGTACTAGTGTCGCCAGATTTTGAAGCGCCATTTACGTTATTTGTAGATGCCAGTGATATAGGGGCCGGAGCTGTACTGACGCAGCAGAATGATGGAATTTACCGCCCCGTGTCCTTCTTCTCGAAGAAGTTCGTTAAGCACCAGAGGTCGTACAGTACAGTCGAGAAAGAGACTTTGGCCCTGGTGATGGCATTGAAACATTTTGAAGTGTATGTGAGTGGGGGAGGACACCCAGTAACGGTGTATACAGACCATAATCCCCTAGTTTTCCTGAAGAAAATGAAGCATGCAAACCAGAGATTAACCAGATGGTTTTTATCGCTCCAAGAGTATGACCTGGTGATAACGCACATAAGAGGGCGAGACAATGTAGTGGCTGATGCGTTATCTCGAGCCTAGCCACTAGAATAACTCTCAAAATAAGGGGAGGGGAGTGTTATGATCTCAGCCTGCAGGAGAAACGAGTCTCCCTTCTTGAGAGTTATTCAGCAAGCCTGACCTAACTAGAAGGTCTAGCAAGTATTGAGGTGATAACGCATATGTAAAATAGTTGCTTGGATATGTATAACAGTTTGAGATTATGGGCAATGAAGAGAAAATAGATAAATGACTGGCTAGGAGATGTGGACATTTTGCTGGAGGCGTGAGGCTCGCTTCCGGAGGACCTTGACCTCACTTGAGTGCCAGACATCGCAGGGGGAAGCCGCGCTCCGTTTGAGCTCCCGCCAGAAGGGAACCCCTAGTGATATATCTCGAAGAGAAGAGAAGTGTGCGGACGTACCAGCTGTGGAATCGAGCTGGGAACGTTGTGGTCTCAAGTCCTGGTCGACGAGCAGATATTAAATCGCCCAGAAGCATTATTGTGGGCTGTGTGGAGCGCCCTGACCAGACGCCGTCAGAGGGAAAGCGCCCTCGACCAATTAATCTGTGGTAAGCACGATAAACGCCAGTTCATAGTGATTGTTTGTAGTTGGTCGTGTGCCCAGCGACAGTAGCGATGTTTATTTATAGGTTAGACATGTTTTAATAAGGCAGAAGGCCTGAAATAGTAGAGTGAAGAGGGAGGAGCACGGAGCGACGTCCGTCCCCTCTGAGCTCTGACCGACGACTGAGGGAGCCTGGCTCCGGATGGAGGAAGACCCTCCCAGTGAGTGAGGACCGCCGCCCGGCGAGGTGGAGTATGGACCCGCCCAAAACGGGGGAGTCCACTCTCACTGTATGTAGAGGACAGATAGAGGTTTGAGGCAAGCATATTGTGTGGTTATTTTTGTTTATGTGTTAAAGGGGAACATTTTATTGGAGTGTCGATGGGTTGCAGGTTTGTCTTTGGGGAAGAAGTTGATGAGAACTTCGAAGCCAGCAGATGATGTAGCTGATGAGACTCCAAGGTAGTGGAGCAGAGGACCTCGAGCTGTGAGGAGAAGCAGCAGTGAAGAGGAGTGTCACGTGCTTCTGTAGAGGTGGTGTAGCAGCCAAGAGAGCTGTGGAAGAACCTAACAGAAGGGTGAAGCACCGTAGTTGCACAAGGAAACTTCATGATAGCAGCCCGGAGGAGCTGCAGAGGATCCTGGTAGTGAAGCCCGGAAGAACCTAAGGATATTAGGGTAGTGAACTTCCAGAGGTGGAAGGGGGAAGTTCTGGTGGATTACTTATAGGGAGTTGATAGTGTTTGGTTGTCAGTAGCGTGCAAGACGCAGTGAGAGGTGAGTGACTGTTGGCATCCTTATGTCAAGGAGTTTTTTATACTGAAGTATCAATGAACATTTATACTGGTATATGTTATTGCATTCAAATGCTGATTTTCTATATATATATGTTATCTTGTTGATGGTGCAACAGTGTGTAGGCTTGACCAACTTGAGGAGGTTAATAGTATCAGGTGGTGAACCAGGAGATAGGATACCACTTGATAAGCTGATAATAGAGTTCTGATGGTATTGGAGTGCAACCTGATTGTGATATTATAGAGTATAGGATTCATTATTATTATATGTGTGTATGTATCGTGTATGTGCTTTGTTCAGTAAATGTGTCACAATTTGCTGGTGTTTGCCCTTGTCCTAGTGAGGCTTCCCAGGAAGTAGTGAAGAAGGAGAGAGAGAGAGAAAGAGCCAAGAACCACTGCTGTGGACAGGGTAAGAGGTAATACTAGTAAGTCCTAGGGGATTGAGGAGATCATATCTCATAAGGAGAGAGTGGGGAGTCACAGCGGCTCGAGCGGGTGTGTGCACGTGACAACGAGGCTAAGTGTTGGAGCCGCATCCCCTAAACGTGTGACGTTGAGCCCCTCTCCAAGAGCCAGAAGCGCCAAGGGTGATCTCCTAGTATAAGCACTCTGCCGAGTTGTGGGTTGGGTTGTCCATAGAGAAGGATCGACGACGACAACACCAACCAACCCACAGTCTATAATAATATATATATATATATGTCGTACCTAGTAGCCAGAACTCACTTCTGAGCCTACTATGCAAGGCCCGATTTGCCTAATAAGCCAAGTTTTCATGAATACATTGCTTTTCGACTAAATAACCTACCTAACCTAACCTAACTTTTTCGGCTACCTAACCTAACCTAACCTATAAAGATAGGTTAGGTTAGGTTAGGTAGGGTTGGTTAGGTTCGGTCGTATATCTACGTTAATTTTAACTCCAATAAAAAAAAAATGACCTCTTACATAATGAAATGGGTTGCTTTATCATTTCATAAGAAAAAATTTTGAGAAATTATATTAATTCATGAAAACTTGGCTTATTAGGCAAATCGGGCCTTGCATTGTAGGCTGAAAAGTGAGTTCTGGCTACTAGGTACGACATATATATATATATATATATATATATATATATGTCGTACCTAGTAGCCAGAACTCACTTCTCAGCCTACTATTCAAGGCCCGATTTGCCTAATAAGCCAAGTTTTCCTGAATTAATATATTTACTATAATTTTTTTCTTATGAAATGATAAAGCAACCCTTTTCTCTATGTATGAGGTCAATTTTTTTTATTGGAGTTAAAATTAACGTAGATATATGACCGAACCTAACCAACCCTACCTAACCCAACCTAACCTATATTTATATGTAAGGTTAGGTTAGGTAGCCAAAAAAAGCTAGGTTAGGTTAGGTTAGGTAGGTTAGGTAGACGAAAAAACATTAATTCATGAAAACTTGGCTTATTAGGCAAATCGGGCCTTGAATAGTAGGCTGAGAAGTGCGTTCTGGCTATTAGGTACGACATATATATATATATATATATATATATGTCGTACCTAATAGCCAGAACGCACTTCTCAGCCTACTATGCAAGGCCCGATTTGCCTAATAAGCAAAGTTTTCCTAAATTAATATATTTTCTTTATTTTTTTTCTTATGAAATGATAAAGCTACCCATTTCATTATGTATGAGGTCAATTTTATTTTATTGGAATTAAAATTAACGTAGATATATGACCGAACCTAACCAACCCTACCTAACCTAACCTAACCTATCTTTATAGGTTAGGTTAGGTTAGGTAGCCAAAAAAGTTAGGTTAGGTTAGGTTAGGTAGGTTAGGTAGTCGAAAAACAATTAATTCATGAAAACTTGGCTTATTAGGCAAATTGGGCCTTGCATATTAGGCTGAGAAGTGCGTTCTGGCTACTAGGTACGACATATATATATATATATATATATTATTATATATTATATAATATATATATATATTATATATATATATATATATATATATATATATGACTGAAAACTCACACCCAGGAAGTGACTCGAACCCATACTCCCAGGAGCAACACAACTGGTAACTACAGGACGCCTTAATCCGCTTGACCATCACGACCGGACATAAGGAAGTGATAGCCGAAGCTATTTGAACCACTTCCCCGCCAACACTCGGATGGTAATCTTGGGCATAGCATTTTATCAAATCACCTCATTCTTTGGGGCACACGTGAGGAACACAAATGCGAACAAGCCTGAATGGTCCCCAGGACTATATGCGACTGAAAACTCACACCCCAGAAGTGACTCGAACACATACTCCCAGGAGCAACGCAACTGGTAACTACAGGACACCTTAATCCGCTTGACCATCACGACCGGACATAAGGAAGTGATAGCCGAAGCTATTTGAACCACTTCCCCGCCGGCACTCGGATGATAATCTTGGGCATAGCATTTTATCAAATCACCTCATTCTTTGGGGCACACGTGAGGAACACAAATGCGAACAAGCCTGAATGGTCCCCAGGACTATATGCGACTGAAAACTCACACCCCAGAAGTGACTCGAACCCATACTCCCAGGAGCAACGCAACTGGTAACTACAGGATGCCTTAATCCGCTTGACCATCACGACCGGACATAAGGAAGTGATGGTCAAGAAGTGAAGTGCTCCGTACCAATATAGAAGCATCAAGAGAAAGTATGGGCCAATAGGCCCTTTGCAGTTACTTCCATTCTTATGCTCTCATATATCCAATTAATACCCATTGTTCCGTGTTCTGTCTTGTGTTTGTCAAAAGTTTGTTCTCCTCATCCAAAACTGTTGCAATATATCACCTCACCCAAGTGCGAGAATATAAGACGTATAAGCTGTTTAGTGTTAGCATAAGTAAAACTCTCTTTAGTGTTTCCAGATTACAGTTGTGTGTGTAAACTAAAGTCTTTGAAAATGTAATAAGTTATTACGAAACGCGTTCAAGCGTCGCGTCAGACTAGAAATAAAAATGAATTTTGGAGAATTGATTTTTCAATTACCATCGACAGTAAAAAGAAACATAAGAAATATTGGGAAAATTTGTGTTAGAATTATTAATCTTACTTTTTCGGTCATACTTAACAATATATATATATATATATATATATATATATATATATATATATATATATATATATATATATATAATATATATGCAATTGACCATCACAAAACACTGATCATTTTATGCGGAAAATCCACAGAGAAATATGAAATGAGATGAACGTTTCGGCTTGTTAAAGCCTTTGTCAACACCAGACTGACCACTGTCAGTCTGGTGTTGACAAAGGCTTTAACAAGCCGAAACGTTCACCTCATTTCATATTTCTCTGTGGATTTTCCGCATATATATATATATATATATATATATATATATATATATATATATATATATATATAATATATATGACAGTGTCAGACCACGGAGGAAGAATTGAAACAGGAATTTCCTTAAGTATTTTCGTATTTAATAATACATCTTCAGAAGGGTCGTGTTTTCTTCTGATGCGCCTGGTACTACTCTTTCAGGGAAACATCGATGCTGTTCGATCCTGAGGTGTCGGCTCCATCCAACCGGTACCGTGTGGCCCAGGTGGTGGCCCACGAGCTGGCCCACCAGTGGTTCGGTAACCTGGTCACGCCCAGGTGGTGGACCGACATCTGGCTCAACGAAGGCTTCGCTGAGTTCGTCCAGTACATCGGCATAAACTATGTGAGTAGTTAGCGTTGATTGAACGTTATGCGAGCATCATGATTTGTCCACTGGGAGAGAGAGAACGGCAGGGGATAAAGGAAGAGAGAATTGAAGGAAGGCCAAGAGAGCGGGAGGAGAGATAACAGAACGGTGAGAGATAACAGGATGGGGAGAGTATAGGAGAGAGGAAGGGAGCGAGAACAGAAGGGAGATAGAATGGGATGGAGAGAGAACAGAAGAGAGGGAAAGAAAGATAGTGGGAGGGAGGAAGAGAGAATGGAAGGAAAACTTTCAGAGATAACGAGAGTAAGAGAGAATGAGAGGCAGTGAAAAAACGTGAAGGTAGGGAAGTAAAACAAGAGGAGTGATATCAGACAAGAGAGAGGTAGAGAAAATGGGAGGGAGGGAGAATGAGAGAGAGGAAAAGAGAAAGAGAACACACACACACATTTTAATATATATATAAATATATATATTTTATATATATATATATATATATATATATGTATATATATATATATATATATATATATATATATATATATATATATATATATATATATATATATATATATCGTACCTAGTTGCCAGAACTCACTTTTCAGCCTACAATGCAAGGCCCGATTTGCCTAATAAGCCAAGTTTTCATGAATTAATATATTTTCTCTAATGTTTTTCTTATGAAATGATAAAGCAACCCATTTCATTATGTAAGAGGTCAATTTTTTTTTATTGGAGTTAAAATTAACGTAGAAATATGACCGAACCTAACCAACCCTACCTAACCTAACCTAACCTATCTTTATAGGTTAGGTTCGGTTAGGTAGCCGAAAAAGTTAGGTTAGGTTAGGTTAGGTAGGTTAGGAAGTCGAAAAGCAATTAATTCATGAAAACTTGGCTTATTAGGCAAATCGGGCCTTGCATAGTAGGCTGAGAAGTGAGTTCTGGCTACTAGGTACGACATATATATATATATATATATATATATATATATATATATATATAATATATATATATATATATATATATTATATATATATATAAGCCTATACTTGCATAAACCACAAGTGAAGATTAACAATCTTTGGACAACACCCACCAGTGGGACTCGAACCCAGAAAGCACAACTACCTTCCAGTAGCTGGCATAACTAGTATGCTTTAACCCACTACGCCATCAGACCTTACAAAAGAAGTAGATAGTTCAAGATATATATCTCAAACATCTCCACCTCCCGAAGGCACCAGATGAGTGAGGGGTCAGTCTGCATTTTTCGTCAAGCCACTGTCAATGTGAGAGAACTCGTGTCCAGCTTATATAAGCTGGACACGAGTTCTCTCACATTGACAGTGGCTTGACGAAAAATGCAGACTGACCCCTCACTCATCTGGTGCCTTCGGGAGGTGGAGATGTTTGAGATATATATCTCGAACTATCTACTTCTTTTGTAAGGTCTGATGGCGTAGTGGGTTAAAGCATACTAGTTATGCCAGCTACTGGAAGGTAGTTGTGCTTTCTGGGTTCGAGTCCCACTGGTGGGTGTTGTCCAAAGATTATATATATATATATATATATATATATATATATATATATATATATATATATATATATATATATATATATATATTAGTATATTTTGGTAGCAGTCTTTCCTGTAGACATATATTATTAAATATGACCGAAAAAGTAAGATTAATAATTCTAACACGAATTTTCTCAATCTTTCGTACATTACGCTTCACTGTTGGAGGTAAATCAAAAATCACTTCTCCAAAATTCATTTTTATTTCTAGTCTGACGCGACACGGGCGCGTTTCGTAAAACTTATTACATTTTCAAAGACTTCACAAATACACAACTGATTAGAACGTATCTCTGATTTTATATCTACATTTGAGTGAGGTGGGAAGGGTGATGTGGCATTAACACAAGACAGAACAGGAGGGGATATTAATAGGGTATTAAAAGTATCAACACAAGACAGAACAGAAACAATGGGTATTGAATAGAAGTGTTTGTAGAAAGCCTATTGGTCCATATTTCTTGATGCTTCTATATTGGAGCGGAGTCTTGAGGTGGGTAGAATATAGTTGTGCAATAATTGGCTGTTGATTGCTGGTGTTGACTTCTTGATGTGTAGTGCCTCGCAAACGTCAAGCCGCCTGCTATCGCTGTATCTATCGATGATTTCTGTGTTGTTTACTAGGATTTCTCTGGCGATGGTTTGGTTATGGGAAGAGATTATATGTTCCTTAATGGAGCCCTGTTGCTTATGCATCGTTAAACGCCTAGAAAGAGATGTTGTTGTCTTGCCTATATACTGGGTTTTTTGGAGCTTACAGTCCCCAAGTGGGCATTTGAAGGCATAGACGACATTAGTCTCTTTTAAAGCGTTCTGTTTTGTGTCTGGAGAGTTTCTCATGAATAGGCTGGCCGTTTTTCTGGTTTTATAGTAAATCGTCAGTTGTATCCTCTGATTTTTGTCTGTAGGGATAACGTTTCTATTAACAATATCTTTCAGGACCCTTTCCTCCGTTTTATGAGCTGTGGAAAAGAAGTTCCTGTAAAATAGTCTAATAGGGGGTATAGGTGTTGTGTTAGTTGTCTCTTCAGAGGTTGCATGGCTTTTCACTTTCCTTCTTATGATGTCTTCGATGAAACCATTGGAGAAGCCGTTATTGACTAGGACCTGCCTTACCCTACAGAGTTCTTCGTCGACTTGCTTCCATTCTGAGCTGTGGCTGAGAGCACAGTCGACGTATGCGTTAACAACACTCCTCTTGTACCTGTCAGGGCAGTCGCTGTTGGCATTTAGGCACATTCCTATGTTTGTTTCCTTAGTGTAGACTGCAGTGTGGAAACCTCCGCCCTTTTCCATGACTGTTACATCTAGAAAAGGCAGCTTCCCATCCTTTTCCGTCTCGTAAGTGAAACGCAGCACGGAACTCTGCTCAAATGCCTCCTTCAGCTTCTGCAGATGTCTGACATCAGGTACCTGTGTAAAAATGTCGTCAACATACCTGCAGTATATGGCCGGTTTCAAGTTCATGTCGACTAAGACTTTTTGCTCGATGGTACCCATGTAAAAGTTTGCAAACAGGACACCTAGGGGAGAACCCATGGCGACCCCATCTACTTGCTTATACATGTGCCCATCCGGGCTCAAGAAGGGTGCCTCTTTAGTACAAGCTTGGAGTAGTTTCCTCAGAATACTTTCTGGCATGTCAAGAGGAGTACAGGCTGGATCACGATACACTCTGTCGGCTATCATTCCGATTGTCTCGTCCACAAAATTTTAAAATGAATTTTGGAGAAGTGATTTTTGATTTACCTCCAACAGTGAAGCGTAATGTACGAAAGATTGAGAAAATTCGTGTTAGAATTATTAATCTTACTTTTTCGGTCATATTTAATAATATATTATATATATATATATATATATTATATATATATATATATACACACAATATTTAGATTTTTTTTTTGCAAGTGTAGGGACCCATAGCCTCGGAGAAGAAAATAAAGAGTACTCAGAGAAGACCTTGTGGATCCTCACTGAACACTTTTATATTTTCTTCTCCTACCACCCCTATTCTTTTGGTATGTGTGTATATTTATCTAACTTTATTTGAAAATGTCATTACACAAAAAAAGTTACAATATTGATTACATGCAGGGTACAAGGCTGCTTGTCACAAGATGAATAGCTCCTCCAGCTCCTCAGATGGTGGGCAGGAACCATGGATGCAGTGAGCATTTCCTCTCTGGATTGCCATACTAAGGCGCTGAAAAAGAAAACTGGCAGCTCTAGGGTCTCTAGTTGTTTCGATTAGCTTAGACCCCAACTCCTTCAAAAAGCTAGCAGCACTTTTACCCCAGGCACCAAGTGTCTCTGAGGCAATGGGGACAAAATTGTAGTGATGCTCAAGGTCTCTGTATTTACGTGACTTGGCCGCTTCCCGGTGATTGGCAGCTCCTCCTGCTTGTGTAGCACTGAAGTCGACATAGGTATTGGCTAAAGTTGAAACGCAAGTGTAGTCCCACACCAACTGTCTACCATTCTTCCAGGGGTTCACCGTGATTCCGTCTGGGCGACTGACAGGCTCATCAGAGTTGCGGGACTTTAGGTAACGGGGCTCTCTCTCTGCTGGACAACCAGCTGTGGTAAGGCTTCTCTTAATAATGTCATTGACCTCACTGTGTCTTGCATGCCATCCTCCTGTCCTTTGGCAGAGAAGGCCATGCCGTCCGTACCTGTCGGCCTCTGCCTCGCTGCAAATACACCTGTATTCGGTGTGGATTGGGGCAGTGATTCGGAGAGCCACGGCAATTCGGAGGGCCTGCGGTGTGAGACGGGTGCGGTTGCTAATAGGAAATCACCTGCATGGGGAGCTGCTACAGCCCTAAGTCGGGTAGTGTCATGTGGTGTTGTCGCAGCTTCTAGCAAAATCGCCGTTTCCTGGTCGGCAATGGGGCGATCCCAGCTGGATTGCTTATGGGCTTCAGAAGGCGTTGGTTGGGGTGCTGGTCCTGCGAGAGAGACCCATTTGGTTGTGCAGTTTGTGAAGCTGGGATCATGTACCCCTGCCTGTTGAACTAGGTGCTCAGGTCGGATTTCCTTCACCAAGTTGTCAGACCCCACTGAAGAAGACAGGAACGCTGGTACAGCAATTTGTGTTGCTGTGCCAACACCAAGGCCCCCGAGTCTGACAGGAAGGGAGGCCTGTTTCCACTGTGAGTCGCTGAGGGAAAGATTGAGGGCTTTTTCTAGTGTTGATTTCAGCGAGCTGTCGTACTCTTCTAGTTTAATATTGTTGAAAGATGGCGAACATCTTAGAAAGTAGGTCAGCCTGGGGAGGGACAAGCATCTGGTGATGAGGTAAAGTGCATCATGAGCATCGATGTCTTCAATCCTCTCGTTCATCCTCTTCAGGTCAGTGATCTTCTTACCAAGGACCTCGTCGATGGCATTCCTTCCAAGAGGAGCACCTAGGAGTGTGCTGTCCTCAGGGTTGGTTGTATGAATGTCAGGCAAAACAACCTTTATTTGCTCTATTATGTGCTAGTTGGTGGAGGTTATTTCGCACTTGGAAGAGTTCAGGGAAAGGCCTAGGCTTGCTCCTTGCTCCTGAATTATTCTTATGTCGTCCAAGAGGGAGGCTGGGGAGCCGGCTAGAGTACCATCGTCCAAAAACCAAATACTGAGCTCACTGGACAGGTTATCGGTGACTTCCTTGATGACTAGGCAGAAAAGAAAAGGAGCAAGGGGGTCACCCTCTTGGACACCTTCTTGTGATTCAATATTTAGATGTATAATTAATTTGCACTAATATTTTCCCCTTAGAACGTATTACAAAGATCATTTACTTGGATGATGTGTGTTATTCTTTGGATTGATGTAAAAACTTACTCATATCCCAAGCATATATATTAGGTGTTTGTTTCTTAAAGGTTGAACCCACGTGGAAGGTGAAAGAATTGTTCGTCACTGACAATCTCCAGTACGTGTTCAGGTTAGACAGCCTGGAGTCGTCCCACAAGATAAGCATCCCCGTTGGCCACCCTAATGAGATTGGCCAAATTTTCGACATCATATCTTACGACAAAGGTGAGATGTTCAAAGATCAGATAACTTTATGTAAATGTCTACGGTACTATATATTATATTGAAGCTACTTTTTTTTTTTTTGCTTGATTAGAAGCATCTCTGGTGCTTACTGATCCCTTTACAAAGATTTTTTGTATTCCACAATTTCAGTCTGGTTGGTTCATTGATGAAGATTATGCCACCCAAGAGGTGGCATGGGTATGAATACAATATGCCCGTGAATATCAATAAAATATGTAACATGAATAAGTTGCAATATGATTGATTGATTGATGAAGATTAAGCCACCCAAGAGGTGGCACTGGTATGAATTGCTCGTAAGTGGTAGATTTTGTTTTAAGTGAATGTATACTGTCTGCTGAGTGTATACTGTGTATACTCGTTGTGCCTCATGTAGTCCTGTTTTCCAGACGAAACTCATCCTCTGTTAGTGTTCTAATATTATAATTTGTCCATGTATACAAATCTCATAAATATTTATATTGTAATGCTTATTAAATCCGTATCTCAGGTGCATCCATTATCCGCATGATGAACCACTTCCTGACGGAGCGCACTTTGAGGAAGGGACTGAGCAACTACCTCAGTGTTTTGTAAGTCTTTATTTTATTTGTCACGTTTATCTGGTGTTAAATTTCTCTTCCATAAGTAAAGATGAAGGAGTTGTTGATGTGTGTACAGCTGAGATTGTTTGGTCTTGTTGAGCAGCAAGTATGGGAACGCCGAGCAGGACGACCTTTGGGAACACCTGACGGAGGCGGCCCATCAGGACGGTTCACTGCCCCTTCACCTCACTGTCAAGACCATCATGGACACCTGGACGCTGCAGAAGGGTTACCCCGTCATCATGGTGGACAGGAGCCCTGACGGTACTTCCGCTACTGTCTCCCAGGTGAGGTGGTGAGGGTCGGTACTTCAAGTGAGGTCAGTGAGGTGGTGAGGGTCGGTTGCTATTGTCTCTTAAGTGAGGTGGCCAGGTGGTGACGGACAGTACTTCCATTCCTGTCTCTCAGGGGGGGAGTAAGGATCGGTACTTCTGCTACTGTCTCCACTGTTGGCTTCCCAAAATTATCGAAACATACCCACTCTGCAGAAACCCCTTGTGGTCATGGACATAACCTGGCATTTGGGTCATGGACATAATCAGGCATCAACTAGTGCCTAAACACTCTCAGGCCGAAACTACGGAAGCGTTCAAGAGCAAAGTCCTCAGTTAACAGGTTAGTTATAACTAACTATTTATAGTTAACAGAACCAATCACTGGCCAGTATATTCAGTCTGTGTTAAATATTGTCCGTATCTCTTGTTTAGTCAACAACCGAGTTGTTGACTAAATGTTATGGCGTAGAGAGGAATTTTTATTATTTTTATTTTTTTTTATTTTTACATGCAAGCATGCAAGGGAAAAACAATAAATACAATAAAACAATAAATGAAACAGTACACAACAAACAAGAAACCGCCGGCCAGAAGGACCGACAGCCCAGCACAACAATTAACAAAGCTGGATAAGGTAACAATGTAAGCATGAGATACACACAGCAAGACAAAACAGAAAATAATTTACAATCAAGCACGGCAAAGAAAACAATAAAACATAGTAACATTATAAAACATTAAGGAGGAAAGAACAAAACAAAACAATCTCACCGGCCGGAAGGACCGACAACAACGCACAACAATATGAACAGGTAAATACAACAAAAATCACAACACTTAAAGCATGAATATAACACACAGGGCAAAGAAGTAACACAAAAAACTAATACACGAAGAAAAACTCACACCAAACTACCTGCTACGCCCCAAACTAAAGGGGAAGGCACGGGCACAAACTACGCGAGGGCAAACAAGCAGCCAGAAGGGCACACAGGACAAGAGGAAACACAGAATTTAGGAAATCAGTAGACATACTTGTCCGGAAATAAGCTCTGAGGGAACCGTACATTGTACGCCTCCCATTACAACCACTGCCAAGGGTCGAGACCATCCACCGGGGATGCCATCTCATCCGGAACCCTGGCAACAAATACCTGCAAACAGGGGATCCAAATGGTATTACACCGGAGGCGAGTGATCGGCACACGCTCCCACACGAAGGTAGACTCTTCATGAAAGTACCGCGGCTCCTCGTATAACGGTAACGTAGCAATCCTCTTCCAGTGACCCTGCGGCATCTCAGACTCCGACATCATGTCCCCCAGGTCCCCAATGAACATCCTCCGAGCACGGACCCATATAGAGGGCACCACCACAGGGGCACCAGCAGCCACGGGCACACCGTAGGATGACAGCCGGGAATCCGATCGCCGCGGATCCTTCGGCAAAGTCACCACCAGGCTACGCCCAGCACCAGCATCCCCACCATCCCTGGCAGCGGAAGCCACCACCCCCCACCACGGAGAGCCCTCCATTGGAGGGGCAGAAGGCGCACGTGAGACACAGCCACCATCACCAGCAGGCACATGGACCTCCACCTCCACTAACCATGGAGCCAACGGCGCATTCGGACCCACACCGTCCACATCCGAGGATCCACAGTCACTAAAATCCCCAACATTGGGCCAGGCGGACGACGAACGCCTGGAACGTTTGGGCTCCGGCCGAATATCGTCAGAGCCGGAAGCTGACCAAGAAACACGGGCACCACTAGCCGGACGAACCGACATTCGATGCAGAACGGCAGCAGCCTCTACCACAGGGGGAACCGAACCACACACAGCAGGAGGCACCGCAGCCACCCCAGCACCCAGCACAGGAGGGACCCGAGGGGAGGATGCAGGGCCAGGTTCCACAGCCGAAGACGAGGAAGCAGATGGCGACGCCTCACAGGGATTACCAGGAAGGTCCACGGGAGCGGCAGGGCCAGAGATACGATCAGGAGAAACATCCGACGACACCACAACACCCAGAGGAGGGTCTGCGACAACCGGGGGAACGTCAGGCAATGCTGGGGGAGCCTCAGCAGCGAACGGGACGCTTGCCTCCTCACCCCCAGCGTCCTCCTCCAGAGGGAGCGGCAGGAAATCCTCCTCACAGAACAAATTCACTGGAGCGACCGGAACAGCAGTACACCCGGCAGCCTGATGCCCCAACAAGCCACACCGGAAACAAGTACAGGGTTGACATGCATAAAACACCCGCACGTTGTACCCTAACAGCCGGACAGAAGACTGAACGTCCGACCTCAGTCGCATCCCAAGGGTCCGAATGTTGGTCTTCACACCGGAATACATGCCAGATGATAGCGAGTTCATCCGCACAATGACGACGGAGCCGTACCTCTGGAGGAATCGCCACAGGAAAGTCTTTGGGAAACTCCATGGGGGCACCATGGACACTTACATAAGTCACAGCTCCACTACGGTCCAAAATGGTCACAGACCCTGCGCCATCCTGCAGCTGCAAAGTACGTCCCTCATACTTCCGGAGAAATCCACGGTACACCTCCTCACCCATAAACTTGATGATGACACAGCGAGCAGTGACCAGCTCGACACCATACACATCCTGGACCAGGACTCGGAGCATGTAACTCAAGACCAAGTCCACCAATGGGTAACCAGCACGGCCAGTAAACTCCAATCCTATGGAGTTTATCCTCACGACAGCCGGAATAGGGCAGCCCATCGTAAACACCACCACCAGGAACAGCAGGGAGGGTAGAGACACCCACACCCCCTGCCGGCGAAAACGGCAAGCACCCCAAAACTGCCGGAGCGGGCAAACACCGCTCGGCAGCCCCAGTGGAATCTCCTCGTAGAGAGGAAGTGGCACTTGATGTTGATGCCAGAGGAACACACAATCCCCGTGGTAAAGTGGTAAGACACTTGCCTGGCGTTTTGCGAGCGCTTTGCTCTGCGTTCGTATCCTAGCTGGGGAGGATTTACCGAGTGTCAATCGTTAACTGTAGCCTCTGTTTACCCAAAAGTAAAATGGGTACCTGATTGTTAATCTATTTGGCGGGTCGTATTCCGGGGAACATCGGATTAAGGACTTGCCCGAAATCCTATGCGTGCTAGTGACTGTACAAGAATGTAATAACTCTTGTATATATAAAACAAAAGTTTTCGTGCCTCCATTTGTTTATTTATTTGAGTATTTTATTGTGTATAGTTCCATTGTTGGATTTGTCTTTGGAATACTGGATAAGAAATCGATAACATTAAAAGAATGTCTTGATATGTGACCTCTTCCTGTGCTTTGACTTAGAGATGAGTCAGTGTTTTCTTCCATGAATTTGTCTCCGTGAATATTTGTGGAGCTATGGAAAGACTGCATTGCTTGCATGCTTATTGCAAACGAAATGCCAACTATCCCTGCTTGCTTGTAGTTATCGGGGTGCAAACTATCCCAGTATGTTTGCTGCAAAAGGAGTCAGAACTTTTTCTTCTTGCTTGTTGCAAATAGGCAGCAGCTGTTCCTGTTTGCTTTATCCCAATCTGTGAACTCGTATCTCTTATCATGCTTGTATGATTTTATAAATTTTCCACAATGAGGACTGCATTTCTACTACCAAAACTGACGTTTTAATATAAATATGTAACGCCCTTCGGTTTACGTTTCCTCCATCATTGCTGTAGATGTGAATAACTAGAGGTGAGGTGACCGGGTGTTGTACAGGTGAAGTGTTGATGCTCTCAATACTGTCTCCCTGCTAGCCACTCGACACAAGAAATACAACAATATACTTAGCCTGCTACAAAAATTTTAATATCCTAGGATCTTTTTAGAAGATTTAAACATAATGGAAATCCCAATTTTTCATTTTAAAAAATATTACTTTCTTTTTTTTCCTCAGGAACGTTTCTTGCTGGCAGGGACGGCGGTTTCTACGGACACCCACGTCTACAAGTGGTGGGTGCCGTTGACCTACACAGCTGGCGACGACCCCAACTTCAACAATACAGAGGTCAAGGTGTGGATGAAGGAGTCCGAGACACACATCACCATCCCGTCCCTGCCCAACAAGGGTCATTGGGTCATCTTCAACCTGCGAGAGACGGGTTATTACAGAGTTAACTACGACCACAACAACTGGAACCTGCTCATCCAGCAACTCCTTACCGACCACCGGGCCATCCACACCATCAACAGAGCTCAGATCATCGATGATGCCATGAACCTTGCCAAAGGAAGTGCGTATCTTTATATATATTATTTTTATACCAGCTATGATACCCTGCCTTGCCCTAGTTATGGAGGACACAAGTTTATTACACAGTATCCTCATTTCTGTAACCATCTACATTATACAGTCTTCATTACTAAAGTATATGGAGTATACTATGTACTAAACTATATGTACATCCACTGTTAAATTAAGGTATACAAATATTTAACGTCAGGCCTAGTCTGGCCTGTGACTAAGACCTAGTCAAGAATTGGAGCTAGTAGCGTTTCAGATGTTCTAAACATATGAGAATTACGTTTATGTTGACAGGCCTGTGATAACCCTTATTAATGATTCTCATAAAAATCATATTTGCCTAATCGCTTGTGCCTAACACCCAGAGCCTGTGACTCCGCAATAAAGCACGATAACACTATACAATAAGTTAGTGATATTCTTCATGAAGGATGTTTTCAGTTACTGAACATCGTTATAATGCGTTGTATCGTATTACATTAAACAAGGGATTTTATGTTGTTGAGTGCGACCATTGATTTATTGATTGATTCACTATGAAGGGGGAATGATGATAATTTTGATATTGAAAATTGAAAATCAAATTATAATGGTGTAAGATTGGATATGAAAGTCAACTTACAGATTTCTAAACTCTTCCTTGAGCCACAGTATAAAACACCTGGGTTTAGAACACCTCACCGCCAGTGTTAACGATGTAGCCTTAACCATCCCTTTTCCCCTGCCCCTGTGCCAGACCGGGTGAGCTACGAGGTGGCTCTGGGGCTCTACAGCTACCTGGGCAACGAGACCGAGTACGTGCCCTGGAAGGCAGCCGTCAACAACCTGGGCTACATAAGGAACATGTTCACACGCACTGGCAGTTACGGTGCTCTCAAGGTGAGTGTCCAGCTCTCAACTCCTCTAGGATGTTATCGAGGTTTCACCAATGTAACAAGAGGGAAGAAAAGTAATGACTAGTTTAAGAGAGAGGAAATATATTGAATGGTTTAAGAGGAAAAGTAGTTTAAGAGAGAGGAAATATAATGAATGGTTTAAGAGGAAAAGAATGAATAGTTTAAGAGAGAAGAAAATTAATAAATGGTTTAAGAGAGAAGAAAAGTAATGAATGGTTTAAGAGAGAAGAAAAAGTAATGAATGGTTTAAGAGGGAAGAAAAGTAATGAATGGTTTAGGAGACAGGAAAAGTAATGAATGGTGTAAGAGGGAAGCATTGGAGGTAGAACTCCTGAACCACAGCTAGAGTGCACGTCGGCAATGAGTGAATTCCAGGATTTGGCTTCAGTGGAAGCCTCAGAACCCCTCGAGGATTCAATGGAATCCTAGGATGCATTTCTTTTGACCATGTCGTGTTTTGTGTTCTAGGGCGTGGAATCTCTCACTGTTCTTGTAAGTAAAGGCGAAATTTTTCTTCCCCACGCCAGAACTACCTGCTGGACTTGGTGGTCCCACTCTATGACAGGGTTGGGTTCAACAACAGAGCGGACGATCCTCTCCTGGAGCAGTACCTGCGCCACACTGCCGTCAGCTGGGCTTGTACGCTGCGCCACAAACCTTGTCTAGATAACGTACTCGGCCTCTACCGCCAGTGGATGACCAACCCAGAGAACAACACGTAAGACAGTTTCTGTATAAAATTGATTTACGAACTTTATCAGTGACATTTCAAGGCAGAAAATCACAAGTATGCAGATTTTTACTAAAAAGCATTTATAATATTTAGATTTATCCTCACGAAGATGCACGTGATTTAAAAGCATACCCAAAGGGCAAATTTTCTACCTTACTGTACTAACCTAGTTGTACTCGCCTAGTTGTGTTTGCGAGTGTTGAGCTCTGGCTCTTTGGTCCTGCCTCTCAACTGTCATTCAACTGATGTACAGATTCCTGGGCCTACTGGGCTCTATTATATCTACATTTGAAACTGTTTATGGAGTCAGCCTCCACCACATCACTGCCTAATGCATTCCATCTGTTAACTACTCTGACTAAGTTCTTTCTAACGTCCCTGTAGCTCATTTGGGTACTCAGTTTCCACCTGTGTTCCCTTGGTCATGTTCCACCCGTGGGTGGTACCCACCCACGTGGTGGTAATCATCCACGTGGAGGTACCCACCCACGTGGTGGTAACCATCCACGTGGTGGTACCCACCCACGTGGTGGTAACCATCCACGTGGTAGTACCCACCCACGTGGTGGTACCCACCCACGTGGTGGTACCCACCCACGTGGTGGTAACCATCCACGTGGTAGTACCCACCCACGTGGTGGTACCCACCCACGTAGTGGTACCCACCCACGTGGTGGTACCCACCCACGTGGTGGTACCCACCCACGTGGTGGTACCCACCCACGTGGTGGTACCCACCCACGTGGAGGTACCCACCCACGTGGTGGTACCCACCAACGTGGTGGTAACCATCCACGTGGTAGTACCCACCCACGTGGTGGTACCCACCCACGTGGTAGTACCCACCAACGTGGTGGTAACCATCCACGTGGTAGTACCCACCCACGTGGTGGTACCCACCCACGTAGTGGTACCCACCCACGTGGTGGTACCCACCCACGTGGTGGTAACCATCCACGTAGTGGTACCCACCCACGTGGTGGTACCCACCCACGTGGTGGTACCCACCCACGTGGTGGTACCCACCCACGTGGTGGTACCCACCCACGTGGTGGTACCCACCCACGTGGTGGCTCACGGTGTTTAATAACTCAAGCTAAATTTGAAATCTGCAGTTCAGTGGATTTTTGCATGTTATTAATATGATGTATCCCCCTAACTTAAGGCTTTCATTATCACAAGTAATTTTAACATGGTTTGGGGAAGTTTGTCATTGCTGTGATTAGCCACTGTTTCTCCAGATCGCCTTTTCACATTCTTGCACTTGTATATAGTAGCAGTCTTAGAAAACGCATTATTGTTTCAACTCGTCGTGTTAATAGAACGTCGCATTTTGACGCATACTCTACCCAAGGTCAAAAATTGTCGTACTAGAAATTGGTAGCGGTTCGCGAAATTGACTTACTGCCCTGTTTTATGCTTTGGGTCCTCTGGTAGGTTAGGATAAGGGCACTTTAATTCGACAATTTCTTGACGTTGGGAAACCTTGTTAGGACGGGCTAATTTTTAATACTATTATAGTACCTACTCCTTTGGCAGGATCATCTCTCCCAGCCTCAAAAGAATAGTGTACTGCAATGCGCTCGCGGCAGGCGAGGAAGAGGAGTGGGAATTCGCCTGGAATCAGTACCTCCAGACCAACGTGGGATCAGAGAAAAGCATTCTTCTGAGGGCCATGGGATGTACCAAACAACTGTGGCTCCTCTCCAGGTAGGAACTGTTACATCCTCGAGTTTAATATTAACTCCTGACTTAAGTTTGGCCTGGTCCCCCATCTGAGTTTAACAACAATGAATTATTCTTAAAGACTTCTGTTTAACGAAGAATATGCCTTAAAATTTAGCAGGTAAGTAAAAGAAAACAGATTCATTAAACTTGTAGACAATAAACAAAAAATAAAATAATAATAGAAAGCTACTGACCTGGAGCTTAATGTACCAGTACTTCCTGAGAATCAATTAAAAAACGCAACCGTCTTCAATGTGCTAATAAAAAATTATTAACCTCTTAAGGCATGACATCAGATCATGATCATGAAATATGCAAATGAGCACAAAAGTTATGATATTACAATAACATTTCTCACCGCGATTAAAGTCCAAAATAGTTACTCTTTGGATGACATGCAACTCCACTATCAATGAAATTAATTTATTGGTAAGGCTCTTAGCAAATACACAGTTTTGGAATGATACTCAAGAACATATGAAAAGTGTGGACTACGTAATACGTAAATAAATTGAAATTAAGGTACAAATTTAGGGTAGTGGAAGAGCAGCCAACGTAAGCCCAGCCTTATATAAACCCAGACGTTAATGCAATCCGTCCTCGACTCAAATCCATTACATCCAGCGATCGACCCCACAGACGCATTCATAAATTTTTACATGCCGTTCATTCAAAACAAATTTTCTCAAATATAAATGAATATTATAATTTTTAGCATATTGTGCATATATAGGTTAGGTGTTTAGGGTCTGTTGACGATTATTTGTACTTGTAGTACGTGGGTGAAGCATTTATAGCGTTGTGGTTCGAACAAAATTCGTCAGTGAAGCACTTGTTCCGGATATGTTCGAACGTCAGCAGTTGTGAGTCGTGTGTAAACCGCTTTTCATTCATAAACAGGGGGTTTGGCGGGTGCATGGAATCACTTTTGGATCTTTGTTTGGAGGACGGGCTGTTTACAGCGTTGTGGTTCGAACAAAATTCGTCAGTAAAGCACTTGTTCCGGAAGTGTTCGAACGTCATCAGTTGTGAGTCGCGAATAAACCGTTTTTCATTCATAAACAGGGGGTTTTGGCAGATGCATGGAATCACTTTTGGGTCTTTGTTTGGAGGATGAGCTGCCTCTAACATGAGATGGAAGAGCATTGTTTGTGTTTGTACACTTAACACTACTTTTTTGTTGTTTAGTCTGTCATTCAGTGTACGGTCTGTTTCGCCAAAGTATTGGAGAGGGCAAGACGAACAGGAAATAAAGTAGACACCAGCAGCAGCATGAAGCAAAAGGAGCAGTGCGAACCAGATTACTACAGAGTGTGTTAGTTTGCCGAAAAGTGAGTTTTATATCTAGAGAACGAAGGGTCAACAAAGCCTAAATGAGTCAACAAAGACTCAATTAAAACTCTTGGCTTGCACTGCTTTTCAGTAATCAATACTGTGCTACTCATGCCTGCAATGTACTGCAGGAGCTTATAATATATCAGGTAGATTCACAGTAAAGCAACAATTCCCCTGAAATGCTCATACCTTGTTTTCTATTTAACTCTTCATATCACTTCTTCAATTTCATATATTCTTATGTTCTTAAGAAATTGAATTCAATAAAAATATTTTAGATTCTCATTGAAGCAAAAATATTAAGATTAAATAATCATCGTAGTTTCATTACGGAAAAAAAAACAAAAATGCTCTTTTAATGATTTTGATAAAAATGATTGGTATTTTTCTTCAGGTACTTGGAGATGGCCATCGATCCCAACAGTGGCATCAGGAAACAGGACTCACAGCTTGTCCTTGCGTCTGTAGCCTATAACGACGTGGGGCGTCCCCTGGCCTGGACCTTCCTCAGGGACAACTGGAAAAAAATCTTTGACTAGTTAGTTTATATTTTTTTTAATCTAAAATTATTAACTGCTCTTATTTAGACCTACGAGGAGTTTAGCAGTCTTGTGAAGGTTAACAGCAAGTAAACAAACATGTTTAGGAGCTTTGTCTACTAAACAAGCTTCTTCTCTTTACAGTTTGTAATAAAATACTTTTAGACACTGTTATTCAAAGTGTTTACTCCTAAATTAATAAAAAAAAATTTTTAGGTCTACAGCTTTTCAACAAACTTGTATGAAACTGCAAAAAGTAGCAAGCATATTAGTTCTACTGCTATTGAGCTAACTTGCTTAATAGCGAAATTATTAAGTAAAGCAACTACTAACTGATAGTGTTTAGCACTGTCAATGATACACGATTATGTATTGCGATACATATCTGAGTTTGACTAGTGCACTGTGGTAATAATGGCAAAATATTTGAAGTGATGTATGAAAGCAGTTTATGATAATCTCAATATTTTCTTTAATACTGACTTCTTTTCCTGCACAGCTTGGGAGGAAAGGCAAAGCCCAACATCATATCGGCCTCTACTAAATATTTCAACACTAGGCAACAGCTCAAAGAGGTAATGACACTATAACTCTCTCTCTCTCTCTCTCTCTCTCTCTCTCTCTCTCCTCTTCTCTCTCTCTCTCTCTCTCTCTCTCTCTCTCTCTCTCTCTCTCTCTAAATACAATAAAGATAATTATACCTAATAATTTCAATAATTAATAATTACAATTAACGTTTTAAAAACCTTTGCTCTAAAACATTATATCATAACATTAAAAACACCTTTTATTAAAAACATTCTGACCTCACGTTTTATAATCGTTTTTACACATTCTCAAAACACGTGTATAAAACGTAATTTAAAATGTAAATAAAATAATAAAATTTTGGGTTTGAAAACGTTCAGAAAACGGGAAAATATTTGGTGGGTTCCCACCAGCTCACCCGGTCCCTCCCTCTATCTCACCCGGTCCCTCCCTCTATCTCACCCGGTCCCTCCCTCTATCTCACCCGGTCCTTCCCTCTAGCTCACCCGGTCCCTTCCTCTAGCTCACCCGGTCCCTCCCTCTATCTCACCCGGTCCTTCCCTCTAGCTCACCCGGTCCCTTCCTCTAGCTCACCCGGTCCCTCCCTCTATCTCACCCGGTCCCTCCCTCTATCTCACCCGGTCCTTCCCTCTAGCTCACCCGGTCCCTTCCTCTAGCTCACCCGGTCCCTCCCTCTATCTCACCCGGTCCCTTCCTCTAGCTCACCCAGTCCCTCCCTCTAGCTCACCCGGTCCCTCCCTCTATCTCACCCGGTCCCTCCCTCTAGCTCACCCGGTCCCTTCCTCTAGCTCACCCGGTCCCTCCCTCTATCTCACCCGGTCCCTTCCTCTAGCTCACCCAGTCCTTCCCTCTATCTCACCCGGTCCCTCCCTCTGTCTCACCCGGTCCCTCCCTCTAGCTCACCCGGTCCCTTCCTCTAGCTCACCCGGTCCCTCCCTCTATCTCACCCAGTCCCTCCCTCTATCTCACCCGGTCCCTTCCTCTATCTCACCCAGTCCCTCCCTCTATCTCACCCAGTCCCTCCCTCTATCTCACCCGGTCCCTTCCTCTATCTCACCCGGTCCCTTCCTCTAGCTCACCCAGTCCCTCCCTCTATCTCACCCGGTCCCTTCCTCTATCTCACCCAGTCCCTCCCTCTATCTCACCCGGTCCCTCCCTCTATCTCACCCGGTCCCTTCCTCTATCTCACCCGGTCCCTCCCTCTATCTCACCCAGTCCCTTCCTCTAGCTCACCCAGTCCCTCCCTCTATCTCACCCGGTCCCTTCCTCTAGCTCACCCGGTCCCTCCCTCCAGCTCACCCGGTCTTCCCCCTCCAGCTCACCCGGTCCCTCCATCTAGCTCACCTGGTCCCTCCCTCCAGCTATTTTAAATCCCTCCACAATTTTAATACTATAAAGGTATGATTTACAAAGGACAATGAGTCTCAGTACATGTACATAAGGAAGTGTTTTCTCCTCAGGTGATGGCCTTCCAGGGGGAGCATCGAGGGGAGCTCAAAACCGCCACCAGAAAAATTGATCAGACTATAGAGACGATAACGAACGACATTGCATGGATGGACGCCAACTACGACACTGTGGTGAAGTGGCTGGGACAGCAGGGCTTCAGCGCCAGGATTAAGAACGTCTGGGCTCGGCCATCACTCATAGTATAAGCCCTGGAAACACAATCCGAAACTGTCTCTATTTTCCGCTTGTTACAACTTGTAATAAAGTTGTTACATCTTGGCTTAACGTGTTTATGACGTATTAGAACGTTGTTACAACTTGATATATTGGTTGTTATAACTGGTTAGGAGGTGTTAAAACTTGTTCGAACGTTGTAGCAACGTCGTAGTTTAGGTGTGTGTTTGGCGGGAGGCTTTGAATGATGTAATAATATACAGCTCTGTAGTTACGGCTCATGTGGGTTGGAAATATTCCTTTTGAACAATGAATTAAATATAAAAATGTTCACTACAGCCTCTTCCTAAAGGTATTAGAAGCTGTAAATATACACATGTCATACCTAATAGCCAGAATGTTCTATTCTCGGCCTAGTATGCAAAGCCCAATTTGCCTAATGAGCAGAGTGATTTTGTTAGTTTCAAAATTTTATTTCCAAGTGATTTATTTTGATTAATATTATTAGGAACATGAATTACTGACTTAATTATGTTAGTCCAATTTAGGGTAAGAGAAGTCTTTTTGCCTATGTATTACAATTTTTCCCTCCGGATTCCAGCTTCTGGAATCAGGTAATAAATACAATAAATGTATTTATTATATTTATAATAAATAATACATATTTATAGTACATAATAGTAACTGTCAGGAAATTTTTTAAAAGTTTATAAAATCTTAAAGAAAAATTTAATATTACGTGTTACCAACGCAGACAAACCAAATGCTATTGCAATTTTCAACAAAAAAATACATTTTATTGAATATGTAAATTAAAGTAAGTCTGATACTTACAAAATTGACAAAGACTCTTTTTAATGTTGTTTAATATCATTTTGAACCTATTAAAAATTAGTTGAAAGGTAGTAACCTTTTATTGAAAACAATTAACTATCTGCATCATTAACTGATACGTAAGGCCTGCTTAAAACTCAAACTTAATAATCTGGGGCCAGATTCACGAAGCAGTTACACACCGTCGCACTAAGGACGCCCACTTCCGCCCACAATATGGGTATTGGATGCATAATAAATGGACTTAACTAACTAAACCTTTAACAAGCTGCTGGCTTTCTGTCCTCGTCGAGGCCACTAGATAGTGAAATGATCCGTTGATTCTTGAACAGAAACAAGATGGGACTTGAAGACCGGTAAGCGACTAATCAATAGTTTTTGACAGGCATATATAGAGGGGAGTTATGCAGTATGGACATGCATACATAGAGGACATGCACAGTTATATACCAAGGACAGGTATACATAGACACTTATACGCCAAGGACAGTTATACACCGAAGACAGTTAGTTATACATAAAGGCACTCGTGCACCAATGACAGGTATACACTATAGACAGTTATACACCATAGACAATTATTACCAAACACAGGTATACACCACGGACAGGTATACATAAAAACTCTTATAACCCTAAAACTTCTATACACATCACTGAGGTTAGACAAAAAGAAAAGTCAGTATTAATATATTACTTTATATATCATACATCACATTTTTATTAATTAACTGCAACGTTCTATT
>NC_091153.1:10834563-10842665 GCF_040958095.1 Procambarus clarkii
ATATATATATGTGTGTGTGTGTGTGTGTGTGTGTGTGTGTGTGTGTGTGTGTGTGTGTGTGTGTGTGTGTGTGGTGTGTGTGTGTGTGTGTGTGTGTGTGTGTGTGTGTGTGTGCAAAAAAAGGTCCAGTACCTGGATGTGAGACATACTTCCATAATGTGTTTTCTGGATCTGCTTCTTAGAGACGAATGTCATTTATCTATAGCTATTCAGTCAACTCTAATATGTATATGGTTCTCTATGTCTCTATTTTAAATAACTTCTTTATAGTAGTATCTTTAGTCCACAAAAAAATAGTTTGTTTTGCTTTATAAAATTAAAGTCATTTACATATATCCAATATGACAATTAAAGGTTGTGAAATAAAAAAATGTATATGAAACAGACTAAGATCCTAGCATTGATGCCTAAGGTAAACATTCTTAATTGGTATTAACAAAGGAAAACAGCATTTAATCTACCTGCACTCTACTGCACTGGAAAGCTTTCATAGGTGGTATGAAAATGTTGCGTCATGACTATAATAATCCAAGCGACGATAATTTAAGAAGTGTCCGCGCCACGGTGATCCTGGTGGATGAATGAGGCAGAGCGTTGTTTCTGCCTTTCAATTAGAGCCTAGAGGAGTTGCAATACCTTAGAGTCAAGACTTGAATGTCTTTATTGCAAGATCAAATGCTACCGAATCTTTAATACCACATCGCTATATATATATATATATATATATATATATATATATATATATATATATTGGAAAATTACCAATTCAAAAGGAAAGAACTTATGCTGTTGATATATAAGACGAGGAATATGATGTTCTCCAGAACCCAAAATCAAGTGGTTCATTTTGCACTAAGTTGAAAGTTCTGTTCGACGGTATTCTGTTTTCCATGTGGCAATATCCATGGCTTGTTGTCACTCAGACTTCACACTCGTAAGTCTGCTGCTATGTAGACTTACAGACTAATCACCCAATGTTTTCGAAACTTCCAGGAGATACATTTATCAAAATTACAATACCACGGGCTTTCTGTTATTTCAAATTCAATGTACTACTCCGGAACTTTCCAACTTCAAAGTTAAAAAAAAAACTGTTATTCGTATTTTAAAATGATAGTTCTCATATTATTCGAACATGGGGCTCACTTTTTATCCGATCTTCAACATCATTTGGATGCTTTTATCTAAAAATTAAACTCAGGGGTTCAATGAGATATGGACTTGATGATGAAGAATGAACTCTTATATGAACTTCATAGATCATATGCTTGTTGATATATGGAAATCAAATCAAGTTCATGGGCCTAATGCCATTGGAATTTCAAGATCAAATCTCTACTGCTATTCGAACTTCAAGATCAAAGACCTACTGTTCTCTTGTAGTCAAAGTCAATCGCCAGCTTTAATGTTGACCGGGAGTCACAAAACAAGACCTCTTGTTATTATTATTCCATTTAAATTGAATAACCAAGGGTCTATAATTATCGAACCTAAAATCCCAAAGAGCAGTAATCTTCTTGCTAAAAGAAGTCTTTAAATGTTCTTGCTAAAAACTTCAACCTTTCAGGTTTAAACCGTTAAAAGCGTCGATACTTTAGAACCAATGGGTTTTACCATTTCAATGTCAAGTTACTAAATAAATTCGGGACCTTAAGACCATTGAGCTAAGTTTGTCGGAGCCTCAGATGTCCATGTCAGGCGCCAACGGTAATCGCAACATCTAAGTTAAGAAAGTCTATTGAAACCTAAATACATCGGCAATCACCGGCTAGAACATGAATGCACTCGTTGCTTTCGATATATTAATTTGAGGAAGCTTTATCCTTCATTATATCGCCCTTGAAGCTTTCGTCGCAGAGATCTCGAGACATTTAGTATCAGGGAATGAATAAATACTTCTGGTTCAAGACGATTATATAGAGCTTTGAGAGCTCTGAACACCTGTAGCGCTCTTTGAGAGCTGTGCGTGTGTAAAAATCCTTTAGAACTCTGAGTCGATATGTAGAATTTAAAGAGCTCTAAACGACAGCATGTTTTTTTCAAGACCTGGCTTTACCTGGAGACCGTTGTGGCATCGAGTGGCAGCAATGATCTAGATGTTCCGATGACGGACCAATTATGTCAGTCTATCAATTACATCGCTCAGTCAAACCCATATCTCAGTCAGTCAATTATATAATCAACAAATTATTTGTTTACAGCATCAAACGTGATCAAACTAATATCTCACTTATGATAATTTTTTACATTTGGGCAAATTAACTTTATTTTCTGCCATAATATTGGTCTAATGTGTATATTACTTTCTTCGTGCAGGTTTTGCACTCAGATCATTTTCAAAGTTGAATGTAATGTTTTAGGACAAATAAATGCGATAGCCAGGCGTATTTATTTACAACTTGCTAGTGTTGTATACGTCAGGTCAGTAATGCGTCAGTTGGAGGCTGCGTTGTCGTCCAGGTGAACTAAATTACAATTTCTAGTTCCTACTGAATGTTCCTGGAAGTTGATCTAGGCGTCGCTGGCCTTTGGCGTGAGGAAGTAATCTGGGATTCTAGGCAATGTCCGCCGTTATAGTGAATAGGTGAAGCAAACGTTCCTTCATGGGAGTTCTTCTGACTCTTTTAAGCGCTGCTGAGCTTCGTGGAGTAGCCGTTCTTGTCAAGCCAGTTGACTATGACCTTGTAGTTCTCGTTCATCCAGGCTATGTTGATCTTAGTGCGCTCAATCACTTGCTGAACGGATCTGGAAACAGATTCCAGATCTTCCAGGTGTTCCCGACGGAAGAGACGCAGCTGCCAAGAGAAGAAGAGGTTAGTTACCTGACAGTGGTGCTGTGTTAGTGGCGTACTAGACCACCAGCTCATTTACACTAGGTAGATATCACCTAACTCAGTCACATGCGCATTTAACTGTCGCCTTGAGAGATACTCGATGATTAGTGTTGATGTGTGTGAGAGACAGGGGAGGTCAGCTAATTGATTACATCAAGGTTAGGATGCTACACGGAAGATTAGCCAAGAGATCATCTCAATATCAGAAGGTCACAGAGAAGATCAACCTCCGTTTCTCCTAAGACTGAACAACGTTCAGGCAAGCTCACTATATAATCAAAATCTTCTGGAATGAATATTTTGACCCAAGGACGCCGACTTGTAAAACCTTGTCCCTGTTTTTAAGATGGGGGGGGGGGCCATACAGACCAGCTCACGTGGACCATACAGACCGCTCACGTGGACCATACAGTCCAGCTCACGTGGACCATACAGACCAGCTCACGTGGACCATACAGACCGCTCACGTGGACCATACAGTCCAGCTCACGTGGACCATACAGACCAGCTCACGTGGACCATACAGACCGCTCACGTGGACCATACACACCAGCTCACGTGGACCATACAGACCGCTCACGTGGACCATACACACCAGCTCACGTGGACCATACAGACCAGCTCACGTGGACCATACAGACCAGCTCACGTGGACCATACACACCAGCTCACGTGGACCATACAGTCCAGCTCACGTGGACCATACACACCAGCTCACATGGACCATACAGATCAGCTCACGTGGACCATACACACCAGCTCACGTGGACCATACACACCAGCTCACGTGGACCATACAGACCGCTCACGTGGACCATACAGACCAGCTCACGTGGACCATACAGACCGCTCACGTGGACCATACAGACCAGCTCACGTGGACCATACAGACCAGCTCACGTGGACCATACAGACCGCTCACGTGGACCATACAGACCAGCTCACGTGGACCATACAGACAGCTCACGTGGACCATACACACCAGCTCACGTGGACCATACAGACCAGCTCACGTGGACCATACAGACCGCTCACGTGGACCATACAGACCAGCTCACGTGGACCATACAGACCGCTCACGTGGACCATACAGACCAGCTCACGTGGACCATACAGACCAGCTCACGTGGACCATACAGACCGCTCACGTGGACCATACAGACCAGCTCACGTGGACCATACAGACAGCTCACGTGGACCATACACACCAGCTCACGTGGACCATACACACCAGCTCACGTGGACCATACAGACCGCTCACGTGGACCATACAGACCGCTCACGTGGACCATACAGACCGCTCACGTGGACCATACACACCAGCTCACGTGGACCATACAGTCCAGCTCACGTGGACCATACACACCAGCTCACGTGGACCATACACACCAGCTCACGTGGACCATACAGACCAGCTCACGTGGACCATACACACCAGCTCACGTGGACCATACACACCAGCTCACGTGGACCATACAGACCGGCTCACGTGGACCATACACACCAGCTCACGTGGACCATACAGACCAGCTCACGTGGACCATACACACCAGCTCACGTGGACCATACAGTCCAGCTCACGTGGACCATACAGTCCAGCTCACGTGGACCATACAGACCGCTCACGTGGACCATACAGTCCAGCTCACGTGGACCATACAGTCCAGCTCACGTGGACCATACAGACCAGCTCACGTGGACCATACTGACCGCTCACGTGGAACTAGAATAAGCAACTTCTGGCTCTCTCACCTCCTTGAGTTGCTGGACGGTGTTGAAGAAACTGGTGGCAGACTTGATCAACCTGGACTTGGCCTTCCCATAGCTGTGGAGAACACGTGAGTCAGTTACCTCCATCACGCCCTCCTGAGTGACACTCTTAACTTCATGGTGTGTGGAATAATAGTTACCTCCATTACGCCCTCCTGAGTGACACTCTTAACTTCATGGTGTGTGGAATAATAGTTACCTCCATCACGCCCTCCTGAGTGACACTCTTAACTTCATGGTGTGTGGAATAATAGTTACCTCCATCACGCCCTCCTGAGTGACACTCTTAACTTCATGGTGTGTGGAATAATAGTATAATGACATGAATATTGATGGATAAAGAACCTAATTCAAATGATGTGATTTGTATGTAATTTTTTATCAAAGAAACTGAATATAATTTCGCCTCGATGACAGTCAAAGGAGTTCAATTAAATACAGTATCATTCTAAATTCCAATACAAATACAATCTTAAGCTCACTCAGTGTGTATCAGTTATGGAAGACCACTTCAAGTTTAGTCATAACGTTACAAATACCAGACACACACACACACACACACACACACACACACACACACACACACACACACACACACACACACACGCACGTTACCTAAATATCAACATTTAAGGCATGTTGCTTAACAAGCCACCACAATTTAAAAACTTTCTCATTGCATGTAGTGAACGACTCCCTCAGGGTTGAAACGAGTACACATAGGTGTAAGGCTGTCATCATACAGTGTTACACGCTCTGAGCTTTGAACATGGTTAAATGGGCTGTAAGTCAAATACCGATGTGTGTAGATTTGTATATCAGAATTTGGCTTGTACGTTGTGGATGGGGGGCGGTGTGCAAGACAAACATATCAATTGTGACACTAGCGCTCCACATATGTCAGTTGCTTAATTTAGAAACTGTACTTATGGTCGATCTCGAACCCATTGTTGATGTGACGACTTATACTGAATTTTGTAACTAGTTCATCAAGATTGTAACTTGCTTAGCTAAATGAATTGTGGGGTTCAGTCCCTGAGCCCATTATGTGCCTCTGTAACCCTTTCCACTACCGCCCACAAAATGGGTATGGGGTGCATAATAAATGAACTAAACTAACTCTGATAGACGTTCATTGTCACACGCTCTGATAGATATTCATTGTCACACGCTCTGATAGATATTCATTGTCACACGCTCTGATAGACATCAATTGCCTTGACAGCTCCATGAGTAATCCATCATATCGTGTATACGGATTTTGCATCATCACATATCTACACAAATTGCTGTAATATTTTCCCAGGTGCCGTAAGTTACAAAGACAAGACCAACGGACAACAAACGCTATACTTACAACTCAAAGATGGTATCCCACTGGTCCTGCAGGAAGCTCCAGGCGAGGGGTCGACCCACCTCGTTGGCAGCTACGGCGCCGAACACTCTGAAGGCGTCCTGCTTCCTGATGCCGCTATCAGGGCTGAAGGCCATCTCCAGGTACCTGAGGAAGGAATATCACACCTCACCAGTTTATTTTCAAGATAATCTAAGTAGCCTGTGGCCACAAATCCATAGTTATAACTTATGTTCCATACATTTGTTGCAAAGCTGAAATAGATACGTAGATCTGATTCTATTTTCTGATATTTTGTTTATAAAAAAACTGATAAACATCGGAGGGGCGTTGCACGTTGTAGAGGCTGAGTGAAGAAGCTACAGGCTCACGGGAATGGCCCTGAAGCTATGGTTGTAACAGTATCTGTCCCATTTCCTGCTCGATGTATTGAATGTTCAAAATAATTTAATATTCAAAATAATTTTAAGATGGTTTTTCTCCTGCAAAAACTTCCCGTCACTTTCTGCTTCACCTTTCGTGTCTGTTACCTCACTCTCTTCCTCCTCTCATTCCTTTCTCCCTCACCACCCATACCCTTCTCTCCTTCCACCCCTTCCCTTCTCCCTCATTACCACTACCCTTCTTCCCCTTCCCCCTGCCTCCTACAGGCTGCCACCCACCGACGCTTACTCACCGGGACAGTATCCAGACCTCCTTGGTGCATCCCATGGCGGAGAGGAGGCGGTTCTTCTCGGAGCCGACGTTGCTACTGAGGTATTCCTCCCAGGCGAAGTTCCACTCCTTCTCCCCGCCCACACCGATGGCGTGGCAGTACACCGTCGACTTCAGGTTGGGCGAGATTATGCTACTTGAGAGAGAACAATGTGGATAGCTTTACTTGGACTGAAGGAGGGGATGGGGGGTGTAGTGCTCAAGTATATGTGGCTGTAATACAGGAAGCTATAGCAATACGTAGAGGGTATATTGGTCCATGGTAGGGGGAGCTCAAAATGTATATCCAACTGCTCCCACTCATACGCTTGTCCACACCATGCTGGTCAACTGTCTGAGGATGTTGCTATGATGTTAATAACTTCTTCCACACATCTCCATTTAGTTTTTAAAAGTACACCCGTTTGTTGATTATACGTATTAAAATATATTCATGCTCTAATCTGAGCTTATTTATTACATGCTTTTTATATACACACAAAAATCGCAATAACGTGATATATCAAATGAACAGATCCACAAAGGTCTTGATGAGGATTCGAACCGAACACTGAGTGTTCCCAGACGCGCCTTAGTCACCTGTCCCATGACATGGTCAAAAAGAATTGCAACCTGGAATGCTACTGCCCATACAATGATCCCGAGGCTTCTACTGAAGCCTAACCGGGGTTTCACACAATTCCTCTATGCACTCGGACTCTGGCAAGGAAATAGTTCTACCTCTGACTTCTTCTTCAATAGTTCTACTTCTATACACACAGAAATCACAATAACCTGATATATCAAATGAACAAAAAATCCACAAGGGCGTTAATGATGAAAGAGTAAATAGCACAAGAGAATGTGTGGAGTGAGCATATGTTTAACATGTTTAGAGACCTAAACAGAGTGGCTATGTGTTGTCTGAAGACAGAGTTTGTAATGGTTCTGATAGCAGATTTTTGCTGAGTGATGATGGGCTTCAGGTAGTTTGCAGTGGTTGAACCTCATGCACAGATGCCGTATGTTGGTAGGGATAGATTAGCGAGTAGTATAATGTGAAAATAACAGAGTACGAAACATAATATGTCTGATTTTTGTTAGAGTATTTCGACAGTTTTAAATATGTTATGCTATATGATATGTATGAGAACTAAAGTTAAGGTTCTTATCTGTGTACAGGCCAAAGGATCTTTCCCCCACTTTTACTATTAATGTTCACATTGTCTATCTGAAAGAGTATTTGGTTCGGCAATTTTTTTTCCAAATAAAATGCAGAAGGTGTTTTTTTAAGTTTAGTGTTAGCTCGTTCATTGACATCCAAGGATGGATTTTTTTTATCTGTCTCGTTATTTACAATATTATTGAGTGTGTGGGTTGGGGATTGAAATATGAAGGTAGTGTCGTCAGTAAATAGTATAGGTTTAAGAGCGTTAGCGACATCGCTAACG
>NC_091153.1:10843165-11073165 GCF_040958095.1 Procambarus clarkii
GTTTACCATTCTTAAAAATATTGAGGTGTTCGTTGTTTTTATGAGTTTACCATTCTTAAAGTATATGAGGTGTTCGTTGTTTTTATGAGTTTACCATCCTTAAAGTTTATGAGGTGTTCGTTGTTTTCATGAGTTTACCATTCTTAAAGTATATGAGGTGTTCGTTGTTTTTATGAGTTTACCATCCATAAAGTTTATGAGGTGTTCGTTGTTTTTATGAGTTTACCATCCATAAAGTTTATGAGGTGTTCGTTGTTTTTATGAGTTTACCATCCATAAAGTTTATGAGGTGTTCGTTGCTTCTATGAGTTTACCATCGTAAGTGTTGTGTGTAGTTCTTTTGAGTGACAAAAGTGCTGCTGGTGGTTTACAGAAGACACACAATATTATTACTCATGAATGCTTATATCATGTACTGAGTGTGATACAGATGTGTACTTTGATACAGCTACTGCCCAGAATTGTCTGGAGCATACCTGGAGCACACCTGGAGCACACCTGGAGCATTCCTGCAGCACACTTGGAGCATGCCTGGAACACACATGGAGCATACCTGGAGTACACCAGGAGCATACCTGGAGCATACCTGGAGTACACCAGGAGCACACCTGGAGCACACCTGGAGCATACCTGCAGCACACTTGGAGCATGCCTGGAACACACATGGAGCATACCTGGAGTACACCAGTAGCATACCTGGAGCATACCTGGAGTACACCAGGAGCACACCTGGAGCACACCTGGAGCACACCTGGAGCATACCTGCAGCACACTTGGAGCATGCCTGGAACACACATGGAGCATACCTGGAGTACACCAGGAGCATACCTGGAGCATACCTGGAGTACACCAGGAGCACACCTGGAGCACACCTGGAGCATACCTGGAGTATAACTGGAGCATACCTGGAGCACACCTGGAGAACACCTGGAGCATACCTGGAGCATACCTGGAGCATACCTGGAGCACACCTGGAGCATACCTGGAGCACACCTGAAGCACGCCTGGAGCATACCTGGAGCACACCTGGAGCATACCTGGAGCACACCTGGAACACACCTTGAGCATAACTGGAGCATACCTGGAGCACACCTGGAGAACTCCTGAAGCATACCTGGAGCATACCTGGAGCATACCTGGAGCACACCTGGAGCACATCTGGAGAACACCTGGAGCACACCTGGAGCACACCTGGAGCACACCTGCAGCATACCTGGAGCACACCTGGAGCATACCTGGAGCACACCTGGAGCATACCTGGAGCACACCTGGAGCATACCTGGAGCATACCTGGAGAGGGTTCTGGGAGTCCTTTTACTCCCGAGCCGGGCCTAAGGCCAGGCTCGACTTGTGATAACCTGGTCCAACAAGTTACATTGCAAGAGTTTATGATGTTGCTCGTCCGTACAGTTCCGATGAACGTATTATGATTTGGTTCAAATTAGATACTTGTGCAGGTCATGATCTGTTTCGTCCCGTGTGTGGTACAGGAGGAGTAGATGATGTACTATATATGAGTATTTACATGTAAAAATTGTGTGGATCACATCAATTGTAAAAAATGGGTACGATAAATTCTTTTAAAATTTAAAGCTGAAAAAGTATTATTTGTAGTGTTTTATACATGTATGAGCTCGATAAGGTTGCTTTATGACAGAGGAAGGTCGAAGTTGTTTTATGGTAATGTTTGTTGACATCGTCACGAGGCCTTGACAATTGGAAAACATTTAACAACAGCCATCATCTTCGTTAAAAGAAGAACCTACAACAGCGAGGTCTCTACGGCCTGGTGTAGACAATAACTCTAACACAATACTCCGAAGTGAGTGTTCTCGTTTGCGTCACGGGATCACGTCATTTTAATTAAGGTCAACCTCTCAGGCTTCAGGTGCAAGTGAAGCAATATTTATGCCTACAAAAGGTGACGAGAAACGGACTTCCAAATAGAGTGTATTCTCAACATATTCACCAATACAGCATTCAACTATTATCAGAAAATATTCCTTATCGTATTTTGAAGTATATGTTTTTACCTGAGTAAGGCTCAAGCAGAGATTCACAATCATAAAATTAAAAATAGTTTATTTACAAGAACTATCTAAACTAATACAGAACACAAGAATAAGCATGAGAACATTCTCAAATTATTTGTTGTAATCCCACTCAAAAACACAATTTAAAATATTCGAACTTTCTTATCTGTATGGTCTTAATTAACACCTTCAGACATTAGACCTGATACATACACCAGAGCTGATACATGCACCAGGGCTGATACATGCACCAGTGCTGATACATGCACCAGGGCTAATACATGCACCAGGGCTGATACATGCACCAGGGCTAATACATGCACCAGGGCTGATACATGCACCAGGGCTAATACATGCACCAGGGCTGATACATGCACCAGGGCTGATACAAGCACCAGGTCTGATACAGACACTAGACCTGATAAATGCACCAGCCCTGATACATGCACTAGAGCTGATACAGACACTAGACCTAATACATGCACCAGCCCTGATATACGCACCAGGGCTGATACAGACACTAGACCCGATACATGCAACAGCCCTGACACATGCACCAGGGCTGATACAGACATCACGGCTCTTACAAACTTCACGGTAGATACAAACAACATTACTGAGACAAACATCATGGCTGATGTTGTGACAACCTGACAACTGAGGGGACAGAGCTCGGGATTCGTAGTCCTGAAGTTCCGGGCTCGATCCCCGGTGGAGGCGGAAACAAATGGGCAGAGCTTCTTTCACCCCTGATGCACCTGTTATCTAGCATAAATAGGTACCTGTGAATTAGACAGCTGCTACGGGCTGCTTCCTGGGGGTGTAAAACAAAAAGAGGCCTGTTCGAGGACCGGGCCGCGCGGACGCAAAGCCCCGAAATCATCTCACGATATTTTCAAAATAGATGTAAACATCAGGGCTAATATTAGCATCAGGAATGATGCGAACATCATGGCTGATACGAACCTTATTGACAAATACGAACATCATGGCTGATACGAACATTAGTGCATGAACATAACACAAGTTTGAGGGCTGACATGAACATGAGGGACTGTACCAAGATCACGGCTGAGTTATGGGTAAACAACCCACCTCCAAGACATAGGAAAGGTTCCCACGACATAAACAGTAAGATGGTGCATATTAGTGACCTTATTTAATATGCCATCTCAGTTACTACAAATTAACGTCTCCTATGTTCTTAGGTATATTTTATAAATGAAATGTTATTACTATTATTATTTTATTATTATTATTATTATTATTATTATTATTATTATTATTATTATTGGTTATGGACGGTATTAGTTTGTTCCTCTGATCCATTTTGTAAATATAATGGCAGTTAAGAAGACATTAAGATGATATAAGGAAATTTGTAGCTGGCAATATCAGGAAAGCTGTCTTGTAACCTCTGTGCCCAGATGTTAAAGGAATTACCTGTCACCTTGTGTGTTATGATTGACCTAGACGCTTAAAACATAATTTATGCATAAATCAAGTTAATTGAGGATTCAATATATAACTATGAAATTGTTTCACTTTGGAATTCCGCCAACATATCTGAAATCCGTAACTTCATAGCCAACTTTAAATCAAACAATTTTGGTCACAACACAACACGAGACTTTCAACATCTATTTGGCCGAGTTCAACTTCTCATCCTCAAAGACAAAGGTGAAGTGAACACAAAACATGAACACCGCACGACACTGTGCACGCTGAGGTGTTGAGTGAAGGTGTGGTCACCTTGTCAAGAGGTAATAACGTTTATGATGTTCATTGGTCGGGTGGTATAGTGAATGGGATATCAAGTAACAGTGTTGTACTGGTCATGCTGACGGAAGAAAGTTACTATATATGAGTCGGCTGCTGATTTTCTAATGATAGTGTTTGATATCAAGTGCTTGTGCTATGTCTGGTGTCCGCTAGGTGCTGTATCTAGTCATTATTAAGCTCATCGTGGTATGATTGTTTTTACATAGATGGACACAGGTGTTGGCTTTCACAATAATCATCTTTTGCTTCTGTTAATTTCCCTAATAGCTCTCCCTGGGTTAACTAGTACGAAGAGTTAAGGATGGGTGACCAGTCAATCCTCTCCGGTGAGAGAGAGATATATACAAGAGTTGTTACATTCTTGTACAGCCACTAGTACGCGTAGCGTTTCGGGCAAGTCCTTAATCCTATGGTCCCTGGAATACGATCCCCTGCCGCGAAGAATAGTTTTTTCATCCAAGTACACATTTTACTGTTGCGTTAAACAGAGGCTACAGTTAAGGAATTGCGCCCAGTAAATCCTCCCCGGCCAGGATACGAACCCATGACATAGCGATATGTCACTCCGAACTCCGGTGAGAGTTCTACCATATCCTGTAAGAGTGTAAATATCTTATGAAGGTCTCGTTGTGTCTCAATATAATTTTTTTCCAAAATAAAGCCATGGGCAGTGAAATAGAAACCTCACACTCACAGTATACATTTACTCAAGGTAAACAAACACAAAATATCCCTATTGAGTTATGCCAGACACAAAAGCCACCAAACCCAATAAATTCCGAGAGTTTACACTGTGACTTATCTCTTGGCATCACTCAGTAAGCAAACTCACTGAATGCCTGCCCTCTGCCACGCTCCAAGCTCTGACCCAAACAACATAAATATGCAAATTGCCTTTCCATACACAAAGACAACCAAACGGACGCTCCCACTCCTCTGACCTATTTACTTAAGCAGCAGTAAACGCATCTCATGCATATCAATGCTGCGGGTATGTAATAAAGGTCACGGTATTTTCTCCTGGTGAGAAACTGGGCAGTTAAAGAGGCGGAGAGACAGAGGGTGAGAGAACAGGGTGGAAGGATTAGAAAGAGAGAAATATACAAAATAGAGAGAAAAACTGAATAAGAAGGAAAAAAGAAAGAGAGACAGAGAGAGATCTGTAGGGAGGGAGCGTGTAGGGAAAAAAAGAAAGAGAGAGAGACAGACAGACAGACAGAGAAAATTCAAGAAAGTGAGATATAAAATAAAACAAGAACAGGCAGAAAGAGAAATCACACATATTTATAGAGATGTAGAAAAATTTCCATTTCAAGACCAACACTTGTTATATCAAGTGAGAACGATTATAGCTATATAATGTGTTCTGCTTAATTCTGTACACATGAAATGTGGTCTTCACACCAGTTCAAATACGCTCATCGAATCTGAGATCAGTGATCATTTTGAAACCAGTACACTGCATGTTTGAGACCATCCTTTATATATGTTGCTCGGTAGGGAATCTTTTCCTCAACGAAGACTTTAAAACTATGTAAAAAGGACAGATATTGGACAGTATCTATCCCATAATTATTACACCTGAAATATTAACGACGATATACAGAACAGTATGATCAGGTTGTATGTTACAGACAAGAAAGATTGTAATGGAAGTCGGTTTAGTGAACTCAGCTCCCGTCTTGGAAAGCAATTGTGTCATCACAATGGCACACACTTCCAACACTTCCACACAACTCATATCTTGCAGTAAATTTTACATTCTGTCAGTTATAATCTTGCTGACAGCAAATGTTTATTGGCAAAGCTTGTCTTCTGGATTTTGCTCTTTGTGTCCGAGCACTGCTCTGTGTACCGCTGTGCTGGTAAGCTGTTTTCCTTGGGCAATGGCCGCCAGATGGTCTGTTCCTCCAGCCCAGTCTAGCTGCTGAAGAAGACTTGAACAAGTCGAAAACGTTTGAGCTCCTTTCCCATTTAACTGTTTTCATCCACACACACACACACATAAATATATATATATTATATATATAATATATATATATATATATATATATATTATATATATATAATATATATAATATATATATATATATATATATATATATATATATATATATATATAATATATATTATATATATATATATATATATATATATATATATAGTAGTAGGCATCTGTCTATCCCGAGGGGTTATGGAGTTATGCCCTGGGTGTCTAGTTGTTGTAGTGTAGTTGGATGCAGCGCCTGCTGTGGCTGTGAAGGCCAACCCGAGAATGACAGTCTCGACTGCAGCGAACGCAGATAAACGCCGAAGCGGGTGTGTCTGACAGTGGTCGAGACCTCCTCTGAAATCTATTATCCTCCGCCTGCCTCTTCAGTTCATCCTCGAATTGCTGGAGTCCCTTCTGCACTTTACATCTCCAGGCAGATCTGTCCACAGCTGCTGCCTCCCAAGTGTTGATGTCGATGTTCATCTGCTTGAGGTCGCGTTTGCAGGCATCTTTGAAACGCAGCTGAGGTCTTCCGGTGGGTCTCCTTCCTGATGCCAGTTCTCCATACAAGAGGTCCTTCGGTATGCGGCCATTGACCATGTGTGTGACATGTCCCAGCCATCGCATGCGTCTCTGTTTCAGGAGAGTGAACATTGAAGGGACTCCTGTTCTATCGAGTACAGTGTTGTTGGTGACGTGGTCTTTCCACGTGATGTCAAGGATGCGTCTCAGGTTCCGCATGTGAAAAGTATTAGGCCGTCTCTCCTGGCGAGAGCGCAGGGTCCAGGATTTCGAGCCGTAGAGAAGTGTACTCACCATTCATGCCATGTAGACTTGTGCCTTGGTGTGCACTGTCAGTTTGGCATTTTCCCAAACGCGCTTTGTGAGCCTGGACAGTGTTGTTGCTGCCTTCCCGATACGCCTGTTGAGCTCAGTGTCCAGGGAAAGGATGTCTGAGATTGTGGAGCCCAGGTACACAAACTCGTGAACTGCCTCCAGCACATAGTCTGCTATATTTATACAGGGTAGCTCATTGACATCTTGTCCCATCACCTGTGTCTTCTTCAGGCTGATTGTCAAGCCGAATGCGGAACAGGCTGCGGCAAAGCGGTTGAGTAGCTGCTGCAGGCCTTCTGCTGTGTGTGTGGTGATCGCTGCGTCGTCGGCGAAGAGGAACTCCCTGAGGATTCGCATCTGTACTTTTGTCTTTGCTCGGAGACTGGATAGATTATAGAGCTTTCCATCAGATCTTGTACGGAGATAGATGCCTTCTGTGGTTGTTCCAAAGGCATGCTTGACGAGGATCGCGAAGAAGATGACGAACAGGGTTGGAGCAAGAACACACCCCTGTTTAACACCACTGTTAATGTTGAATGGTTCAGAAGTTGAGCCGTCGTACACGACTGTCCCCTTCATGTCCTTGTGGAACGATTGTATCATGTTCAGTAGGATGGGTGGACAGCCAATTTTGGCCAAGATCTTGAGGAGTCCGTCCCTACTCACGAGGTCGAAGACCTTTGTAAGGTCAATGAAGGCAATGTACAAGGCTTTTCTCTGCTCCCTGCACTTTTCTTGAAGCTGTCTCAGGGAGAACACCATGTCAGTGGTCGACCTCTCTGCTCGGAAACCACACTGTGACTCGGGGTACACTCTTTCGGCAAGAATCTGAAGCCTGACCAAAACGACCCTAGCAAAGAGTTTACCAACGACGCTGAGGAGGGATATGCCGCGATAGTTGTTTACAATATATATATAGATGTAATAGACGTTCTGGCTACTAGGTACAACGTATTGTACCTAGTAGCCAGAACGTCGTACTCGGCCTGCTATGCAAGGCCCGATTTGCATAATAAGCCAAGATTTCCTGAATTAATATATTTTCTCTAATTTTTTTCTTATGAAATGATAAAGCTACCCATTTAATTATGTATGAGGTCAATTTTTTTTATTGGAGTTAAAATTAACGTAGATATATGACCGAACCTAACCAACCCTACCTAACCTAACCTAACCTATCTTTATAGGTTAAGTTAGGTTAGGTAGCCGAAAAAAACTAAGGTTAGGTTAGGTTAGGTAGGTTAGGTAGTCGAGAAACAATTAGTTCATGAAAACTTGACTTATTAGGCAAATCAGGCCTTGCATAGTAGGCCGAGAAGTGCATTCTGGCTACTAGGTACGACATATATATATTATATATATATATATATATAATATATATATATATATATATATATATATATATATATATATGTCGTACCTAGTAGCCAGAACTCTCTTCTCAGCCTACTATGCAAGGCCCGATTTGCCTAATAAGCCAAGTTTTCAGGAATTAATTGTTTTTCGACTACCTAACCTACCTAACCTAACCTAATCTAACTTTTTCGGCTACCTAACCAAACCTAACCTATAAAGATAGGTTAGGTTAGGTTAGGTAGGTTGGATAGGTTCGGTCATATATCTACGATAATTTTAATTCCAATAAAAAAAAATTGACCTCATACATAATGAAATGGGTAGTTTTATCATTTCATAAGAAAAAAATTAGAGAAAATATAATAATTCAGGAAAAATTGGCTTATTAGGCAAATCGGGCCATGCATAGTAGTCCAAAAAGTGCGTTCTGGCTATTAGGTACGACATATATATATATTATATATTATATATATATATATATATATATATATATATATATATATATGTTGATAATCACTTTCGCTCGGTAACGCTGCAGCATTGCGTCGTTTTCGGCGGCAAATTGGCGGCGGCTTCGGGAGGGGCGCACAGCGGTTTTGGATAATATATGCATATACTCTTGTAGGGAATTTCATTGTGAATACATTGATACCAAAATGAAAGACCTAGGACCAGAATTGAGGTAACAAAGTTGAAAACAGTATACCCATTTTATTAGCATTCACTGGGATTATGCTCCGTCACTTTCTCTGTTTGCTGTGGGTGGTACGCCTGGCTTTCGGACTTTATATTTGCATATACTCCTGTAGGGAATTCTATTGCGATCACAATGTTACCAAAATGAAATACCTAGGACAAGAATTGAGATGTCCAAAGTGAAGAGAGTGTACATATTTTATTGTTATTATGCGCCCGGGTAACATGTACTCACTTTCTCTGTTTGTTGTGGATGGTACGCCGGGCTTTTGGACTTTATATGTCTTTAATCGTGTAGAGAATTCTATTGCGAACACAATGATACCAAATTGAAAAACCCTGGACTAGAATTGAGGTGACAAAATTAAGGAGAGTATACACTTTTCAGAACTACCGCGCGCTCACGTGAAACGCAGAAGCCCACCCAGGACAGTGCAGGTCTTGTGGGTGCGGTGCGCCAAAGTGTTTATTAATTAATTAATGTCATTTTCACCCATATGGTTCGGCGAACAAACAAGAAGACTGAAGACAAAGGACAGACAGACAGATTGGAAAACACTGATGTAATTGTATTCACTAAATTACTTCCACTTACCGCTAACTATATTAATAAGAACCTGCAATGAACAGAAGAACTTTAGGACAGGTAGAATTCAGAATTTTAATAATGTAAATATACAAAATGAGATCAAGTCACAAAGCACTTATGTACAGGGCAGAGAAGAAGACCCCAATGTCCCATTTGACGAAAGATTTATAGATGCATTTTAATGTTGCAAATGTCGGGTTCTGAGACAACATAATAATGAACAAGTTTTCAGATATCAGTTCGATGTGTTGCAATTGCGAAGTCTGAGAACGAAACGAATCTGAGGATCATGATTAGTAAAAATTTTAAGCCAAAAAAGTTAATGCATATATGCTGGGAATGGGCAAGTAGAATACTGTGGTTTATTTATTGAAGCACTTCAATAAAACAGTTAAGTTTATTCATAAGCTGAATGTTGCTCCAGTTTCGCCTTATTATTTAGATTATAGAGTTCAATTTTGGTCGCAATACTATATAATGGACATAAATTCATTTAAATTCATTTATTGGAAAGACCTAATTTAAATCCTGTAGAAAGGCAAAGAGTTAGGGAAGACATGAAATAAAATATACATATGGATAAGATGAAGATGGCAGAGTTTCTTTCACCCTATGCCCCTGTTACCTAGCAGTAAATAGGTACCTGGGTGTTAGTCAGCTGTCACGGGCTGTTTCCTGGGGGTGGAGGCCTGGTCGAGGACCGGGCCGCGGGACACTGAAAGCCCCGAAATCATCTCAAGATAACCTCAAGAAGATGTAAAACATGAAAATAATAATATGCTAAATATATCAACAAGCAACAACGTATGCAAATGGGAAGATTGTAGATCCAGGAAAGACTTGGATAAATACTGGTTTTGAAAATAAGAGGGTTAATCTGAAGAACAAATTACAAACATTGTTGACCTGGAATCAGTGGATTTTTTCAAGCGTAAGTAAAATACATATATATATATATATATATATATATATATATATATATGATGAGTATGATCATATATATTCGATTCAGAGGGGAAATGCCTGTTGCGTCTTGGGCACTAGTCCAACTTCAGAGGAATTCGAAGAAGTGTTTGACTTGCAACAATGATCGAACCCGTCTGTGACATTCATCAATGTTTCCCATTGTTGTGTTCTTCAAGAGATCCATAACCTTTAAGCACCTTTTTGCATTATTATTTTTGTATCAACCCATGTATATCTTGTAACCATCAAATGCATAATAAAGCACAAAAAATATTCAAGGAAGGGGTGGTAGGAGAAAAGCACACAGAAACTGTATTGGAGGGGATCTAAACATTCCCTCTAATGCGTTATGCGTGGTTTCCTCCGAGGCTATGGGTCCCCCTTCTTCCAGCTAGAGGTGGTACTCCCTTCCTTTTTTATATATATATATATATATATATATATATATTATAAATATATATATATGTATATATATATATATAATTATATATATATATATATTATATATATATATATATATATATAATATATATATACATATGAATGAGTTAGGGTAGATATAACTAGGGGAGCTGTCTCATATTGGCCAAAAGGCCTTGTCCTACACACACCCTCTTTATCTCCCCCAGACACACCATCTTCTCTGTGTGAAGACGGGTACCATCTCGTATGCCACTTCACATACACCTTACCGTCTTACGAGTAGATAAAGCCAGCAAGCAATAACATACGGCACAATGTCAACCCTGATGTAGTGGACAGGGAGGTGACAAATATTTTTATCTCGCCCTTCGGGGTGGGGTGGACCCAACTCTTCACCGATTAAATGCCTATCTTCTCCTTAAACCCCCCCCCCTGGCCTCTCTGTTACACATCTGTCAGTTAACACCGTTAAGTCGTCCCCAGCTGCCAGCTAACGCTGGCCCCTTCGGGGTGGCGGTTCCGTGTCGCTGGCCTGGCTGATGGGGGCGCTCCGCCGGAACCCCAAAGCCATACGCTGCCATAGCTGCGGTAACTCATCTACCTTTTGGTTACCTTGAGGTGTTTTTGGGTCTTCGCGTCCCCGCGGCCCGGTCGTTGACCAGGCCTCCTCGTTGCTGAACTGGTCAACCAGGCTGTTAGTATCTATCTTGAGGTTATCTTAAGATGATTTCGAGGTTTAGTGTCCCCGCGGCCCGGTCCTCGACCAGGCCTCCACCCCCAGGAAGCAGCCCGTGACAGCTGACTAACTCCCAGGTACCTATTTACTGCTAGGTAACAGGGGCATTCAGGGTGAAAGAAACTTTGCCCATTTGTTTCTGCCTCGTGCGGGAATCGAACCCGCGCCACAGAATTACGAGTCCTGCGCGCTATCCACCAGGCTACGAGGCCACTCAATCTAGCTACCACAATAATCTAGCACATAATTATTCAAGAACATGTTTAATGTTAATAAGCATAAACATACACTGATCAAATGAGTTACGGCAAGTATGTACGATTGCTGGGAACATGCAAAATTGTAAATAAATTTTGTTAATTCATTTCTTCATAAATGTAATAAAGGCACAATTAATTTAAACCTATTAACCGGATAAAAATGTAAATGTAAATATTTACATTTATACTTATGTAATAATCATTTATATTATAAATTTATAATCATGATGGACGATTAGAGAGAGTCGAGAACCGGAAAACGTTTTTTTTTTTTTTAATTTTTGTTCCTAATGAAACCTAAAGTTACTACCAAAAGCCTAATACTCGCCATCTGAGGTCTAATACAGTACACATACAAACATAGTATACTAGGAATATTTAAGCTTTTTTAGCTTTATTATACGCTAAAAAAGCTTAAAAATAATAATAAAATAAATAAAATAAATAGAAAAAAGCTTTGTTATACGGGACAGTATAAAGTGAATAGTGCCAAATTTTATTCGCCTATTATGTCAATATATGTTCGATGATCAACATAGTTAAACTATTACTATCGACACAGGAGAATGAGTTTCTATTTGAACCTAAGTTTTAAATACCAATATTTGAGTGCACTAACACACACACATTTAGGTACATCTGCCTTTGTGCAGCTACCGTAGACTATATGTAGGGGAGTACAGAATGTGTCAAAAAGCTAGCTAAGTGATACTAAAAATCCCCATCACATAGGGTGATTAGTCACACAGGCATGTGTTTTTTTTATTAATACATTAGGTACATCTGCATTTGTGCAGCTACCCTAGACTATATGAAGGGAGAGTACGGTGTGTCAAAAAGCAACCTGTTCTCGCACTTTCGTATAGTCAATATTGACTTATTAAATACGTGCATATGTGACATACTAATTTATTGTGAATATTTTAGTTTACCTTGAAAAGCTTCATAGAAAACACCGACCTTACCTAACCTTCTTAGTATGTTAGGATAAGCATCTTATTGCTTCATAATTACAATTATTACTTAACCTATTATAGGTATTGGTTAAGTAATAATTGTAATTAGGAAGCAATAAGATGCTTATCTTAACATACTAAGAAGGTTAGGTAAGGTCGGAGTTTTCTATGAAGCTTTTCAAGGTAAACTAAAATATTCACAATAAATTAGTATGTCACATATGCACTATTTAATAAGTCAATATTGACTATAAGACAGTGCAAGAACGGGTTGCAAAAAGCTAGCTACGTGATGCTAAAAAATCCCCATCAAACATGATGGTTAGTCATACAGAGGCATGTTATAAGTAGTCTGCACTGACAAACTCTGTTTGCAGCATGAGGATTTCATCAACACAAGGGTGAATAAGGTAACAGTGACACTAAAATTCCCCCATCAAGCAGGATATTTAGTCATAAAGTCTGCGGAATCGGCTCAGGATATTTAACTTCCATCGAGAACGAAAATATTCGTAATACTGATGGCAGATACTCTTTTAAAGTGGCCATTGTGACCGACGCCGATCTCCTATTACAATCCCATACAATTATCTGTAATTCAACACAGTTCAACGAGGGAACTTCCATGTGTCTGGCCGTCGAAGATGGATAGAAAACTAATTCTTTTTTATAGGCAAAGATGAAGCTGGGAGCTGGGAGATGAGGCCAGACACAAGATGCTCCATGGGAGAGGAAACACCCACGAAATCGGACAGAGATATGTGGGGGGGGGGGGTAGATTTGACACCAAACCTGTTACCAGTTTTCTCAATCACGTTAATTTTATAAGTTCTCTATATATGGTTTACCATAATAAGAACTACCTTAGGAAATCTGTACATACGGTGTATGTAAGGCCAGTGTTAAGAGCACAAACTTTGTAATGGAGAGGCAGAGAAAGACGATGGAACATTAGGCCTCAGTACACTGTATCTTCTTAGAGTTTCAAATGGAAATAGATTCAGTTCCTCATGCCGCTTGGGCTGGACGGTAGAGCAAAGATCTCGCTTCATGCAGGTTGGCGTTCTATCCCCGACCGTCCAGGTGGTTAGGCACCATTCCTTCCCCCCGTCCCATCCTAAAGCCATATCCTGATCCCTTCCAGGTGCAATATAATCATAATGAAGTGGTACTCTTTCCAGTTGGTTCCCCTTTCCTTCCCTATTCCTGATGAGTTGTTGGAGGACGAGATGGTGAAATAAGCTCTGAAGATATGGAATGAGAGAAAACAGAAGCGCAACATGCCCTGAAAATTTTCCTGAGGAACTCCAATGTGGGGCTGATTATATGAGGAACGATACATCACTTGCGTCGAATTCTCGTCCAAAACTAAGTATCACTGTAGAAAATAGAGACTAACAAACTCCAGAAGTGAGCATGTATGATTTCGCTTGAATTCAGTGCCAACTAGTATAAGGTAATGAAGATGGGAGAGGAAGAATGTAGACCAAAATATATCTACACCATAATGGAAAGCCAACTGCAGGAAGCGAAAAAAGAAAAATATTCTGAGATAGATAAAATGACACAACAACCTCAGTGACACCTATAAACAGGTTAATATCGTCATCGCGTGTTTAGGTGGCCAACATTAGAAAGACATTTACAACCATTAATTAGGAGGCTTACAAACAATCTATTCAGTCTATGTTAGATTAACTCACGAATTACCACGGCACCGTTCTGAACTCGGTACTGAATTGCAAGAAAAAACATTAAAACATAACACAGGTTTGCAAAAACATATTTTTACAAGAATTTAGCTTTAAGAATAAGTTTAGGGAACTAAGTCTCACAACCTAAGAGGAGATAAGAAAGAAAAGGGATATGATAGCAACATACATAATACTGAAGGGAATACGCAAGGTGGACACCAAAGGTCTCTCTATATAGAGAAAGTATGGCAAGAGAACAGAGGCAGAAGCTGGAATTGTAAAGGAGTCAAATAAAGGTAAGGAAATATTGGTATCATTCATGGATATTCAACAAGTGGATTTCATTGAAAGAAGTAATGGAAGCCACCTCCCCACAACTTTAAAGTCAGATATAACCAAAATATTTAAATTGTAACGCAAAAAGGTACACTCCCTCCTCCGTACACACTCTTAACTAACTGATGTTAGGAAAGTGCACACACACACACACACACACACACACACACACACACACACAACACACACACACACACACACACACACACACACACACACACACACACACACACACACACACACACACACACACACACGTGGTACGCGAACAAGGGGACACAGATGACAACTGAATGCCTAAATGAGCCACATGGACTTTAGAAAGAATTTCAGTGCCAGAGTAGTTAACAGATTGAATGCATTAGGAAGTGAGATGGTGGAGGCTGACTCCATACATATTCAAATGTAGATATGAAAGAGCCCAGTACGCTCAGGAATCTTTACTACAGTTGATTGGTAGTTGAGAGGTGGGACCAAAGAGCCAGAGCTCAACCCCCCACAAGCAAAACTAGGAGATTACAACAACTAGGTGGGTACAAGTACACTCATACATGTATCCGACCCACACACGACCAAAATAGTCAAATCAGTTAGGAGTCAACCTCCCCATCAAGACTAGACACATTTGTCAGGAGGTGACGAGTGCCGCAAGAACCCAATAATTCCCGCTAAAAATTTTCAGCCCTTTCTAAATCCTCGGTAACTACCGTTGGCTGAAGGAAGCACCCGACGGCCGACCAGCCCACACTACGAGGTTAAAAAAAATCGCTCCTGATGACACCTTTTCTCCTCTATTATGCAAATACAGGAGGCAAAAACTGCATGAATGATATGTGAAGTCAGAGCGGTGAAGGAAGGAAGGAAGCCTGTTAGTTACCACAAATGACGGCTGGGTTTTGTCCGAGCTCTAAATCGCAGCAAAATACAGAAAGGAAACCTCAATTTCCTTGTGTTATTGATTATGTATTTTGCTAATGCCAATAATCTATGAATATTGACCAAATGACCCTCAAACGCCTGTCATTGTCTATGAAATACGAGTCACTATGTAAGGTAATGCAGAAATTACATTTATATATCTGAATAGAATAGAGTTTTTTTTAATTAAGATAACACGGGCTGACTGATAACACCAGATATTGTTTTATGTGATAACATGCAATTTGAATGAAGTTATCAGTGTATAGATGCTGATTACACTAATTTAGTATAAAATTGGTTCATCTATCCTTATACTTTTAATTAGTGCTCTCAGATGTTTAAAGAATATATTTTTGGTTTTCTTTTGACAAAAATCCTTTTTTTGAAACATTAACAAAATTCATTCCGTTTACAAAATCATTCTAAAACGATTTACTAAATAAACGGATAAAACTGTCATATATTTCACGGTCCTTATGTAACGTGACACCTGTAGATGATAATAAAATTATAAAATAGAAAACTGTTTTACACAGAACAAGAATTTCATTTAAAAATTGAGTTACTTTCGAATTTTTGAATATCTGAAAATTCAGATATCTTGTCGAAAATTCCTGGAATTTGAAAATTCGAATGTCATATCAATATGACCCTACCAGGATTCGAACCCATTTCGATCTGGATCACCCCTGAACATACACAGTACTGTGACCACCTCACCAATGACAGTCTATCCGAGTTTATTGCTAATATCTTGTTCTTCATATTGTTAATTACTATTGTTAATGACTATTACTATGATGATGATGTCGGTCGGTTATCCGTCATTCCTTTTGGACTATCAACCCAAAATTCCGTAGAGAGCTTATTTTGACCAGGAGATCACGCTGGGCGCTTCTGGCACTTAGAGAGGGGCTCAACGTCATACGTTTAGGGGATGCGGCTCCAATACTGACCTCGTTGTCATGTGCACACACACCCACTCGAGGCGCCGTGACTCCTCACTTTCTCCTTACTTGGTGTGACCTCTCCAATCCTCTTTCTATTATTATTATTCTGTTCTACCCTGTCCACAGCTATGGTTCTTTCTCTCTCTCTCTCTCTCTTTCTCTACTTACTGGGAAGCCTCACTAGGACAAGGGCAAACACCAGCAAATTTGAATACATTTACTGGACAAGGCACATGCACAATGCATACACACGTATAATAATATGAATCCAACACTTTATGCTATTGTAGTTAGGTTGCACTCCAATACCAGCAGGACTCTGACATCTGCCTATCAAGTGGTAGCCTAACTGCTGTCTCACCACTTATACCACCAACCTCACCAAGTAGGTCATGACTCATAAGACAATATTGCACTATCAGCAAGAGAATTTATATATATATATATATATATATATATATATATATATATATATATATATATATATATATATATATATATATATATATATATATGTATATATGCAATAATGATCACAAAAACACTGATCCAGGTATGCAGAATAACCACATGTGAAAAATAAAAAATGCTTAACGCGTTTTCGGCTAATTCGCCTTCATCAGAGCAAAGTAGAATGAAGATCATTCCTTCTACTTTGCTCTGATGAAGGCGAATTAGCCGAAAACGCGTTAAGCATTTTCTATTTTTCACATGTGGTTATTCTGCAAGCTTGAGGTCCTGCTCCTCACTGTATGGCTGCTCTTCCACAGAGCTCAGTACCTTCCACAACCTTGGAGTCTCATCAACTACTCCCCTCTGCTGGCTTCGATGTTGTCAGCAACTCCTTCCCCAGACAAACCTGCAACCCATCCTTAAGCCAATAAAAAAATGTTCCTCTACAAACACATAACTGAAATGAATCACACACAATAAATGTTTCACTTGACATCTCCGTACTTCCCGAATGTCGTGAGTGTGGACTCCCCCGTTTGGACTGGTCCATGCTCCTTCTTGCCGGCAGGCGGCTCCTCACTCTGGAAGCTGTCCTCCGCCGCAAGCCGGTCAGTTGGCTCCAGGCGGTCGATGGGAGAGGATATGCTGCTCGTTTCTTCAGCTGTCTCCCTCATCTCTGTCCTCTTATTTAGGCTTTCAGCCTTAACATAACATGTCTAATGTATCAATAAACATTCGCTACGGGCGCTGGGCACACGACCACTACAGGTAATCACTGTCAACTGGTTAAAAATTGTGCTTACCACATAATTGTCTAGTCAAGGGCGCTCGCTTTTCGATGGCGCTGACCAGGGCGCTGGTAAGGTTACCCACGAAAATGTTTCAGGACTGCTTCACAACTCCTGCCGTCCAGGACTTGAAGCCACAAAGTCCCTGCTTAATTCCACAGCTGAAACGTCTGCACATTTCCTTCCTCTTGAAGGTATATCAACTAGGGGTTCCTCTCTAACAGAAGCTCATACGGAGTGCTGCTTTCCCTCACGATGTCTGGTGCTCAAGTGGGCTCTACGTCCTCAGACGGGAGCCTCACGCCCCCCCCCCCCAGCAAACTCTCCACATCTTATGACCAGTCATTTATCTATATCCTGATTCACTGCCCATATTCTTAAACTGTCTGTCAAATTTAACCAATTGTTTTACGTATGTATCATCATGTCTATGTTTCTTTGACCTCCTAGTCAGGTCAGGCCTGATAGAATAATTCTCAAAGATAGACTCGTTTCTCAGCAGGCTGAGATCATAACACTATTGCTAATATTATTGCTAATTACAATTGCTAATTTCAAATTACAAACAATTATTGTAAAGCGGAGGGAGGTCGTAAATATATATACATTTCCACTGAGAGAGAGAGAGAGAGAGAGAGAGAGAGAGAGAGAGAGAGAGAGAGAGAGAGAGAGAGAGAGAGAGAGAGAGAGAGAGAGAGAGAGAGAGAGAGAGAGAGAGAGAGAGAGAGAGAGAGAGAGAGAGAGAGAGAGAGAGAGAGAGAGAAGAGAGAGAGAGAGAGAGAGAGAGAGAGAGAGAGAGAGAGAGAGAGAGAGGAGAGAGAGAGAGAGAGAGAGAGAGAGAGAGAGAGAGAGAGAGAGAGAGAGAGACAAAGCTGTGAAGAATATGAGGTTCCTGGTGGTCGTATATTAGCGAGGCCATTGTCTCGAGAGGGAGACCGGTGGAGCGGTATCGCCTCCCGCCCTTCATCATCTCCCAATACGAGAAAATGGATATTTTTGTCCTCCGTGCAGAGGCCTCGATGTGTATAATACGTATTATGTGCTGAGAAGAATTGGAAACATAACGTCCGTCGACGAACATATTGTTGTCTGTGTTGGGAAAAGTGTATGCAGTAGTGCTTTGTGTATTAAGTGCCGTACTACAAGACCTTAATTCCACAAATCAAGTGCTGTACCACGGGACCTCTATACCACAAAGCAAGTGCTATACTAAAAGACCTTAATGCCACAAAGCAAGTGCTATACCACGGGATCTTTATACTACCAAGCAAGTACTGTAACACAGGATCACTTCACCACAAAGCAAGTGCTGTACCACGCAAGTGTCCTAACAAATGATCTCTACACCACAAAGCAAGTTTTGTAGAACAAAATCATTTCACCACAAAAGCAAGTCCTTGACCACAGGACTACTATAGGAGAAAACAAGTGATGCAACAAAGGACAACTTTACCACATAACTCAACGCCACATATATAAGGGAAAAAATATTTCAACAGATGAAACCCCTTAACCATGTCCATTTGGGTTACATGCTCAAATATTTTATGATGTACAGACTTTAATTAGAGGCAATTTGTGGCACAATTATAGGCAAATTACAAATATGAAAAACAGTGTTTCATTATTCACATTTAGAAATGTTGAATATTTATTTCAAAATATCTGACATAACAGTCAGACCAGATGAATGAACAAGTTAATGTATCGTATACTTTTATATAAAATATATATATATATATATATATATATATATATATATATATATATATATATATATATATATATATATATATATATATATATATATATATATATATATATATAAGAAACAAGTCTCTTACTTTCTTGGGGTATGGACGCATCATCCCAGTGATACAATGATGTAATTTTTTTCACAGGACTTAATATGGTATCAAAATAACCACAGATGACACTCGGTCACTAATTTAATGATTTACTAAGCAATTTACAGCGCCAGGAGTAAACAAGATCACCACACTCCACCAGTCATGCATAACAGCACCACCACACTCCACCAGTCATCCATGACAGCACCACCACACTCCACCAATCATCCATGACAGCACCACCACACTCCACCAATCATCCATGACAGCACCACCACACTCCACCAATCATCCATGACAGCACCACCACACTCCACCAGTCATCCATGACAGCACCACCACACTCCACCAGTCATCCATGACAGCACCACCACACTCCACCAGTCATCCATGGCACCACCACACTCCACCAGTCATCCATGACAGCACCACCACACTCCACCAATCATCCACAGCAACAATACCACACTCCACCAGTCATCCACAGTCACCTCATGAACAATAAAAGAATCAGGCTAATCACCATCTGTTATATGTAATTAGTAGTAGAAGGCATCCATCAGTCTCAGGAGACTATGGAGTTGCGCTCTGGGTGTCGGGCTGGAGTGGCCTCACCAGGGCGCAAAGCCAGGGTAGGTTGATTCGGGGGAGAAGCTGTTACCCAGGCAGCAGGTCCCCCCTCTCCACGGCGCTGAATTACACACATTTATGTAATTACATAAATGAATATAGACGCAAACTTTTTATCTGACAGCTTCACATACTTTACAGATGGATCAGTAGACCAGGGGACAAGAATTGAGAGCAGCAGTTAAGGCAGAAAAGTTTGTAGTTAGTTGGAGATTCTCAAACAGGTGTTCCACTTCACAGAGATGGAAGCCTTTCAAATTATTTTGGAACATGCTCTTGCTGAACACCAACCACCTGTTATCATACACATAGATTCGAGAACTGAAACCTTGCAAAAAAGAACACGTATATGTAACAACATCCATTTGACGACGAATGTCATATCATTAATGAAAACACTGAAACATCATAGGCATCACGTACTTATTACCCTGAGGCGAAGTCACATAGGAATACTAGGGAATGACATTGCAGACGAAGCTGCAAAACTTGCACCTAAGAAAGGAAATGTAGACATTTGCATATCACAGAGTCTAGCACAGACTAAGGAAACAATTAGAGACAGAGCAGTAATGAAGATGTTCAGTGACCACAACATAGCAGCTGCGACATCAAGATCTGGAGGTTGGTACAAGAATTCAACCAACTACGAACCATTTATTTTGATAAAAGGGAGCAATAGAAAAACAGAATTACCTTACATTGCATCAGGCTTGTCTACGCATGTGCATGAGAAATAGGCTTCCGGGTTCCAGAAGATGAGAGGAAAGGTCAGCACGGAAAAGAGATGCCCGACAGACCTCTGGAACAATACAACTGCAGGTTTTGCAGACATTAAGTTCCAATACCGTGCTTGAAAACTAGACCCCTAACCCACACATCTGGAAATTAATTAAGAAAGTGAGGACGTGTCGGTCCATACCGGACCATTACTCTTAGACGTGATGATTGGGTCACCTTTCATTTTGTCTACAATTGTTCAGCGATGCTGTTTCTTTAGCGTGATGCAATCGAATTGCAAACATGTAGTTGTTCGGGCTTTTAAGTTTAAGGTGACTTCTCACAGAAGTTAGTGATTATAGAAATACTTTGAGATATTTTGTGTGGGAAAAAAACATTATTTTTTCTTTTACTTGTAGTTTAAAATTTAACTCAGACATGAACAAAGAACGATAGCGTCATAACCCCAACATTGCAAAAGTAAGTAATTATAAAAAAAGGGACCAAACCTTCTTTTGATAATTATAGAGGTATTTTAACTATGTAACACATACACACAAAAAAATGCCAGATCTGAATTTTTTTATTGAAGAGAAAATGAATCTCTGTTCTTAGCTCACCAACCCTTGTCTGTTTTTACCGTGACGGTATCTTCCTGGAGTGTGGTACGAGAGGTGGGGATGACTAGCTATATGTCTAAGCACAACCAATTAGTCAAATGCCTCTACGGATCATGTCAACACTGTAGAGAAATGCCCGAAAGACCACTGCAACATTATCTAACACAAAGCCGAGTTACAAACCCATTACAATTTCAACTAAGATTCAATAGAGTAAAAGAAATTGTTAAACACATGGGGCATAATCTTACTAAAGCGAACATACAAGTCATAAACACTCATATTCCGCCTAAGTAAAACAGAAACCAGAAACAAGTAACACTTAGTGGGCCAGCCAGAGGCTCAGGGATCCCACAGGAATATCCCAGCAAAACAACAAAAATATATTAAGGTCTCTCTACACAATCTGTGCTGTGGATCACCAGAAATATGTGTTGGAGACTGGCAGGTGTTACTGGTGTGGACGATGGTGGCCGTTGTGTGCGGTGAGCTTCACTACAGGAGGCTCCTGGTGACCGCCAGGTAACACCGCTTAATGATATTAACCACTGTAATCACGACTTTCAGAACCACTCTAAAATTTTCAGGACTTCCTTTCGATCCCAAAGCTTCGCACTGAATAAATCAGGGATTCCAAGTAATAACATTACCCTCTGCATCTAATGATTTTCACACAACCTCACTATTTCCTCTGTTCATATTCGAGGCGACATCATTCCACATTACTTTGCAATTAGACCAGTCCAAACGGTATTTTGTGAGTGATATAATAGATATATATAATATTTCTGACCTTGTCAGACACACACATACATGACAAACAGAAAGAGTAACGTAAGGGCAAAAGGAAAAAATGGATTGGGTGAAATCCAAAATTTTCAGCGCGGAGTCCCGACACATTTCTTAAACGCACCTGTGACATATATGAGGAACTAGATACTATTAAGTGACTGCTGATTACACAGAGCACCTGGCGGAACTCAGGATAGAGATGAAGACAGACAAGTTACATGCAATTTCCGTAGAATAGCTACTGGACCTCATTCAAGATAATTAATGTAGAGAGAGAGTAAGCAAACCAGTAGAACATTGTAAAGTGAATTGGTGATCAGAGAGATACAAAAAAAGATCTTAAAATATACATATATACCGAAGCGTAAATCAAATGAATTACATGAGCAGCATATAGTAAATTGGCCGGCCACGGCACAGCCTACACGAACCTACACATGGACGCACTCAGAATGTTGCACACAAAAGAGGACACACTGGTGCTAGAGTGCGCAGCGTTAGCGTTGAGCCATAACCTCATGAACAACTTCACCAATATAGAGACGGATCTAAGGCCTACTATATGACAGCTCCCAGAAACGAGGGTACTCATTTATTGGTAAAAAAAAATTGGAACTCAATTTAACGACACGGGAACATAAACTATGATTAAATGATCATATCATTTATTATTTTTTTGTGCAGGCATTATATTTATTGTAACGTGGAAGCACGAAATAGAAAATAAAGTTACATTTTTCAGACATATACAGATAGGTCGATGAGGAGCAGCGGTAATAGATGTCAGAGAAAATGTTATTAAATTGCCGTTTCAAAGCCATAAGAAATCACAATTTGTACAGAATTAGATTCAAATAATAATAGTGTAGTAACAAGAGATATGATCAGGTCACCAAACATCAACAGGACAGGAGCCAAGCGTAAATGAGAAATATTACCATGAGTTCAAACTGTGTTTTCCTTATGTGAGTCTTTAATTTTACTCGAATGAACCGTTAAAAAATAAATAAGACAACCAAAAACAAATTATGTTGTTTTCTAGAGCAAGTAAAGACAAATTCAATAGGATTTTTTTCACATATACCTAACAGATATTTGGGTAAAGATTGAGCCATTAAAAACTGAGACATTGATTGAGCCATTAAAAACTAAGACAGGTCAAGTAACTGATAATGAAAAATAAATAAACGTATTTTAAACGGGAACTGTGTATCAATATATATATATATATATATATATATATATATATATATATATATATATATATATATATATATATATATATATATATATATATATATATATGCGAACAAGCCTGAATGGTCCCCAGGACATATGCAACTGAAAACTCACACCCCAGAAGTGACTCGAACCCATACTCCCAGAAGCAACGCAACTGGTATGTACAAGACGCCTTAATCCACTTGACCATCACGACCGGACATAATGAGGTGATAGCCGAGGCTATATGAACCACCCCACCGCCGGCACTCGGATAGTTATCTTGGGCATAGCATTTTACCAAATCACCTCATTCTTTGGGGCACACGTGAGGAACACAAATGCGAACAAGCCTGAATGGTCCCCAGGACATATGCAACTGAAAACTCACACCCCAGAAGTGACTCGAACCCATACTCCCAGAAGCAACGCAACTGGTATGTACAAGACGCCTTAATCCACTTGACCATCACGACCGGACATAATGAGGTGATAGCCGAGGCTATATGAACCACCCCACCGCCGGCACTCGGATAGTTATCTTGGGCATAGCATTTTACCAAATCACCTCATTCTTTGGGGCACACGTGAGGAACACAAATGCGAACAAGCCTGAATGGTCCCCAGGACATATGCAACTGAAAACTCACACCCCAGAAGTGACTCGAACCCATACTCCCAGAAGCAACGCAACTGGTATGTACAAGACGCCTTAATCCACTTGACCATCACGACCGGACATAATGAGGTGATAGCCGAGGCTATATGAACCACCCCACCGCCGGCACTCGGATAGTTATCTTGGGCATAGCATTTTACCAAATCACCTCATTCTTTGGGGCACACGTGAGGAACACAAATGCGAACAAGCCTGAATGGTCCCCAGGACATATGCAACTGAAAACTCACACCCCAGAAGTGACTCGAACCCATACTCCCAGATGCAACGCAACTGGTACGTACAAGACGCCTTAATCCACTTGACCATCACGACCGCGCATTTGTGTTCCTCACGTGTGCCCCAAAGAATGAGGTGATTTGGTAAAATGCTATGCCCAAGATAACTATCCGAGTGCCGGCGGTGGGGTGGTTCATATAGCCTCGGCTATCACCTCATTATGTCCGGTCGTGATGGTCAAGTGGATTAAGGCGTCTTGTACATACCAGTTGCGTTGCTTCTGGGAGTATGGGTTCGAGTCACTTCTGGGGTGTGAGTTTTCAGTTATATATATATATATATATATATATATATATATATATATATATAATATATATATATATATATATATATATATATATATATATATATTTATATATATATATATATATTTATATATATATATATATATATATATATATATATATATATATAATATATATATATATATATATATATATATATATATATTATTAAATATGACCGAAAAAGTAAGATTAATAATTCTAACACGAATTTTCTCAATCTTTCGTACATTACGCTTCACTGTTGGAGGTAAATAAAAAATCACTTCTCCAAAATTCATTTTTATTTCTAGTCTGACGCGATACGGGCGCGTTTCGTAAAACTTATTACATTTTCAAAGACTTCACAAATACACAACTGATTAGAACTTACGTATCTCTGATTTTATATCTATATTTGAGTGAGGTGGGAGGGGTGATGTGGCATTAACACAAGACAGAACAAGAGGGGATATTAATAGGGTATTAAAAGTATCAACACAAGACAGAACAGAAACAATGGGTATTGAATAGAAGTGTTTGTAGAAAGCCTATTGGTCCATATTTCTTGATGCTTCTATATTGGAGCGGAGTCTTGAGGTGGGTAGAATATAGTTGTGCAATAATTGGCTGTTGATTGCTGGTGTTGACTTCTTGATGTGTAGTGCCTCGCAAACGTCAAGCCGCCTGCTATCGCTGTATCTATCGATGATTTCTGTGTTGTTTACTAGGATTTCTCTGGCGATGGTTTCGTTATGGGAAGAGATTATATGTTCCTTAATGGAGCCCTGTTGCTTATGCATCGTTAAACGCCTAGAAAGAGATGTTGTTGTCTTGCCTATATACTGTTTTTTTTTGGAGCTTACAGTCCCCAAGTGGGCATTTGAATTCATAGACGACGTTAGTCTCTTTTAAAGCGTTCTGTTTTGTGTCTGGAGAGTTTCTCATGAGTAGGCTGGCCGTTTTTCTGGTTTTATAGTAAATCGTCAGTTGTATCCTCTGATTTTTGTCTGTAGGGATAACGTTTCTATTAACAATATCTTTCAGGACCCTTTCCTCCGTTTTATGAGCTGTGGAAAAGAAGTTCCTGTAAAATAGTCTAATAGGGGGTATAGGTGTTGTGTTAGTTGTCTCTTCAGAGGTTGCATGGCTTTTCACTTTCCTTCTTATGATGTCTTCGATGAAACCATTGGAGAAGCCGTTATTGACTAGGACCTGCCTTACCCTACAGAGTTCTTCGTCGACTTGCTTCCATTCTGAGCTGTGGCTGAGAGCACGGTCGACGTATGCGTTAACAACACTCCTCTTGTACCTGTCAGGGCAGTCGCTGTTGGCATTTAGGCACATTCCTATGTTTGTTTCCTTAGTGTAGACTGCAGTGTGGAAACCTCCGCCCTTTTCCATGACTGTAACATCTAGAAAAGGCAGCTTCCCATCCTTTTCCGTCTCGTAAGTGAAACGCAGCACGGAACTCTGCTCAAATGCCTCCTTCAGCTCCTGCAGATGTCTGACATCAGGTACCTGTGTAAAAATGTCGTCAACATACCTGCAGTATATGGCCGTGAATATGGCCATATACTGCAGGCCGTATATGCAGTGAACTTGAAACCGGCCATATACTGCAGGTATGTTGACGACATTTTTACACAGGTACCTGATGTCAGACATCTGCAGGAGCTGAAGGAGGCATTTGAGCAGAGTTTCGTGCTGCGTTTCACTTACGAGACGGAAAAGGATGGGAAGCTGCCTTTTCTAGATGTAACAGTCATGGAAAAGGGCGGAGGTTTCCACACTGCAGTCTACACTAAGGAAACAAACATAGGAATGTGCCTAAATGCCAACAGCGACTGCCCTGACAGGTACAAGAGGAATGTTGTTAACGCATACGTCGACCGTGCTCTCAGCCACAGCTCAGAATGGAAGCAAGTCGACGAAGAACTCTGTAGGGTAAGGCAGGTCCTAGTCAATAACGGCTTCTCCAATGGTTTCATCGAAGATATCATAAGAAGGAAAGTGAAAAGCCATGCAACCTCTGAAGAGACAACTAACACAACACCTATACCCCCTATTAGACTATTTTACAGGAACTTCTTTTCCACAGCTCATAAAACGGAGGAAAGGGTCCTGAAAGATATTGTTAATAGAAACGTTATCCCTACAGACAAAAATCTGAGGATACAACTGACGATTTACTATAAAACCAGAAAAACGGCCAGCCTACTCAAGAGAAACTCTCCAGACACAAAACAGAACGCTTTAAAAGAGACTAACGTCGTCTATGCCTTCAAATGCCCACTTGGGGACTGTAAGCTCCAAAAAACCCAGTATATAGGCAAGACAACAACATCTCTTTCTAGGCGTTTAACGATGCATAAGCAACAGGGCTCCATTAAGGAACATATAATCTCTTCCCATAACCAAACCATCGCCAGAGAAATCCTAGTAAACAACACAGAAATCATCGATAGATACAGCGATAGCAGGCGGCTTGACGTTTGCGAGGCACTACACATCAAGAAGTCAACACCAGCAATCAACAGCCAATTATTGCACAACTATATTCTACCCACCTCAAGACTCCGCTCCAATATAGAAGCATCAAGAAATATGGACCAATAGGCTTTCTACAAACACTTCTATCAATACCCATTATTTCTGTTCTGTCTTGTGTTGATACTTTATACCCTATTAAATCCCCTCTTGTTCTGTCTTGTGTTAATGCCACATCACCCCTCCCACCTCACTCAAATGTAGATATAAAATCAGAGATACGTAAGTTCTAATCAGTTGTGTATTTGTGAAGTCTTTGAAAATGTAATAAGTTTTACGAAACGCGCCCGTATCGCGTCAGACTAGAAATAAAAATGAATTTTGGAGAAGTGATTTTTGATTTACCTCCAACAGTGAAGCGTATGTACGAAAGATTGAGAAAATTCGTGTTAGAATTATTAATCTTACTTTTTCGGTCATATTTAATAATATATGTCTACAGGAAAGACTGCTACCAAAATATACTAATATATATATATATATATATATATATATATATATATAGTATATATATATATATATGTCGTACCTAATAGCCAGAACGCACTTCTCAGCCTACTATTCAAGGCCCGATTTGCCTAATAAGCCAAGTTTTCATGAATTAATGTTTTTTCGTCTACCTAACCTACCTAACCTAACCTAACCTAGCTTTTTTTGGCTACCTAACCTAACCTTACCTATAAATATAGGTTAGGTTAGGTTAGGTAGGGTTGGTTAGGTTCGGTCATATATCTACGTTAATTTTAACTCCAATAAAAAAAAAATTGACCTCATACATAATGAAATGGGTAGCTTTATCATTTGATAAGAAAAAAATTAGATAAAATATATTAATTCAGGAAAACTTGGCTTATTAGGCAAATCGGGCCTTGCATAGTAGGCCAAAAGGTGCGTTCTGGCTACTAGGTACGACATATATATATATATATATATATATATATATATATATATATATATATATATATATATATATATATATATATATATATATATGTCGTACCTAGTAGCCAGAACGCACTTCTCAGCCTACTATGCAAGGCCCGATTTGCCTAATAAGCCAAGTTTTCATGAATTAATGTTTTTTCGACTACCTAACCTACCTAACCTAACCTAACCTAAGTTTTTCGGCTACCTAACCTAACCTAACCTATAAAGATAGGTTAGGTTAGGTTAGGTAGGGTTGGTTAGGTTCGGTCATATATCTACGTTAATTTTAACTCCAATAAAAATAAATTGACCTCATACATAATGAAATGGGTAGCTTTATCATTTCATAAGAAAAAAAAATTGAGAAAATATATTAATTTATGAAAACTTGGCTTATTAGGCAAATCGGGTCTTGCATAGTAGGCTGAGAAGTGCGTTCTGGCTACTAGGTATGACATATACATATTTATTTATATATATATATTATATATATATATATATATATATATATATATATATATATATATATGTATATATATACATATAATATATATATATATATATATATATATATATATATATATATATATATATATATATATATATATATATATATATGTTCGAGAATCTGAGGTGTACAAAGCAGCCATGTCTTTCCCAACAGGTTCAGCAGGGGGCTTTACAGGCCTAAGACCCCAGCACATCAAACAAATGCTGAACCCGGTGCTTGGAGATGCTGCAAAGGACCTTCTAGTGGAACTTACCAGATTCTCCAACATGTGTTTGGCTGGCGGCATCCCTGAGGACATCAGGCCTGTCTTTTATGGAGCAGCACTCTGTGTCTAAAGAAGAAGGATAGGGGTATCAGGCCCATTGCCGTTGGCAACACCCTCCGACGCCTTGTAGCTAAGGCTGCAGTGAGATCTATCAGCCAGGAAGCAGCCACCTTGCTGAAACCTCATCAGCTCGGGTTTGGGATTCCCCTAGGTTGTGAAGCTGCAGCACATGCAGCGCGGGCTTACATTGTTGATCTCCCGGACCAGAAGGCACTAGTAAAGCTTGACTTCAAAAATGCCTTCAATCAAGTCAGACGAGACGCTGTCCTCAGGGCTGTACACAACCATTTCCGTCCCCTTTACCCATTCATCCGATCGTGCTACAGTGGGGACTCTAAGCTTCTTTTTGGGGAGCATGAAATAAACTCCTGTGAAGGTGTCCAACAAGGTGACCCCTTAGCCCCCCTCCTTTTCTGCCTAGCTATCAAAGAGGTCACTGATAGTCTGACAAGCGAGCTAAACATCTGGTACCTGGATGATGGCACTCTAGCTGGAACTCCGGAAACCATTTTGGGGGATATAAGGAAAATCCAGGAGCAGGGAGCAGCCTTAGGCCTCATTCTCAATGCATCCAAATGTGAAATAATCTCCCGCAACCCAGACATCACTGGGCAAATACAAAATGCTCTTCCAGACATTCTCGTTGTCGAGCCACCGGACTGCACTCTCCTGGGTGCCCCCATTGGCCCACGAGCAATCGAGGAGGTCCTGGCTGCAAAAATCACTGACCTAAAGAGAATCCAGGACAGGATTGACAAGATTGATGCCCATGATGCTCTCTTTCTCCTTACAAGATGCCTGTCTCTCCCTAAGTTGACCTACTTTCTGAGATGTTCTCCATCCTACAGCAGCCCTAAGTTAAATGTGTATGACACCCTTCTGAGGTCCATGCTGGTGAAAGTCCTGAACCTGCCATTGGACGACTCTCAGTGGGAGCAAGCAACCCTTCCTGTAAGACTCGGCGGCCTTGGTGTCCGCACAGCCTCCCAAATTGCTCTACCAGCCTTCCTTTCCTCCTCTCATGCATCGCACGACCTCGTCAGAGATATTTTACCTGCAACCCTGAGAGATTCAGCAGGAATACACGATCCTGCTTTCACTGAATGTTCAAATCAGTGGAATGTTCTTGCAGCCCCAGCAACCATTATAGAGCCAACAAAACAACACAAACAGTCCGGCTGGGACCACCCTCTAGTGGAAAAAGTAGCTGATGCCATGCTAAGCGTAGCAACATCAGACAAGGAGAAAGCCCGCCTCAGAGCAGTTCGTGCCCCCCATGCAGGAGACTTCCTCCTGGCAGTACCCATGTCTGCAATGGGCACGCGCCTAGATCCAGAATCCCTTCGTGTAGCAGTGGCCCTCCGCCTTGGTGCCCCAATTCACACTGAATACAAGTGTATTTGCAACAGGGTGGAAGCAGACCAATACGGACTGCATGGGTTGCATTGCGGAAGCACAAAGGGCTGGCATGCAAGACACAACGAGGTCAATGACATCATCAAGAGAAGCCTCGTCTCAGCTGGGTGCCCAGCGGAGAGAGAACCTCGCATCCTAGGGGTCCAAAACCCGGATTTCCCAGCACTTCGCCCTGATGGCATCACCATATACTCATGGAAGGAGGGTAGACAGTTGGTGTGGGACTACACATGTGTATCCACCCTGGCTGACACCTATGTACACTTCGGAGCTGATCAAGCAGGTGGGGCGGCCAACCACAGGGAAACAGCAAAATCACTCAAGTACAGGCGACTGGAAGGTCAATACCTCTTTGTTCCCATAGCGTCTGAGACGCATGGCCCCTGGGGCAAGAGTGCCTTGGGATTTCTCAAGGAATTGGGGTCCAAGCTTATTGACGTCACCAGAGACCCAAGGGCTTCCAGTTTTTTATTTCAGCGTCTCAGTGTGGCGATCCAGAGGGGAAATGCTTGCTGCGTCCTCGGTTCCTGTCCAGAAGCGGAGGAGCTTCAAGAGATCCATAACCTTTAGGCATTTGTCTTGTATGTTTTGTAACCTTTAAATACACAATAAAGGAAAAAAAAGGGAAGGGGGTGGTAGGAGAAAGCACACAGAAACTGTATTGGAGGGAATACACATTCCCTCCAATGCGTTATGTGTGGTTTCCTCCGAGGCTATGGGTCCCCCTTCTTCCAGCCAGAGGTGGTACTCCCTTCCCTATTAATTATATATATATATATATATATATATATATATATATATATATATATATATATATATATATATATATATATATATATATATATATATATATATATATATATATATATATATATATATATATATATATATAGTCGTACCTAGTAGCCAGAACGCACTTCTCAGCCTACTATGCAAGGCCCGATTTGCCTAATAAGCCAAGTTTTCATGAATTAATGATTTTTCGATTACCTAACCTACCTAACCTAACCTAACCTAACTTTTTCGGCTACCTAACCTAATCTAACCTAACTTTTTCGGCTACCTAACCTAACCTAACCTATAAAGATAGGTTAGGTTAGGTTAGGTAGGGTTGGTTAGGTTCGGTCATATATCTACGTTAATTTTAACTCCAATAAAAAAAAATTGACCTCATACATAATAAATGGGTAGCTTTATCATTTCGTAAGAAAAAAATTTGAGAAAATATATTAATTCAGGAAAACTTGGCTTATTAGGCAAATCAGGCCTTGCATAGTAGGCTGAGAAGTACGTTCAGGCTACTAGGAAAGACATATACATACATATATATAATATATATATATATAATATATATATATATATATATATATATATATATATATATATATATATATATATATATATATTCCTGTCAGACTCGGCAGCCTCGGCGTTCGCACAGCAACACAAATGGCTGTACCAGCGTTCCTGTCCTCTTCAGTGGCATCTGACCAACCTGGTGAAGGAAATCCTACCTGAGTTCCTAGGTCAACAGGCAGGGGTTCATGATCACAGCTTTACAGACTGCACCACCAAATGGGTATCTCCTTCAGGACCAGCACCCCAATCACCACTTTCTGAAGCCCATAAGCAATCTAGCTGGGATCGCTTCATTGGCGACCAAGAACCTGCGGCATACCTAGAAGCTGCGACAACACCACATGACATTGCCCAACTTAGAGCTGTAGCAGCTCCCCATGCAGGTGACTTCCTATTAGCAACCCCAATGTCAGCAACCGGCACTCGTCTCACACCGCAGGCCCTCCGAATTGCTGTGGCTATCTGCCTCGCTGCCCCAATCAACACCGAATACAGGTGTATTTGTGGCGAAGCAGTGGACGACAGGTACGGACGGCATGGTCATCTCTGCCAAGGCACAGGAGGACGGCATGCAAGACACGGCGAGGTTAACAACATTATTAAGAGAAGTCATACGACAACCGGTTGTCCAGCAGAGAGAGAGCCCCATTACCTAATGCCCTGCAACTCTTATGAGCCTGTCGGTTGCACAGCGTAGGTGGGGTTCCTTTCCAGCATAGGTGGGGTTCCTGCCCAGCGTTGGTGGGGGTTCTTGCCTAGCGTAGGTGGGGTTCCTGCCCAGCATAGGTGGGGATTCTTGCCCAGCATAGGTGGGGTGCCTGGCCAGCGTAGGTGGGGTTCCTGCCCAGCGTAGGTGGGGTACCTGTCCAGCGTTGGTGGGGTTCCTGTTCAGCATAGGTGGGGTTTCTGCCCATCGTAGATGGGGGTTCCTGCCCAGCGTAGATGGGGGTTCCTGCCCAGCGTAGGTGGGGGTTCCTGCCCAGCATAGGTGGGGTTCCTGCCCAGCGTTGGTGGGATTCCTGCCCAGCGTAAGTAGGATACCTGCCCAGAGTTGGTGGGGTACCTGCCAAGTGTAGGTGGGGGTTCCTGCCCAGCCATGGTGGGAGTTCCTGCCCAGCGTTGGTGGGGTTCCCTGCCCAGCGTAGGTGGGGTTCCTGCCCAGCGTTGGTGGGGTTCCTGCCCAGCGTTGGTGGGGTTCCTGCCCAGCGTTGGTGGGGTTCCTGTTCAGCGTAGTTGGGGTTTCTGCCCAACGCAGGTGGAGGGGGGGAGGGCTTCCTGCCCAGCGTTGGTGGGGTTCCTGCCCAACGTTGGTGGGGTTCCTGCCCCACGTTGGTGGGGTTCGTGCCCAGCATTGGGGGGAAACTGCCCAGCGTTGGTGGGGTTTCTGCCCAGCTTTGGTGGGGCAGGAACAAAAATGAGGGTGGAGGAGCCACTCTCACACGACAAAGTGCTTGAGTTGCAATTGTGGTCAAATAAGTTAGAGACATCTATTAATGAATCTTGTTGGTGTTTTTTTCGATTATAATAGTTATGTCATGTATATGTTAATGACACTCATTTTGTAATCATGTAATCATTGTAGGAATTATCCGACATCTGATTCCTAATCCCTAATACAATAGGATGTATTTCCTGTTTTAGGCGTCATAATCATCTAATACTCATTCACTAATTCTTAGTACAATGGGATGGATTTCCTGTACTAAGCATCATAATTAACTAACATTACTAATCCGTAGTTTAGTGATACAGAATTCATTGCATTAGGATGTGGAGCGTCATGTAATGTTTCGTAGAATTGTGGCAGTGTTGCGTCAGCCAGCCACAGGGAATAATTTTCCACATATCCGAAGAATCAAATCGAGTCCACTTATTTACTTACCTTTATTAAGGATAATAATTTATTAATAAGTTTACTTTATTTAGTATACTACAGTTTACTGGAATTCCCTTACCCAGCTAGATAGCTGTTCCAATGACTAATATTAAAATATAAAAGAATTTCCACTTCCAAGCTTTCTCGTTTATTTTGCAAAGGACCTTCTAGTGGAACTTACCAGATTCTCCAACATGTGTTTGGCTGGCGGCATCCCTGAGGACATCAGGCCTGTCTTTTATGGAGCAGCACTCTGTGTCTAAAGAAGAAGGATAGGGGTATCAGGCCCATTGCCGTTGGCAACACCCTCCGACGCCTTGTAGCTAAGGCTGCAGTGAGATCTATCAGCCAGGAAGCAGCCACCTTGCTGAAACCTCATCAGCTCGGGTTTGGGATTCCCCTAGGTTGTGAAGCTGCAGCACATGCAGCGCGGGCTTACATTGTTGATCTCCCGGACCAGAAGGCACTAGTAAAGCTTGACTTCAAAAATGCCTTCAATCAAGTCAGACGAGACGCTGTCCTCAGGGCTGTACACAACCATTTCCGTCCCCTTTACCCATTCATCCGATCGTGCTACAGTGGGGACTCTAAGCTTCTTTTTGGGGAGCATGAAATAAACTCCTGTGAAGGTGTCCAACAAGGTGACCCCTTAGCCCCCCTCCTTTTCTGCCTAGCTATCAAAGAGGTCACTGATAGTCTGACAAGCGAGCTAAACATCTGGTACCTGGATGATGGCACTCTAGCTGGAACTCCGGAAACCATTTTGGGGGATATAAGGAAAATCCAGGAGCAGGGAGCAGCCTTAGGCCTCATTCTCAATGCATCCAAATGTGAAATAATCTCCCGCAACCCAGACATCACTGGGCAAATACAAAATGCTCTTCCAGACATTCTCGTTGTCGAGCCACCGGACTGCACTCTCCTGGGTGCCCCCATTGGCCCACGAGCAATCGAGGAGGTCCTGGCTGCAAAAATCACTGACCTAAAGAGAATCCAGGACAGGATTGACAAGATTGATGCCCATGATGCTCTCTTTCTCCTTACAAGATGCCTGTCTCTCCCTAAGTTGACCTACTTTCTGAGATGTTCTCCATCCTACAGCAGCCCTAAGTTAAATGTGTATGACACCCTTCTGAGGTCCATGCTGGTGAAAGTCCTGAACCTGCCATTGGACGACTCTCAGTGGGAGCAAGCAACCCTTCCTGTAAGACTCGGCGGCCTTGGTGTCCGCACAGCCTCCCAAATTGCTCTACCAGCCTTCCTTTCCTCCTCTCATGCATCGCACGACCTCGTCAGAGATATTTTACCTGCAACCCTGAGAGATTCAGCAGGAATACACGATCCTGCTTTCACTGAATGTTCAAATCAGTGGAATGTTCTTGCAGCCCCAGCAACCATTATAGAGCCAACAAAACAACACAAACAGTCCGGCTGGGACCACCCTCTAGTGGAAAAAGTAGCTGATGCCATGCTAAGCGTAGCAACATCAGACAAGGAGAAAGCCCGCCTCAGAGCAGTTCGTGCCCCCCATGCAGGAGACTTCCTCCTGGCAGTACCCATGTCTGCAATGGGCACGCGCCTAGATCCAGAATCCCTTCGTGTAGCAGTGGCCCTCCGCCTTGGTGCCCCAATTCACACTGAATACAAGTGTATTTGCAACAGGGTGGAAGCAGACCAATACGGACTGCATGGGTTGCATTGCGGAAGCACAAAGGGCTGGCATGCAAGACACAACGAGGTCAATGACATCATCAAGAGAAGCCTCGTCTCAGCTGGGTGCCCAGCGGAGAGAGAACCTCGCATCCTAGGGGTCCAAAACCCGGATTTCCCAGCACTTCGCCCTGATGGCATCACCATATACTCATGGAAGGAGGGTAGACAGTTGGTGTGGGACTACACATGTGTATCCACCCTGGCTGACACCTATGTACACTTCGGAGCTGATCAAGCAGGTGGGGCGGCCAACCACAGGGAAACAGCAAAATCACTCAAGTACAGGCGACTGGAAGGTCAATACCTCTTTGTTCCCATAGCGTCTGAGACGCATGGCCCCTGGGGCAAGAGTGCCTTGGGATTTCTCAAGGAATTGGGGTCCAAGCTTATTGACGTCACCAGAGACCCAAGGGCTTCCAGTTTTTTATTTCAGCGTCTCAGTGTGGCGATCCAGAGGGGAAATGCTTGCTGCGTCCTCGGTTCCTGTCCAGAAGCGGAGGAGCTTCAAGAGATCCATAACCTTTAGGCATTTGTCTTGTATGTTTTGTAACCTTTAAATACACAATAAAGGAAAAAAAAGGGAAGGGGGTGGTAGGAGAAAGCACACAGAAACTGTATTGGAGGGAATACACATTCCCTCCAATGCGTTATGTGTGGTTTCCTCCGAGGCTATGGGTCCCCCTTCTTCCACCCAGAGGTGGTACTCCCTTCCCTATTATTATATATAATATATATATATATATATATATATATATATATATATATATATATATATATATATATATATATATATATATATATATATATATATATATATATATATGTCGTACCTAGTAGCCAGAACGCACTTCTCAGCCTACTATGCAAGGCCCGATTTGCCTAATAAGCCAAGTTTTCATGAATTAATGATTTTTCGATTACCTAACCTACCTAACCTAACCTAACCTAACTTTTTCGGCTACCTAACCTAATCTAACCTAACTTTTTCGGCTACCTAACCTAACCTAACCTATAAAGATAGGTTAGGTTAGGTTAGGTAGGGTTGGTTAGGTTCGGTCATATATCTACGTTAATTTTAACTCCAATAAAAAAAAATTGACCTCATACATAATGAAATGGGTAGCTTTATCATTTCGTAAGAAAAAAATTTGAGAAAATATATTAATTCAGGAAAACTTGGCTTATTAGGCAAATCAGGCCTTGCATAGTAGGCTGAGAAGTACGTTCAGGCTACTAGGAAAGACATATATATATATATATATATATATATTCCTGTCAGACTCGGCAGCCTCGGCGTTCGCACAGCAACACAAATGGCTGTACCAGCGTTCCTGTCCTCTTCAGTGGCATCTGACCAACCTGGTGAAGGAAATCCTACCTGAGTTCCTAGGTCAACAGGCAGGGGTTCATGATCACAGCTTTACAGACTGCACCACCAAATGGGTATCTCCTTCAGGACCAGCACCCCAATCACCACTTTCTGAAGCCCATAAGCAATCTAGCTGGGATCGCTTCATTGTCGACCAAGAACCTGCGGCATACCTAGAAGCTGCGACAACACCACATGACATTGCCCAACTTAGAGCTGTAGCAGCTCCCCATGCAGGTGACTTCCTATTAGCAACCCCAATGTCAGCAACCGGCACTCGTCTCACACCGCAGGCCCTCCGAATTGCTGTGGCTATCTGCCTCGCTGCCCCAATCAACACCGAATACAGGTGTATTTGTGGCGAAGCAGTGGACGACAGGTACGGACGGCATGGTCATCTCTGCCAAGGGACAGGAGGACGGCATGCAAGACACGGCGAGGTTAACAACATTATTAAGAGAAGTCATACGACAACCGGTTGTCCAGCAGAGAGAGAGCCCCATTACCTAATGCCCTGCAACTCTTATGAGCCTGTCGGTTGCACAGCGTAGGTGGGGTTCCTTTCCAGCATAGGTGGGGTTCCTGCCCAGCGTTGGTGGGGGTTCTTGCCTAGCGTAGGTGGGGTTCCTGCCCAGCATAGGTGGGGATTCTTGCCCAGCATAGGTGGGGTGCCTGGCCAGCGTAGGTGGGGTTCCTGCCCAGCGTAGGTGGGGTACCTGTCCAGCGTTGGTGGGGTTCCTGTTCAGCATAGGTGGGGTTTCTGCCCATCGTAGATGGGGGTTCCTGCCCAGCGTAGATGGGGGTTCCTGCCCAGCGTAGGTGGGGGTTCCTGCCCAGCATAGGTGGGGTTCCTGCCCAGCGTTGGTGGGATTCCTGCCCAGCGTAAGTAGGATACCTGCCCAGAGTTGGTGGGGTACCTGCCAAGTGTAGGTGGGGGTTCCTGCCCAGCCATGGTGGGAGTTCCTGCCCAGCGTTGGTGGGGTTCCCTGCCCAGCGTAGGTGGGGTTCCTGCCCAGCGTTGGTGGGGTTCCTGCCCAGCGTTGGTGGGGTTCCTGCCCAGCGTTGGTGGGGTTCCTGTTCAGCGTAGTTGGGGTTTCTGCCCAACGCAGGTGGAGGGGGGGAGGGCTTCCTGCCCAGCGTTGGTGGGGTTCCTGCCCAACGTTGGTGGGGTTCCTGCCCCACGTTGGTGGGGTTCGTGCCCAGCATTGGGGGGAAACTGCCCAGCGTTGGTGGGGTTTCTGCCCAGCTTTGGTGGGGCAGGAACAAAAATGAGGGTGGAGGAGCCACTCTCACACGACAAAGTGCTTGAGTTGCAATTGTGGTCAAATAAGTTAGAGACATCTATTAATGAATCTTGTTGGTGTTTTTTTCGATTATAATAGTTATGTCATGTATATGTTAATGACACTCATTTTGTAATCATGTAATCATTGTAGGAATTATCCGACATCTGATTCCTAATCCCTAATACAATAGGATGTATTTCCTGTTTTAGGCGTCATAATCATCTAATACTCATTCACTAATTCTTAGTACAATGGGATGGATTTCCTGTACTAAGCATCATAATTAACTAACATTACTAATCCGTAGTTTAGTGATACAGAATTCATTGCATTAGGATGTGGAGCGTCATGTAATGTTTCGTAGAATTGTGGCAGTGTTGCGTCAGCCAGCCACAGGGAATAATTTTCCACATATCCGAAGAATCAAATCGAGTCCACTTATTTACTTACCTTTATTAAGGATAATAATTTATTAATAAGTTTACTTTATTTAGTATACTACAGTTTACTGGAATTCCCTTACCCAGCTAGATAGCTGTTCCAATGACTAATATTAAAATATAAAAGAATTTCCACTTCCAAGCTTTCTCGTTTATTTTGCGTAGCCTGAATTAACCAACTTGCCGAGAAAATATATTACCGTATAACACATTTATTTATTACATAAATATTCGTCATAACCACTTCCTTCCCTATTTAGAATTTAATGAATATATATGTTATGCTCGGGGCCCTTACTGGGAGCTTCTGCGCATGCGCGTCCCCGAGAGGGAAGGAGGATTCTCGCCATTTTCGATTTACTGGCAGCGAGGTGTACCGAAGTGGCCCTACCAAATCTTCCAATTCTGCAAGCATCCTTACATCTTCGGGCTTCAAATTGAGGGCGCAGCTTACCAGAATCACAGACGCCAGTTTTGGCAGACTTTTTACCTCTTAGTATTATTTTTGAGCTCTTAAATATGTTCCTAATGTAGGTACCCTGTTGTAACGTGTAGGCGAATTAACACACCCATGTAAATGCTGCTTCCACCCCTCCAATTATCTTAGATCTTGCATTTAAATGTGTGAATACTAGTTTGAAGTGGAAATTATGGAAGTTAATTATTTCAGCGTGGTGTAAGTCAACTGAGGAGGTGTGTGACTGTCCCCATGTTCACGTGTCCCAAGGATTACTATCTCCCGACTGGTCTCAACATGTTATAGAGATTGGACGCTTTCCACGTTCCTCTAAACCAGCTGAGAATATTATCAGTATTAATTGTAAATAGTACCTTTAAATTAGTGAGAGTCAAGGCATTTTTATTTATTTGCATATTAATTATATACATGATTTGATCATTAATATGCCTAAATATTTACATTGCATTTAACTAACCATTACACATCCATAATCTGTAGTCTATGTATCCGCATTTATTATTTTCATTACGTATGCAATTTATCATACATTTTATGCATTATGTAGACTAACCTTATAGAAGACCCCCCAAAATGTATTATGGGAAGCGGCTCTAGAATATATTGAATTTACAGTTCATTATTGCATAAGAATAGAATCTATAGTATTTAATTGTATTTAATCATAGAGATCCATAAGCCACTGGTTCTCTAACTCAATTTATATATTGCTTTTATTTCTCCCATAGAGGGAGTGGTTCTTCGAGCATCTAAGAATTATATATCATTTTATTAGCATATAAACTAGAGCCAGATTTCCCCACAATCATGTATATTAAAGATTACAATCAAATAGGAGTGGCAAGAGAAGCAAATACTCAAGAAACAGACAAGCGACAAATTTTCTTTGAATGTTCCCAATTTGATTTCTGAGGCTCTGGGTCACCACAACTGCACCAGAAGTGGCACCCCTTATATATGTGTGTGTGTATATATATAATAAATATATATATATATATATATATATATATATTATATATATATATATATATATATATATATATATATATATATATATATATATATAGGAATGTGCCTAAATGCCAACAGCGACTGCCCAGACAGGTACAAAAGGAGTGTTGTTAACGCATATGTCGACCATGCTCTCAGCCACAGCTCAGAATGGAAGCAAGTCGACGAAGAACTCTGTAGGGTAAGGCAGGTCCTAGTCAACAATGGCTTCTCCAATGGTTTCGTCGAAGACATCATAAGAAGAAAAGTGAAACAACATGCAACCTCTGAAGAGACAACTAACACAACACCTATAACCCCTATTAGACTATTTTACAGGAACTTCTTTTCCACAGCTCATAAAACGGAGGAAAGGGTCCTGAAAGATATTGTTAATAGAAACGTTATCCCTACAGACAAATATCAGAGGATACAACTGACGATTTACTATAAAACCAGAAAAACGGCCATCCTACTCATGAGAAACTCCAGACACAAAGCAAAACGCTTTAAAAGAGACCAACGTCGTCTATGCCTTCAAATGCCCTCTTGGGGACTGTAAGCTCCAAAAAAAACAGTATATAGGCAAGACAACAACATCTCTTTCTAGGCGTTTAACGATGCATAAGCAACAGGGCTCCATTAAGGAACATATAATCTCTTCCCACAACCAAACCATCGCCAGAGAAATCCTAGTAAACAACACAGAAATCATCGATAGATACAGCGATAGCAGACGGCTTCACGTTTGCGAGGCACTACACATTAATAAGTCAACACCAGCAATCAACAGCCAATTAATGCACAACTATATTCAACCCACCTCAAGACTCCGCTCCAATATAGAAGCATCAAGAAATATGGACCAATAGGCTTTCTACAATCACTTCCATTCAATACCCATTGTTTCGTGTTCTGTCTTGTGTTGATGAATTTAATACCCTATTAATACCACCTCACTCAAATGTAGATATATATATATATATATATATATATATATATATATATATATATATATATATATATATATATATATATATATATATATATATATATATATATATATATATATATATATATATATATATATTATTAAATATGACCGAAAAAGTAAGATTAATAATTCTAACACGAATTTTCTCAATCTTTCATACATTACGCTTCACTGTTGGAGGTAAATCAAAAATCAATTCTCCAAAATTCATTTTTATTTCTAGTCTGACGCGACACGGGCGCGTTTCGTAAAACTTATTACATTTTCAAAGACTTTAGTTCACAAATACACAACTGAATAGAACTTACGTATCTCCGATTTTATATCTACATTTGAGTGAGGTGGAAGGGGTGATGTGGCATTAACACAAGACAGAACAAAGTGTGGTATTAATAGGGTATTAATTTCATCAACACAAGACAGAACAAGAGTATTAATAGGGTATTAATTTCATCAACACAAGACAGAACACGAAACAATGGATATTGAATAGAAGTGTTTGTAGAAAGCCTATTGGTCCATATTTCTTGATGCTTCTATATTGGAGCGGAGTCTTGAGGTGGGTAGAATATAGTTGTGCAATAATTGGCTGTTGATTGCTGGTGTTGACTTCTTGATGTGTAGTGCCTCGCAAACGTCAAGCCGCCTGCTATCGCTGTATCTATCGATGATTTCTGTGTTGTTTACTAGGATTTCTCTGGCGATGGTTTGGTTGTGGGAAGAGATTATATGTTCCTTAATGGAGCCCTGTTGCTTATGCATCGTTAAACGCCTAGAAAGAGATGTTGTTGTCTTGCCTATATACTGGGTTTTTTGGAGCTTACAGTCCCCAAGTGGGCATTTGAAGGCATAGACGACGTTAGTCTCTTTTAAAGCGTTCTGTTTTGTGTCTGGAGAGTTTCTCATGAGTAGGCTGGCCGTTTTTCTGGTTTTATAGTAAATCGTCAGTTGTATCCTCTGATTTTTGTCTGTAGGGATAACGTTTCTATTAACAATATCTTTCAGGACCCTTTCCTCCGTTTTATGAGCTGTGGAAAAGAAGTTCCTGTAAAATAGTTTAATAGGGGGTTTTTACAGGAACTTCTTTTCCACAGCTCATAAAACGGAGGAAAGGGTCCTGAAAGATATTGTTAATAGAAACGTTATCCCTACAGACAAAAATCAGAGGATACAACTGACGATTTACTATAAAACCAGAAAAACGGCCAGCCTACTCATGAGAAACTCTCCAGACACAAAATAGAACGCTTTAAAAAGAGACTAACGTCGTCTATGCCTTCAAATGCCCACTTGGGGACTGTAAGCTCCAAAAAACCCAGTATATAGGCAAGACAACAACATCTCTTTCTAGGCGTTTAACGATGCATAAGCAACAGGGCTCGATTAAGGAACATATAATCTCTTCCCACAACCAAACCATCGCCAGAGAAATCCTAGTAAACAACACAGAAATCATCGATAGATACAGCGATAGCAGGCGGCTTGACGTTTGCGAGGCACTACACATCAAGAAGTCAACACCAGCAATCAACAGCCAATTATTGCACAACTATATTCTACCCACCTCAAGACTCCGGTCCAATATAGAAGCATCAAGAAATATGGACCAATAGGCTTTCTACAAACACTTCTATTCAATATCCATTGTTTCGTGTTCTGTCTTGTGTTGATGAAATTAATACCCTATTAATACTCTTGTTCTGTCTTGTGTTGATGAAATTAATACCCTATTAATACCACACTTTGTTCTGTCTTGTGTTAATGCCACATCACCCCTTCCACCTCACTCAAATGTAGATATAAAATCGGAGATACGTAAGTTCTATTCAGTTGTGTATTTGTGAACTAAAGTCTTTGAAAATGTAATAAGTTTTACGAAACGCGCCCGTGTCGCGTCAGACTAGAAATAAAAATGAATTTTTGAGAATTGATTTTTGATTTACCTCCAACAGTGAAGCGTAATGTACGAAAGATTGAGAAAATTCGTGTTAGAATTATTAATCTTACTTTTTCGGTCATATTTAATAATATATGTCTACAGGAAAGACTGCTACCAAAATATACTAATATATATATATATATATATATATATATATATATATATATATATATATATATATATATATATATATAATATATATATATATATATATATATATATATGTGTGTATATCACGAAAATAAACACGTGATTAAGAATGTGACAATGTCAGACCACGGAGGAAAAATGAAACAGGAAATTTCCTTAAGTACTTTCGTATATTAAATACATCTTCAGAAGGTCCTTCTGAAGATGTATTTAATATACGAAAGTACTTAAGGAAATTTCCTGTTTCATTTTTCCTCCGTGGTCTGACATTGTCATATATATATATATATATATATATATATATATATATATATATATATATATATATATATATATATATATATATATATATATATATGTATATATATATATATATATATATATATATATATATATATATATATATATATATATATATATATATATATATATATATTAGTATATTTTGGTAGCAGTCTTTCATGTAGACATATGTTATTAAATATGACCGAAAAAGTAAGATTAATAATTCTAACACGAATTTTCTCGATCTTTCGCACGTTTCTTTTCACTGTTGGTGGTAATTCAAAAATCAATTCTCCAAAATTCATTTTTATTTCTTGTCTGACGCGACACTTGAGCGCGTTTCGTAAAACTTATTACATTTTCAAAGACTTTAGTTTACACATACACAACTGAATAGAACTTACACATCTTCGATTTGTTTATATCTACATTTGAGTGAGGTGGATGGGGTAAGGTGCTATTAGTAGGGTATTAAATTCCTAAACACAAGACAGAACACAAAACAATGGGTATTGAATGGAAGTGATTGTAGAAAGCCTATTGGTCCATATTTCTTGATGCTTCTATATTGATGCGGAGTCTTGAGGTTGGTAGAATATAGTTGTGCATTAATTGGCTGTTGATTGCTGGTGTTGACTTCTTGATGTGTAGTGCCTCGCAGACGTCAAGCCGCCTGCTATCGCTGTATCTATCGATGATTTCTGTGTTGTTTACAAGGATTTCTCTGGCGATGGTTTGGTTGTGGGAAGAGATTATATGTTCCTTAATGGAGCCCTGTTGCTTATGCATCGTTAAATGCCTAGAAAGAGATGTTGTCTTGCCTATATACTGGTTTTTTTGGAGCTTACAGTCCCCAAGAGGGCATTTGAAGGCATAGACGACGTTGGTCTCTTTTAAAGCGTTCTGCTTTGTGTCTGGAGAGTTTCTCATGAGTAGGCTGGCCGCTTTTCTGGTTTTATAGTAAATTGTCAGTTGTATCCTCTGATTTTTGTCTGTAGGGATAACGTTTCTATTAACAATATCTTTCAGGACCCTTTCTTCCGTTTTATGAGCTGTGGAAAAGAAGTTCCTGTAAAATAGTCTAATAGGGGGTATAGGTGTTGTGTTAGTTGTCTCTTCAGAGGTTGCATGGCGTTTCACTTTCCTTCTTATGATGTCTTCAACGAAACCATTGGAGAAGCCGTTGTTGACTAGGACTTGCCTTACCCTACAGAGTTCTTCGTCGACTTGCTTCCATTCTGAGCTGTGGCTGAGAGCACGGTCGACATTGGCGTTAACAACACTCCTCTTGTACCTGTCTGGGCAGTCGCTGTTGGCATTTAGGCACATTCCTATGTTCGTTTCCTTAGTGTAGACTGCAGTGTCGAAACCTCCGCTCTTTTCCATGACTGTTACATCTAGAAAGGGCAGCTTCCCATCCTTTTCCATCTCGTAAGTGAAACGCAGCACGGAACTCTGCTCAAATGCCTCCTTCAGCTCCTGCAGATGTCTGACATCAGGTACCTGTGTAAAAATGTCGTCAACATACCTGCAGTATATGGCCGGTTTCAAGTTCATGTCGACTAAGACTTTTTGCTCGATGGTACCCATGTAGAAGTTTGCAAACAGGACACCTAGGGAAGAACCCATGGCGACCCCATCTACTTGCTTATACATGTGCCCATCCGGGCTCAAGAAGGGTGCCTCTTTAGTACAAGCTTGGAGTAGTTTCCTTAGAATATTTTCTGGTATGTCAAGAGGAGTACAGGCCGGATCACGATACACTCTGTCGGCTATCATCCCGATTGTCTCGTCCACAGGTACGTGGTAAACAGTGATTCGACGTCCAACGTCGTTAGTCAGATACCAAACACCCACGTACAGACTGGCGAAGCGACTCAACAGCCTGCTGACTCCTTATGTCCCTTGCGCCTTCAGCCTGAAGTCTCCAAAGGAATTTGTTGACTTACTGTGGGGCACACGGGCCACAGGGATAAGAGCCTCGTTGGACGTCGAATCACTGTTACCAACGTACCTGTGGACGAGACAATCGGGATGATAGCCGACAGAGTGTATCGTGATCCGGCCTGTACTCCTCTTGACATACCAGAAAATATTCTAAGGAAACTACTCCAAGCTTGTACTAAAGAGGCACCCTTCTTGAGCCCGGATGGGCACATGTATAAGCAAGTAGATGGGGTCGCTATGGGTTCTCCCCTAGGTGTCCTGTTTGCAAACTTCTACATGGGTACCATCGAGCAAAAAGTCTTAGTCGACATGAACTTGAAGCCGGCCATATACTGCAGGTATGTTGAAGACATTTTTACACAGGTACCTGATGTCAGACATCTGCAGGAGCTGAAGGAGGCATTTGAGCAGAGTTCCGTGCTGCGTTTCACTTACGAGATAGAAAAGGATGGGAAGCTGCCCTTTCTAGATGTAACAGTCATGGAAAAGAGCGGAGGTTTCCACACTGCAGTCCACACTAAGGAAACGAACATAGAAATGTGCCTAAATGCCAACAGCGACTGCCCAGACAGGTACAAGAGGAGTGTTGTTAACGCCTATGTGGACCGTGCTCTCAGCCACAGCTCAGAATGGAAGCAAGTCGACGAAGAACTCTGTAGGGTAAGGCAGGTCCTAGTCAACAACGGATTCTCCAATGGTTTCGTCGAAGACATCATAAGAAGGAAAGTGAAACGCCATGCAACCTCTGAAGAGACAACTAACACAACACCTATACCCCCTATTAGACTATTTTACAGGAACTTCTTTTCCAGAGCTCATAAAACGGTAGTTAAAGGGTCCTGAAAGATATTGTTAATAGAAACGTTATCCCTACAGACAAAAATCAGAGGATACAACTGATGGTTTACTATAAAACCAGAAAAGCAGCCAGCCTACTCATGAGAAACTCTCCAGACACAAAGCAGAACGCTTTAAAAGAGACCAACGTCGTCTATGCCTTCAAATGCCCTCTTGGGGACTGTAAGCTCCAAAAAACACAGTATATAGGCAAGACAACAACATCTCTTTCTAGGCGTTTAACGATGCATAAGCAACAGGGCTCGATTAAGGAACATATAATCTCTTCCCACAACCAAACCATGGCCAGAGAAATCCTAGTAAACAACACAGAAATCATCGATAGATACAGCGATAGAAGGCGGCTTGACATCTGCGAGGCACTACACATCAAGAAGTCAACACCAGCAATCAACAGCCAATTAATGCACAACTATATTCTACCCACCTCAAGACTCCGCTCCATAATAGAAGCATCAAGAAATATGGACCAATAGGCTTTCTACAATCACTTCCATTCAGTACCCATTGTTTCGTGTTCTGTCTTGTGTTTAGGAATTTAATACCCTATTAATACCACCTCACCCCATCCACCTCACTCAAATGTAGATATAAACAAATCGAAGATGTGTAAGTTCTATTCAGTTGTGTATGTGTAAACTAAAGTCTTTGAAAATGTAATAAGTTTTACGAAACGCGCTCAAGTGTCGCGTCAGAATAGAAATAAAAATGAATTTTGGAGAATTGATTTTTGAATTACCACCAACAGTGAAAGAAACGTACGAAAGATCGAGAATAATCGTTGTTAGAATTATTAATCTTACTTTTTCGGTCATATTTAATAATATATATATATATATATATATATATATATATATATATATATATATATATATATATATATATATATATATATATATATATATATATATATATATATATATATATATATATATATATATATATATATATATATATATATATATATTTTTTAGAGTACCACCTCTGGCTGGAAGAAGGGGGACCCTTAGCCTCGGAGGAAACCACACATAACGCATTGGAGGGAATGTAGGTCCCCTCCAATACAGTTTCTGTGTGCTTTTCTTCTACCTCCCCTTCCCTTTTTTTTTTTTTTCCTTTATTGTGTATTTAAAGGTTACAAAACATACAAGACAAATGCCTAAAGGTTATGGATCTCTTGAAGCTCCTCCGCTTCTGGACAGGAACCGAGGACACAGCAAGCATTTTCCCCTCTGGATCGCCACACTGAGACGCTGAAATAAAAAACTGGAAGCCCTTGGGTCTCTGGTGACGTCAATGAGCTTGGAACCCCAATTCCTTGAGAAATCCCAAGGCACTCTTGCCCCAGGGGCCATGCGTCTCAGACGCTATGGGAACAAAGAGGTATTGACCTTCCAGTCGCCTGTACTCGAGTGATTTTTGCTGTTTCCCTGTGGTTGGCCGCCCCACCTGCTTGATCAGCTCCGAAGTGTACATAGGTGTCAGCCAGGGTGGATACACATGTGTAGTGTCACACCAACAGTCTACCCTCCTTCCATGAGTATATGGTGATGCCATCAGGGCAAAGTGCGGGGAAATCCGGGTTTTGGACCCCTAGGATGCGAGGTTCTCTCTCCGCTGGGCACCCGGCTGAGACGAGGCTTCTCTTGATGATGTCATTGACCTCGTTGTGTCTTGCATGCCAGCCCTTTGTGCTTCCGCAATGCAACCCATGCAGTCCCGTATTGGTCTGCTTCCACCCTGTTGCAAATACACTTGTATTCAGTGTGAATTGGGGCACCAAGGCGGAGGGCCACTGCTACACGAAGGGATTCTGGATCTAGGCGCGTGCCCATTGCATATCTATATATAATATATATATATATATATATATATATATATACTATATATATATATATATATATATATATATATAATATATATATATATATATTATATACATATATACATTATATATTAATACATGTTTGTATATAATTAGCAACGTATTGCATGAGCTGGGTTTGACCGCTAGTTATTGCGCACAAATCATGTAAATTCTGTTGTGCTGGACTAGTCAATGGCACCATTAATCATGATCCATCTCATTAGTGAAGTAAAATATGCTGTAAAATATCAATGAAATGTCATTAGATTTGTTCAATTTAGTCTTGATTCTAATCTAATCTAGACATTAGATTAGTCAACGTAGATTTTTGAGCAGGTTTAATCAGTATTGACATTGAAGAAATCTTTTAATAATTAGACTTTTTCATATAGATTTTTTGTTTTCGCATAGATTCCCATATAGACTTTTTCTGTATCGGAGAAGAAACGAACGCATTTCACCGAGTTTATCCATACATATATGTTTCAATAACACATATTTGTACATTAATGTAATAAATAGCAAGAAACTATTGAAAAAAACTAACTTACAAGGGACAGGGTTAAAAATATCTATCAGAAGCTACAAATGGAACAGAATACATTGCTGCGCCCCGTTGTTCCAGGCCCCGTTGTTAAAGGACGCCGTTGTTCCAAACAAAATGGACTCATTGTTCTCAACGGGTCATTGGGACTACTTGTAGGGTCCTTCACTCATTCAGAAGTAAAGCTGACCAATCAAGTCTAACTCCTGGCCTTTAAGACTTCTGTCTCGTAAGTTTTCATACATATTATACCATGCGGTATTATATATAATGGAATGAACGTTAAATCAAGTATGATCATTATATCACTGGAAAGAATATGTCGACAAGGAGCTGGGATATGAGAACAGTGAGCTGGGATATGAGAACATGGAGCTGGGATATGAGAACATGGAGCTGGGATATGAGAACATGGAGCTGGGATATGAGAACATGGAGCTGGGATATGAGAACAGGGAGCTGGGATATGAGAACAGGGAGCTGGGATATGAGAACAGGGAGCTGGGATATGAGAACAGGGAGCTGGGATATGAGAACAGGGAGCTGGGATATGAGAACAGGGAGCTGGGATATGAGAACAGGGAGCTGGGATATGAGAACAGGGAGCTGGGATATGAGAACAGGGAGCTGGGATATGAGAACAGGGAGCTGGGATATGAGAACAGGGAGCTGGGATATAAGTACAAGGAATTGCAATATGTGGATATGGAATTAGGATATGAGGACAAGGGGATAGGAAATAAGACCAAGGCGCTCATATATGAAAAATATATGATATATTAGGACAACGCGCTGAGATATGAGTTACATTAAGATGGAACCTGTTGATAAGTAGCCGGAGAATTAAATAGAAGGAGCTGGAATATGAGGACAAGGATTTGGATTATGAGGATGGAACGTGATTATGAGGATGGAGCAAAAGAACAGTGCCCACCCTCAGGTACCATGGGGAATCGAACCCTGGCTATGTAAGTAACGAGGTCGTCATTGAACCCATTAAAAATGATGTACAATACTGAGCAATGGACACGGATAAATATTCCGGAAGGTTCATTGGTAAGTTGCCGGAACTAAGGTCGGTAATCGGACAAGTTCCTACGCTGAGTTCCCGGCCACCTGCATTCAGAGAACTAGTAGGAACTCGGGAGAACCTGATTGGTCAAGAAATCTAATCTTCTGGTTCAGTAGCGCGAGCAATAAAACATTCGACACCGGTCACAGAATAAAGTTGGAGTTCATAATTACCATCACATAGACCTTCTCATCCACCTTTATTTGGTCTAATCCTAATTATTTTAATCAGACTATCATCACCGTCTTGCATCATGTTATGTTACAAATTATATTAATTATCACCTGATAATATCACGCCGACCATGAAAGACAAATTTTAGCGCAAGAACATGACCAAATATTTCCTTATCAGCCAATATCATTGAAGATTATTATTGGACTACAGTGAGGAATGTCCACATTATTCACATTTACTCCTTGTTGAACCCATCGGCGTTCAATCCCCGACCGTCCAAGTGGTCGGGCACCATTCTTTTCCCCCGTCTCATCCCAAACCCTATCCTGACCCCCTTCACAGTGCTATATACTCGTAATGGCTTGGCACTTTCTCCTGATAGTTTCTTTCCTTCCTTGTTGAATTAATATATTCTTCCAGAAAGAGAATTACACGGGATAAAATATACACATAATTACAATTGCATATATTCAAAGACTGAAGAGCAGGTGATGTGAGAAACACCTGCCAGCTCTAATCGTAAGATAATTATTTAAATACAGTTGCTCTCAACAATTTAATTCACGTAGAAATTAATCATGAAGAGGGATGGATGGACACAGCCCGTGACAGGATGGGTGAGTGAGTTGAAGATGGGTACAGACGATTGATTGATTAAGAGACGTCTGAGTGGAATTCAACGTAAGTTAATTCGGGGTTGGAGTGGCAAGGACTTGGAGCAATATACAAGCCGTTCAGATATATTCCAGAATGACAACCACATCTTGAATATAAATGTTGACTATTAGTTGACTACCAGTTGATTAGCTAGGTGGCTACGTAAATTAATGGTCTATTTAGCTGGAGGAAAGAATGACTAGCAAAGTGGATGTGGTGAAGGAATCTAACTAGCTACGCAGGTGGAGGAATGGTTAACTATCAAGTTGGGTGTGTGGAAGAATTATTGACTAGCTGGCTGGCTGGGTGGAGGAATGTTCAACTATCTAGCAGGCAGGCTGGGTGGAGGAATGTTCAACTATCTAGCTGTCTGGCTGGCTGGCTGGCAGGGTGGAGGAATGTTCAACTATCTAGCTGGGTGGAAGAATATGGTTCAGAGATCAATAAAACAAATATCTGCCTGAGGTCAACAAGCAACTCATCATTGGTGTGGGCGTGCAGCACTTACAGTGAGAGCTCATGTTAGAACTCCATTTAATGGACGTCACACGCTCCTTAATACTTTGTAATGTGAGATGAATATTTCAGAGTGAAGCCATAGCACTCGATGATCTTCTCATTGACTTATTCACCTTCTCCTGGTACATGATGAAGGTGGCGTTGTCCGCTACATTTTGTTTCCCGGTGTTCCTTTTAGTGCTAGTTATTGCATGGTTCAGCCACAATGAACGATTCTGCCTTGCATGAATGATTGTCATGATTCCCACGTATTCAAAAATATAATCTCATAAAAGGTAATTATTAATTAAAAGTTTATCATAATTGTGTGGTAGATTACAGAGGTTCAACCGCAAATCTCCCATTCATTACACAAGCCTAATTTCTCGGAAAAAAAATATTGGCAAAGACGGTGGCATGTTTTGGGGATTTTATTCTATTAGTTGCAGCCAAGAACATTGCCCAACAAGACCCAACAACTCCACACAGAGAATTTATATCATGTAAAGTGGTTGCAAGTTTTTGTGGAACGTCAAATTTTATGCTTATTCCGTTTTAGTGTATCGGGTTCTCGTTGTTTTCTTTCTTACGCGAACATCGACCAGTAATTAGTTCATTTGATAGATGTGATCTGATTATTTTCTAAATGTTGTCTGTATATAGCAATTATCGACAGCACTCTACGGTTTCAAGTGTGTACGTCACACCATGGTACTTTACATCACGTACTTAAGACGTCAAGTACACTAGTATAAACACTTGCCCTCCAACCCCTTCACATCACTCAGCCCGGCATAGTGCGGCCCACTTCCTTCCACATAATTTACCGCTATATAAAATAATTATAGTTGAACATTTGGCTTTACCAAGCACAGCTCGCTCCTCAGAGTGTTAGCCGAGAGTTTCAACGGAAAATGTCCAGAGGATCCGGCCCCCCCCACAAGAAGAGCATCAGGAAGGCTTAGCCAGGGCGGCCGCACCGGGAAACGCCAGCCAAGGAGGGCTGGGAGCGCGCCGGTGTTCACTACACAGCGACCAGACGCACACTGGCCCATGTGATCTCCTCTCTGGGTGCCGTAGGGGCTCCTCCCTACCCACCCTCCTACACACACCCCTCCCATCCACCTTGCTTGACACCTACCTTCCCTCCTCCTCCTCCCTTGTCGGTCGCCCAAACACGAGGTTATATACGACTGGTTATCTTGAGATTCTTCTTGAGATGATTTCGGGGCTTTAGTGTCCCCGCGGCCCGGTCCTCGACCAGGCCTCCACCCCCAGGAAGCAGCCCGTGACAGCTGACTTAACTCCAAGGTACCTATTTACTGCTAGGTAACAGGGGCATTCAGGGTGAAAGAAACTTTTGCCCATTTGTTTCTGCCTCGTGCGGGAATCGAACCCGCGCCACAGAATTACAAGTCCTGCGCGCTATCCACCAGGCTACGAGGCCCCTAAACTGGTTGGCAGATCGACAGGACATCTGTCAAGACACTGACTGGTATATACACGACAGATCTATTGTCCTTCCATTCGCTAATCCCATTTGATCCTTCCCGATCATTCTATCACACATCTGGTATCAAATATTGAATATATATTTAATCGTTTATTTATCCATTTCCTATCTATTGTCAGGCTTATCCATACCTTCACCTATCCATTGTCAGACTTATCCATACCTTCACCTATCCATTACCAGGCTTAGCAAAACCTCCACCTATCCATTACGAAACTTATCCAACCCATTACCAATTCTAAAAAAGTTTTAATACTCAACAATTTACTCATTCATCCATCCAAACCCTCCAGTGCCAATCAATTTATCCCTCCAATCCCATTCACTACCTAATCGATATAGGCACTCAAATCATTCAGTAAATCACCAATCAAACCACAAATAAATCCCTCCATCATCCCATCCAGTCACTCGTCCATCCACCCATCAATGAACCAATCCATCAGTCCATCTATTCGCCTATCAGTTAACTCCTCTAATCCACCAAGCCATCTTGGTGGATTAATTAACACAACCATTAATCATCAATCAAGAACTTGATTCACCCATCCACCAACTAGTATATCCATCCATTAACAAACCCACCCATCAAGTCATTCGTTCGCCCATCCATCCTCCTATCCATTCACAAACTCATCCCTCCATCCACCAACCCATCCTCCTACCCATCCTCCTATCCATCAATCCAACACCACCTTCTAATTCTCTGATCATATCGAGTTTTAATTATATTCAATAATAGGCTTGAGCCTTACCCGGAGGCGTCCTGGGTAACTTAACCACAATTATAGTAGTTATGGTTACCTTTCCAACAATTATAGGCAAGGTCGTGGTTACCTTTCCAACAATTATAGGCAAGGTCGTGGTTACCTTTCCAACAATTATAGGCAAGGTCGTGGTTACCTTTCCAACAATTATAGGCAAGGTCGTGGTTACCTTTCCAACAATTATAGGCAAGGTCGTGGTTACCTTTCCAACAATTATTATTAATAAGGTAATCACAGTCGTGGTAACCTTACTAATAATGTCCTCTTCAGTATTATCTTACTGAAACCTCAGGAGAAAATTAATCTGGATTTTAACATTCAGAATGTTGTGTGAGAATCTTGGCAACGCTGATCATTTTGTGTTCATTGCGTTCTTCAGCTGCACTGACGTTATGTTCACCTGCTGCCCTTGTTAATGTTATGTTCACCTGCCACCCTTGTTAATGTTATGTTCACCTGCCACCATGTTAATGTTATGTTCACCTGCCACCCTTGTTAATGTTATGTTCACCTGCCACCCTTGTTAATGTTATGTTCACCTGCCACCATGTTAATGTTATGTTCACCTGCCACCCTTGTTAATGTTATGTTCACCTGCCACCATGTTAATGTTATGTTCACCTGCCACCCTTGTTAATGTTATGTTCATCTGCCACCCTTGTTAGTGTTATGTTCACCTGCCACACTTCACAACCACACACACGACACAACCACACACACGACACAACCTCAGACACGACACAACCACACATACGTCACAACCTCACACACGACACAACCACACACACGACACAACCTCATACACGACACAACCACAAACACGACACAACCCCACACACGACACAACTACACACACGACACAACCACACACACGACACAACCACACACACGACACAACCTCACACACGACACAACCACACACACGACACAACCTCACACACGACACAACCACACACACGACACAACCTCACACACGACACAACCTCACACACGACACAACCCCACACACGACACAACCCCACACACGACACAACCTCACACACGACACAACCTCACACACGACACAACCCCACACACGACACAACCCCACACACGACACAACCTCACACACGACACAACCTCACACACGACACAACCCCACACACGACACAACCCCACACACGACACAACCTCACACACGACACAACCACAAACACGACACAACCCCACACACGACACAACCTCACACACGACACAACCACACACACGACACAACCACACACACGACACAACCACACACACGACACAACCCCACACACGACACAACCACACACACGACACAACCTCACACACGACACAACCACACATACAACACAACCACAAACACGACACAACCCCACACACGACACAACCTCACACACGACACAACCACACACACGACACAACCTCACACACGACACAACCACACACACGACACAACCACACACACGACACAACCACACACACGACACAACCCCACACACGACACAACCCCACACACGACACAACCTCACACACGACACAACCTCACACACGACACAACCCCACACACGACACAACCTCACACACGACACAACCACACACACGACACAACCTCACACACGACACAACCCCACACTCGACACAACCACCCACACGACACAACCACCCAAACGACACAACCCCACACACGACACAACCACACACACAACCTCACACACGACACAACCTCTCACACGACACATCCCCACACACGACACAACCCCACACACTACACAACCACACACACAACCTCAAACACTACACAACCCCACACACTACACAACCCCACACACGACACAACCTCACACACTACACAACCACACACACAACCTCACACACGACACAACCCCACACACTACACAACCACACACACAACCACCCACACGACACAACCCCACACACGACACAACCACACACACTACACAACCACACACACAACCTCACACACGACACAACCCCACACACTACACAACCCCACACACTACACAACCCCACACACGACACAACCCCACACACTACACAACCACACACACAACCTCACACACGACACAACCCCACACACGACACAACCCCACACACTACACAACCACACACACAACCCCACACACGACACAACCCCACACACTACACAACCACACACACAACCTCACACACGACACAACCCCACACACGACACAACCCCACACACGACACAACCCCACACACTACACAACCACACACACTACACAACCACACACACAACCTCACACACGACACAACCCCACACACGACACAACCCCACACACGACACAACCCCACACACTACACAACCACACACACTACACAACCACACACACAACCTCACACACGACACAACCCCACACACGACACAACCCCACACACGACACAACCCCACACACTACACAACCACACACACAACCTCACACACGACACAACCCCACACACGACACAACCCCACACACTACACAACCACACACACAACCTCACACACGACACAACCCCACACACGACACAACCCCACACACTACACAACCACACACACAACCTCACACACGACACAACCCCACACACGACACAACCCCACACACTACACAACCACACACACAACCTCACACACGACACAACCCCACACACGACACAACCCCACACACTACACAACCACACACACAACCTCACACACGACACAACCCCACACACTACACAACCCCACACACTACACAACCACACACACAACCTCACACACGACACAACCCCACACACTACACAACCACACACACAACCTCACACACTACACAACCCCACACACTACACAACCACACACACAACCTCACACACGACACAACCTCACACACGACACAACCCCACACACGACACAACCACACACACGACACAACCCCACACACTACACAACCACACACACAACCTCACACACGACACAACCTCACACACGACACAACCACACACACGACACAACCAGAAACACGACACAACCCCACAACCAACCCACATAATCTACTTTTTAAACAATGTATCAGAGCGCAAGATAAGGAGATGGCAGCCTTCAGTTACCCTTCAAGACTAAGCTAAACTGTCCTAAGATGTCTGGGTCAAAGGTCAAAGCAAAGTTTGAGCGGAGTTATTTACGCCTTCTGTACCTTAAATGTGTAAGTGTTCTCAAACTAACACTTACTTCCCAGGAACGAGTCCAACCACTTGGGTTGGACGGTAGAGTGACGGTCTCGCTTCTTGCAGGTCGGCGTTCAATCCCCAACCGTCCAAGTGGTTGGGTACCATTCCTTCACCCCGTCCCATCCCAAATCCTTATCCTTACCCCTTCCCAGTGCTATATAGTTGTAATAGCTTGGCGCTTACCCCTGATAGTTCCCTTCCCCTTCCCAGGAACGAGAGAATTGTGTTACATGGTTTTGCTCAGTGAACGTGTCTGTAACTCCAGGGCACCTATTTACTGCCAGGTGAACATTAACATCAGGTAAAAGGAAACGTTCCTCAAATGTCTCTGACCCGTCGCGTGAATCAACTCCCGGAACATGACCAGGGATGCATGACAGTGAAAGTATGTGACACAGATGCACTGATCACTGAGCCACAGACATCATTGCTGAATGAAAACTAAGAATATGCTAACAATTATAAATACAAATAATGATTTTTTTTTAATATATCGCAGCACAAGCTTTCAACCACTGCTGGGAGCTCAGTTTCATTTTCTTGCTGGGAGTTCATACTATAACTTCCCTGCTGGGTGTTCAACCTCTGTCTCCTGCTGGGAGTTCAACCTCTGTCTCCTAATGGGAGATCATCCTCTGTCTCCTGCTGGGAGTTCAACCTCTGTCTCCTAATGGGAGATCATCCTCTGTCTCCTGCTGGGAGTTCATCCACTGACTCCAACTGGGAGTTCAACCTTTGACTCCTGCTGGGAGTTCAACCTCTGACTCCTCCTGGGAGTTAAGATTTACAGTTCGCTCCTCTCTCCTGAGATTTTCAATCCCTGCTGGCTAGGATTTCATGAAAAGTCTAAACCCACCCGGTGCCCAGAAAGTTTTACTTCTAATTAAACACTCCATTTAAAGTGCCTTTTTGTTTCCTGAAGATCAACAATGGAAGCTCTCGGCGCCACACTGAAGGGGTAAGCGATGTATTTTGTTGCATCAGAGTTTGCATTTTGTCAACAAAACACACCAGAGGTAAAGACGGGTGATCTCTGCTTTGAATAAAAATTCACATTTTTAACTCCAATACGCGAATGTTTAGCGTATCTGAATCATTGAAAAATAAATGATTTACTATTTTTTTGTTTACATGTAATATTCAGCTTCCAATCTTGTAATTCTGGGATTTATTTGAAGAGGGATAATTTTTTACGCTATCCTTGGAGGATGTATCATTTTCAATACAGTTTGTTTACACGGGCTCACCACAGCCCGTGCTTTTTGGAACGTTTTGTTCCAGGTAGCGAATCTTTAACAACAACAACAAGTTTGTTTATTTTTTATTTTGAGAATTGTTCGACGAGTTAGAATATTGTGGTGTGACTTGATGTTTTTTTTACACTCACTAACAGTTTACTTTAGTCTTGTATTATGATCAGAATTATCGTACCTGCATGTGACTCTCTGCAGTGTAGTATATTTCCTAGTTGTGTCCAGGACTAAAGTGTTCCTGCTAGTTGTGTCCAGGACTAAAGTGTTCCAGCTAGTTGTGTCCAGGACTAAAGTGTTCCTGCTAGTTGTGTCCAGGACTAAAGTGTTCCAGCTAGTTGTGTCCAGGACTAAAGTGTTCCTGCTAGTTGTGTCCAGGACTAAAGTGTTCCAGCTAGTTGTGTCCAGGACTAAAGTGTTCCTGCTAGTTGTGTCCAGGACTAAAGTGTTCCTGCTAGTTGTGTCCAGGACTAAAGTGTTCCAGCTAGTTGTGTCCAGGACTAAAGTGTTCCTGCTAGTTGTGTCCAGGACTAAAGTGTTCCTGCTAGTTGTGTCCAGGACTAAAGTGTTCCAGCTAGTTGTGTCCAGGACTAAAGTGTTCCTGCTAGTTGTGTCCAGGACTAAAGTGTTCCTGCTAGTTGTGTCCAGGACTAAAGTGTTCCTGCTAGTTGTGTCCAGGACTAAAGTGTTCCAGCTAGTTGTGTCCAGGACTAAAGTGTTCCTGCTAGTTGTGTCCAGGACTAAAGTGTTCCTGCTAGTTGTGTCCAGGACTAAAGTGTTCCTGCTAGTTGTGTCCAGGACTAAAGTGTTCCTGCTAGTTGTGTCCAGGACTAAAGGGTTCCTGCTAGTTGTGTCCAGGACTAAAGTGTTCCTGCTAGTTGTGTCCAGGACTAAAGTGTTCCTGCTAGTTGTGTCCAGGACTAAAGTGTTCCTGCTAGTTGTGTCCAGGACTAAAGTGTTCCTGCTAGTTGTGTCCAGGACTAAAGTGTTCCTGCTAGTTGTGTCTAGGACTAAAGTGTTCCAGCTAGTTGTGTCTAGGACTAAAGTGTTCCAGCTTGTTGTGTCTAGGACTAAAGTGTTCCTGCTAGTTGTGTCTAGGACTAAAGTGTTCCAGCTTGTTGTGTTCGAATTTTAAGTATTCCTACTAGTTGTATTTGGAAGTAAAGTTTACCTCCTGCTTATGTTCAGGACTTAGGTATTCTTGCTGGTAGTCTCCTGGACTAAAGTATAACTTCTGGTTGTGTTCTTGACAAAAGTATACTCGCTGACTGGCCAGTATTATCCTGTTATTGTCATATTGTCCCTCCAGAGATCGATTGCCTCCAAGCCCAACACCAAACCAAGAGCTCATTTTATAACGATATTCCCCCTAGACACAGTCAGCCAAACAGTTTGTGTCCAGATCAAACAGTTACTGCTAGGAGAGGCGATACGAGTCTGCGATCGTTAGTCCAGTCGACACATCCTGCTACTGCTGGGGGATTGAGAAAATAAACTGTTGCCTGTCGAGGGAGGTGTTCTCTTCCCTTAATAAGTTCTTACGATTTGTGACAGGAAAAACAAAATTGCGTCTTTTGCCAAAGCAAATACGTACAAACCTAAGCAACTTGCCTGACCATTGGAAGTAGATTCTTTGAATACATCAAAATTATTTTGAATTAATTTTAAATAAAATAAAATAATTAAAAATAATAATTTTGACGGACTTGTGTTCTCTTTCGCCTCTTCATCTCCACTCAACTACTATGAATCAATGAGAAAATGAGTAGTCCTCATTACCAAGGACTTCCTGACCAGTGACCTCATTTCCAAGGACTTCCTGACCAGTGACCTCATTTCCAAGGACTTCCTGACCAGTGACCTCATTTCTAAGGACTTCCTGACCAGTGACCTCATTTCCAAGGACTTCCTGACCAGTGACCTCATTTCCAAGGACTTCCTGATCAGGAACGTCATTACCAAGGGCTTCCTGACCAGGGACCTCATTACCAAGGACTTCCTTACCAGGGACCTCATTACCAGGGACTTCCTCACCAGGGACCTCATTATCAAGGTCTTCCTCACCAGGGACCTCATTACCAGGGACTTCCTCACCAGGGACCTCATTACCAAGGACTTCCTGACCAGAGACCTCATTACCAAGGAATTGTGGCTAAGGTGCTCATGACCAAGGCCTTATTCACAAGAACATCAGGATTAGGACCACATGAACAGGGTTACCCGGACCAGAAACCTAATGATCAAGACCTTATTGTTAGGGACCACATGCTCACGAACCTGAGGATCAAGATCTCATAGCCAAAGACCTCATGACCACAGACAAAGAAGGAAACTCCTCATGCGTTTTAAAATAGCACTGGAACAAACACTACTTCCATAAACATTACGAGGAACACTTCAATATTTTAAACTGATGAAGACCCTTAAACAACTCTATTGTTCAGATGAACTAGCAGGATTTGCGAATATCTTCACAATTTTTTTTTATTGAAAATACTGATACTACTAAAACACTCACACACACGTCTATGATAAATTAAAAAAAAAAACTCGGCCTTTATTAAATAAAATCTAGACCCCTCAAATTTCATTCACAATAGACTAAGTTTAGTTTGTAACACTTTCTTCTTGTTTTTGAAAGGCTCGAAACATGTACATACTTTCATATTCAGCCGCTGATCTCTGGCATTATACAGGAACTTTTTGCTTTACGGCATGAAGTTTAGAAGTAAAACAGTCAGTCAGGACTCTCTTATGCAAAGCTGGCAGAGACTTTGAAGACACTCCCCAGTGCACTTGGAAAGGGAAAACCTGAGAGCATTTTGAGCGTGAACCTCTGAAGAGCATTTTTTGGGTTGGTGTTTTGACTGCATTTTTTGAAAGACGTCTTGAAAGCACTTTTTGGATATTAATTTTAAAAAATATTTAGACGAATAAAATATCGAGTGCCTTTTACCGAAGACTATCTAAAGAATATTTGGAAGGTCTGCTTGAAAGGATTTTTTACCAGAATCTGTTATATATAGTATATACGGAGGTTAGACAGAACAAGACAGTAAATTTGCACACGAAATTTAGAACCCACGACTGGAAATAAAATTGAAAGAGTAATGTTAGACAGTTATTATCCAGAGATGAGAGTACAGCCACTCAGAACAGCACACAGGCCTCTATCCAGCATTATGAACGGTGGCTCTCCGTTAGTCCCTATCCATCTCACAAAGTTCCTAACCTTGTACAGATTGACGGACATCTTAATAAACTATTCACCTACGACAAAATACATCAGAGTCAACGTAACTTGCTCATGAAGTCAGAATTCTGAGAGGCATTCAGTGTTGACTTAAAAGAGTGTCAATCGAACCAAGCAACTCTACAGTTGAGACTTTGTATGACAGACACATGCAAAGTCACCCAGGTGCCACTTTGGGCACCCCTCATCCTCGTCGATGTCTGCCAGCAAATTAGCAGAGAATGTCACTCCAATGCAGGAAAGATGCAATTGTTGCTCCCGATCCGAGGTTAAGTGAATGTGATGTGCTGGAATACTAGTGTGTAACTTCACCCCGAGCACAGTTCCTAAGAGATCAAAGACAGGAGAAAATTGGGTAGTCCAATATTAGAAAACAATTGCCTTAACATTGCTTCAAAATGCATCTAAGATGATCGCATGTTGCCTCCAAACATTTAAAACTTATACATGATTTTTTTTTCAAATGCTGTTCCTATCTCCATAACCGTCAGCTGTACTTGCCCACTACGCTCTGGTTACTTGCCCACTACGCTCTGGTTGCTTGCCCACTACGCTCTGGTTACTTGCCCACTACGCTCTGGTTGCTTGCCCACTACGCTCTGGTTGCTTGCCCACTACGCTCTGGTTACTTGCCCACTACGCTCTGGTTGCTTGCCCACAACGCTCTGGTTACTTGCCCACTACGCTCTGGTTGCTTGCCCACTACGCTCTGGTTACTTGCCCACTACGCTCTGCTTACTTGCCCACTACGCTCTGGTTACTTGCCCACTACGCTCTGGTTACTTGCCCACTACGCTCTGGTTGCTTGCCCACTACGCTCTGGTTACTTGCCCACTACGCTCTGGTTACTTGCCCACTACGCTCTGGTTACTTGCCCACTACGCTCTGGTTACTTGCCCACTACGCTCTGGTTACTTGCCCACTACGCTCTGGTTACTTACCCACTACGCTCTGGTTACTTGCCCACTACGCTCTGGTTACTTGCCCACTACGCTCTGGTTACTTGCCCACTACGCTCTGGTTACTTGCCCATTACGCTCTGGTTGCTTGCCCACTACGCTCTGGTTACTTACCCATTACGCTGTGGATACTGTGTATCCCTGTGCCTCGTCGCCCCTATCATCATCGAACACATGTGTATCTGCGACACTGCGCTGGCAGGTCACTACGACCACCCAAGTCTAATAAGTTGCACTTAATAGGAAAAGTTTACAAAATATGAAGATGTCAATACCATCACAAATAAGAAGCTTCGTTACAGATCTCTGCCCGGCACAGAGAGAAGGAGGGCACGCTGGGGGTTGATGCTTGCCCCGCCACACTGGCCAGGCCTCACCTTGACCACACTGGCCAGGCCTCACCTTGACCACACTGGCCAGGCCTCACCTTGACCACACTGGCCACACTGGCCAGGTCCCACCTTGACCACACTGGCCAGGTCCCACCTTGACCACACTGGCCAGGTCCCACCTTGACCACACTGGCCAGGTCCCACCTTGACCACACTGGCCAGGTCCCACCTTGACCACACTGGCCAGGTCCCACCTTGACCACACTGGCCAGGTCCTGCCTTGACCACACTGACCACACTGGCCAGGTCCCACCTTGACCACACTGGCCAGGTCCTGCCTTGACCACACTGACCACACTGGCCAGGTCCTGCCTTGACCACACTGACCACACTGGCCAGGTCCTGCCTTGACCACACTGACCACACTGGCCAGGTCCTGCCTTAACCACACTGGCCAGGTCCTGCCTTGACCACACTGACCACACTGGCCAGGTCCCACCTTGACCACACTGGCCAGGTCCTGCCTTGACCACACTGACCACACTGGCCAGGTCCTGCCTTGACCACACTGACCACACTGGCCAGGTCCCACCTTGACCACACAACAACTATTGCGGCACCTCTTCTGTAAGGAAGGTGAAGTTATCTGTTATTTAGAGAAAAGACTCACACTGTTACTGCCTCGTTCTGATCGTATAGAGGTCCTTAATCTCTCGGGGTAAATGCATACTCGAGATTATAAACCACACCCAACCACCTACCACTACACATGCACCCACCACCACACCCAACCACCCAACACTACACAACCACCCACCACCACCCAAAACAATACAACCACCCACCACCACACCCAACCACCCAAAACTACACAACCAACCACCACCACACCCAACCACCCACCACCACACACAACCACCCACCACCACACCCAACCACCTACCACCACACCCAATCACCCACCACCACACCCAACCACCCACCACCACACCCAACCACCCACCACCACACCCAATCACCCACCACAACACCCAACCACCAACCACCACACACAACTACCCACCACTACACCCAACCACCAACCACCACACCCAACCACCCACCACCACACCCAACCACCCAACAGGACACTCAACCACCCACCACCACACCCAACCACCCACCACCACACCCAACCACCCACCACCACACACAACCACCCACCATCACACACAACCACCCACCACCACACCCAACCACCCACCACCACACCCAACCACCCACCACCACACACAACCACCCAACAGGACACTCAACCACCCACCACCACACCCAACCACCCACCACCACACCCAACCACCCACCACCACACACAACCACCCACCATCACACACAACCACCCACCACCACACACAACCACCCACCATCACACACAACCTCCCACCACCACACCCAACCACCCACCACCACACCCAACCACCCACCACCACACCCAACCACCCACCACCACACCCAACCACCCACCACCACACCCAACCACCCACCACCACACCCAACCACCCACCACCACACACAACCACCCACCATCACACACAACCACCCACCACCACACCCAACCACCCACCATCACACACAACCACCCACCATCACACACAACCACCCACCACCACACCCAACCACCCACCATCACACACAACCACCCACCACCACACCCAACCACCCACCACCACACCCAACCACCCACCACCACACCCAACCACCCACCACCACACCCAACCACCCACCATCACACACAACCACCCACCATCACACACAACCACCCACCATCACACACAACCACCCACCATCACACCCAACCACCCACCACCACACCCAACCACCCACCACCACACCCAACCACCCACCATCACACACAACCACCCACCATCACACACAACCACCCACCATCACACACAACCACCCACCACCACACCCAACCACCCACCACCACACCCAACCACCCACCACCACACCCAACCACCCACCACCACACACAACCACCCACCATCACACACAACCACCCACCACCACACCCAACCACCCACCATCACACACAACCACCCACCATCACACACAACCACCCACCACCACACACAACAACCCACCACCACACACAACCACCCACCATCACACACAACCACCCACCACCACACCCAACCACCCACCATCACACACAACCACCCACCACCACACCCAACCACCCACCACCACACCCAACCACCCAAAACTACACAACCAACCACCACCACACCCAACCACCCACCACCACACACAACCACCCACCACCACACCCAACCACCCACCACCACACCCAACCACCCACCACCACACACAACCACCCACCACCACACCCAACCACCCACCACCACACCCAACCACCTACCACCACACACAACCACCCACCACCACACCCAACCACCCACCACCTCACCCAACCACCCACCACCACACCCAACCACCCACCACCACACCCAACCACCCACCACCACACCCAACCACCCACCACCACACTAAACAAACCCACCATCACACCCAACCACCCACCATCACACCCAACCACCCACCATCACACCCAACCACCCACCACCACACCCAACCACCCACCACCACACCCAACCACCCACCACCACACTAAACAAACCCACCATCACACCCAACCACCCACCATCACACCCAACCACCCACCATCACACCCAACCACCCACCATCACACCCAACCACCCACCACCACACCCAACCACCCACCATCACACCCAACCACCCAACACCACACCCAACCATTCACCACTACACACAACCACCCAACCACCCATTGCCACACCCATCCACCCACCGTCACACCCAACCACCCACCACCACTACACAACCTCCCAACACCACACCCAACCATCCACCACTACACACAACCACCCACCACCACACCCAACTACCCACCACAACACCCAACCACCAACTAGCACTACACAACTACCCACCGCGACACCTAACCACCCACCACTTCACAACCACCCACCACTACACAACCACCCAGCACCACACCCAACCACCAACTAGCACTACACAACTACCCACCGCGACACCTAACCACCCACCACTACACAACCACCCACCACTACACAACCACCCACCACAACACCCAACCACCAACTAGCACTACACAACTACCCACCGCGACACCTAACCACCCACCACTTCACAACCACCCACCACTACACAACCACCCACCACTACACAACCACCCACCACTACACAACCACCCACCACCAAACAACCACTGTTGGGAAGAAAGCTTACTATTTATTGATTGATGTTTAATTAATTGATTTAAATTACTCGAAGGACCACCCTATTTTTTCTGAAAAGGGAAACAGATAAATGAACAATAAACAAGGACTGAATACCAGTACCTGTGGATAATATAACTATTAAGAGTTATTCCTTAAACCTTAATGAACTGTAAATTTAATTAATGTTCGAAAATAAACTTTCCGTCCTTTACAAAATTGGGGGTTAATACCAGAAGTATAATACTCCCAGAACGCTTCATCGAGGCTGGTTCTTCCTCGAATAAATTAGGAACTCTTACTAAAGTATAAACAAATAAACATTAAATAAATTGGTTACTAGCAAGAATATTATATGATGGGTAAACAAGAAATCATTCTCATTTAAAGTTTATGAGGCAATCAAATTGTACTAGATTTCCTAAATCATGTAAATTTATATTCATAAATGACTATTAGTTCTCTACCGTCACATAATGAAATAAACTAAATTGAACTAATTCAGCTGCTTAGCTGTGATAGTGAACGGAGATGCAGAGTCGTGATGGCGTCGTCTGGTACTTGCTGTAGCACGTGTGCCCCGAGCGTGGCGTGGGAAAATGAGGAGACCACGGTCGCTTCAACACAGGCTGAAATTCCAACAAAATGTACAAATTGTCTATGCCAGATAAATTGTGTCATCACTATTCATTAGGAGGGACAGAGCAAATTCCTTACGGACGTACTTGTTGTTTGGGGAGGTCTTGTGGTGTTACGATGGACAGTGTTATAAATTTAAAAGAGCTCAGTTAAAATTATGAGAACACTTAACCTGCTGGTTCTCCACCGATGCAATCCTTGGATCGCTACTAGGCCGATTAATAGCAAGGGCCTGGTGAAGTTGTTGGTAATTCGCCTCTTCCCGGAGGCTCGTGTCGCAATTCTGGTGGCGTCTCTAGCAATGGCGTCGCTACGCCTCCGTCTCCAACCCGTTCTCGCACTTGCTTAAGTAAACTTAAGCATCTTATTGCTTCTTATTTACAATTATTACTTAACCTATCAACGGTATAAGTTAAGTAATAATTGTAATTAAGAAGCAATAAGATGCTTATCTTAACATACCAAGAAGGTTAGGTGAGGTGGGTGTTTTCTATGAAGCTTTTCAAAGTAAACTTAAATATTCACAAATAATTAGTATGTCATATATGCACTTATTAAATAAGCCAATATTGACTATAAGCAAGTGCGAGAACGGGTTGCCGTCTCCCTGAACCCTCTCTCACGCATTCACAATAGAATTTAGTAAGGACAGAAAATTATTTTCGTGTAATTACTTTACGTAATGCGTTAATGAGAACAGGGTTGCAATGGTGGGGAATTAAATATTATCTATATTCTCGTTAAATGGTGTTAATCGAGAAATGGAGAGAATTTCTATTTCCTCCATAGCGTTTGGATGTAACAGATAAAACTGTTATATAGTTATAATTTAAGTTAATAACTCGTAATTATTGAATCACTAGTCATAATATTATCAGAGATTATTTCTTATAAAGAATACGGATAAAAGTTGAGAATATTATTCAATTCGCTAACAGGTTGGTAATAATTATGTCCTGCTGGACATTATCTGACGTAATATGCTTCCCGATGTCGTGAGAATTTTAGTAAATGACGCGCAGATAGAGAAATATTAATTTATGTTAGCACTACAGTTAGTACAGTTAATAGTTACTGTACTTAGTATACTATACTGATGTATTATGATACAATAGGAATGTATCAGTGTTGGAAATTTCCAACAACCACCCACCACCGCCCCCAACCACCCACCACCCTCCACCTTACCCACATAACAGCTGCCCAAGGAAGAGGATGCGAAATCCTGCCGCCCGTATAACGAGCTGACGAATCAATTGACTGAAGTTTTAGTTCGTAATTACAGCAAAGCCTGGTGATGGTCCCAGATAATAACGGTGGTAACTGGCTTTTACTTAACTACAGTGCGACATGGCACAGTGCCTCCGTTTCCCTCTCAGCCTGGGAGAGATTGGCACCCCAGTCATCTTGACCTGTTGCAGGTCGTACTGGACATCAAGGTCGCCTACTACCCAGAGAGGGAGACAAGTACCATTCCTAGAGGTAGTTGTCAAGTAAGTGGCACTGCCATCCGTCCTAAAAGATGATGGATGCGTTCACAGACACATCAACCCGTTCTCGCAAATTCGTAAAGTCAATATTGACTTATTAACTACGTACATAGGTGATATACTAAACATAATAGATACCCCTAAAAAGATTCATAGAAAACACCGACCTCACCTAACCTTGTTAGTATCTTAAGATAAGCATCTTATTGCTTCGTAATTACAATTATTACTTAACCTATACCTATTATAGGTTAGGTAATAATTGTAATTACGAAGCAATAAGATGCTTATCTTAAGATACTAACAAGGTTAGGTAAGGTCGGTGTTTTCTATGAATCTTTTTAAGGGTATCTATTATGTTAAGTATGTCACCTATGCACATATTTAATAAGTCAATATTGACTTATTAAATTTGCGAGAACGGGTTGGACACATGGTCAATGCGCAGGAGTGACTCCTGACCTGGGACTGTCCAACACTTGGGCTGGACGGTAGAACGACGGTGTCGCTTTATGCAGATCAGCGTTCAATCCCCGCAGGTCCAATTGGTTGGGCAGCATTATTATTCCCCCCTCCCCCCCCCGTCCCATCCCAAATCATTATCTTGAACGATACCATGAGCTATACAGTCGTATTGGCTTGGCGCTTTCCGCCTATAACTCCCTCCCCTTCCCTCCTCACCTGGGACAATGCTCACCTAAAGCAGCCATGTCTTTCCTGCTTGGATCAGCGGGAGGCTTTACGGCACTAAGACCTCCAGAACATCAAACAAATGCTAAACCCAACAGACGATGATGTCGCAGAGAGCCTCCCAGCCCACCTCTCAAGGTTTACTAACATGTGTCTGGCTGATGACTCCCCCAAAGACATCAGGCCTCTATTTTTCGAAGCTGCTACTTGTTTTGTGAGAAAGATGGATGGGAGAATCATGCCCATTGCTTCTGCAGAACCCGCTTTTGTCTCGTGTCTAAGGGTGCGGTGAAGCCTGTCATCCAGGATGCAGCCACATGCTAGAAAACAATCAGCTTGCGTCGCTGCAACGAGAGCATACATTGGCGATTTCACCGAATTTCACAGGCTGTAGTGTAGCTGCATTTTAAAAATGCGTTCTGTTAGAGGATGGTTTTTCAAACCTGACCGAAGTGGAAAAAGTGCAGTGCACCCATACATGGAAAAACACTACTAAGTGCATGAGCTATGTGTAAAGTTCTATAATTATCACTCGCAGGAGGAGACCTGAGCATTGTTTGTCGTCAGAAAGCTAACTTTCCAAAGATTCCCAAATAGAGAAATTCCCAAACTTTTAATCTGACCCGCAATTTCTGAATAAAATCTTGATCACATCTCACCGAAATTTTTATTGATTAGCAATAAATCTTAAAAAAAATCTCCTTTTAGGGCTTGATTCATAAAATAGAACATAATTACTTTTCATCATAATATAACTAGATGGGATACCAAGTTGTGCCAGGGTAGTACCTGTTTCCCTCTCAAACCATCTCCCACTCAACCAATCTCCCTCTCAACCCATCTCCCACTCAACCAATCTCCCACTCAACCAATCTCCCACTCAACCCATCTCGCACTCAACCCATCTCCCACTCAACCCATCTCTCACTCAACCCATCTCCCATTCAACTTTCCTCACCTCTCTCTCCCTCTCCACATTCAGCCATCTCCCTCACTTCACCCTCTAATCTCCTACATCTCCCCATTCCTCCTGTCCTCGCTCCCACTCCCTCTCCTCTATACAACCCCTCCTCCATTGCTCGCCGCCCCTTTCCCACTTTCTCCACATTCCCTCCCTATATCACACACACACACACACACACACACACACACACACACACACACACACACACACACACACACACACACAGGTTCAAAAGGTTCAAAGGTTTGCCACCAGACTAGTACCCGAGCTGAGAGGTATGAGCTACGAGGAGAGACTACGGGAATTAAACCTCACTTCGCTGGAAGACAGAAGAGTTAGGGGGGACATGATCACCACTTTCAAGATTCTGAAGGGGATTGATAGGGTAGATAAAGACAGTCTATTTAACACAAGGGGAACACGCACAAGGGGACACAGGTGGAAACTGAGTGCCCAAATGAGCCACAGAGATATTAGAAAGAACTTTTTTAGTGTCAGAGTGGTTGACAAATGGAATGCACTAGGCAGTGATGTGGTGGAGGCTGACTCCATACACAGTTTCAAGTGTAGATATGACAGAGCCCGATAGGCTCAGGAATCTGTACACCTGTTGATTGACGGTTGAGAGGCGGGACCAAAGAGCCAGAGCTCAACCCCCGCAAACACAACTAGGTGAGTACACACACATAGCCTGGTGGGCCTCGTAGCCTGGTGGATAGCGCGCAGGACTCGTAATTCTGTGGCGCGGGTTCGATTCCCGCACGAGGCAGAAACAAATGGGCAAAGTTTCTTTCACCCTGAATGCCCCTGTTACCTAGCAGTAAATAGGTACCTGGGAGTTAGTCAGCTGTCACGGACTGCTCACGGGCTGCTTCCTGGTGTGTGTGTGTGTGTGTGTGAGTGTGTGTGTGTGTGTGTGTGTGTGTGTGTGTGTGTGTGTGTGTGTGTGTGTGTGTGTGTGTGTGTGTGGGTGTGTGTGTGTGTGGTGGAAAAAAAAAAAAAAGTAGTTAGTAAACAGTTGATTGGCAGTTGAGAGGCGGGCCGAAAGAGCAAAAGCTCAACCCCCGCAAACACAACTAGGTGAAAACAACTAGGTGAAACACACCGTATCCTCCATGTCCCCCCTATCTCCTTAACCCACACCCTACCTGTTCCCCCTTCCCTGAAACCCCCACACCCCACCCCAAACTCCTCTGAGACCCTACAAACCACCTCACAGATCCTCTTACCCACTGAAAAGCTTCCCACACCAGCAGAATGCTTGCCAAGAAAGGGACATGAAAATGAACTGAAGAAGGTGAGCTTCAAGGCGATGTACACTAACTTAGATGGAATTACAAATAAAACAAGTGAACTCGGAGAATGGGCACTAGAAGAAAACCCAGGCATAATAGCACTCACAGAAACAAAGCTAACAAACACCATAACAAATGCAGTGTTTCCACAGGGCTACTATGTAGTGAGGAAAGAGAGAGAAGGGAGAGGAGGAGGTGGTGTAGCTTTGCTACTAAGAGAAGGTTGGAGTTTCGAAGAGATGGTAATTCAGAACTGTGAAGGTTTCAGTGACTACATATCAGGCACCATAGCAACTGGAGGACAGAAAATTATAGTAGTAGTCATATATAACCCCCCACCGAATGTCAGAAGACCCAGACAGGAATATGATAGAAACAACTTGGCCACCATCAATATAATAGAGAGAGCAGCTTCTGTGGCTAGTAGGAACGGATCCAGGCTACTAATCATGAGAGACTTCAACCATGGAAAGATAGATTGGGGGAACAGAAACCCACATGGAGGCCCAGACACATGGAGAACTAAGCTGCTGGATGTGGCAACAAGAAACTTTCTAAGTCAACACGTCAAGGGACCGACAAGAACGAGAGGAGGGGATGAACCAGCCTTGCTTGATCTGATATTTACCCTAAATGAGTCGGATATAAGGGAAGTTAAGTTGGAAGCCCCATTGGGAATGAGTGATCATAGTGTATTGAGCTTTGAGTACCTGGTTGAGCTAGGAATTATCACCCCCAAAAAAGAACTGGGAAACAAAGGGCTGGCGTATCGAAAGGGAAACTATGAGGAGATGAATAAATTCCTATGGGATATACATTGGGACACAGAACTCGGAACCAAGTCCATACAAGACATGATGGACTATGTCACCCAAAAATGTCAGGAGGCTGTAAGCAGATTTGTCCCAGCCCAACAGGAAAAAACAGAGAAGCAAAGGAAGAATCCGTGGTTTAATAGGGAATGTATGAAAGCAAAGGAGCTGAACAAAAGGGCATGGAGGAACTTCCGTAATAACAGAACACCAGAAAGTAGAGAGAGATACCAGGAACGAGTATGTTAGTGTGAGAAGAGCAGCTGAGAAAAGGTATGAAAATGAAATAGCTAATAAAGCCAAGACCGAACCAAAGCTACTACACAGTCACATCAGGAGAAAGACAACAGTGAAGGAACAGGTGATGAAACTTAGGGTGGGCGAGGACAGGTACACAGAGAATGACAAAGAGGTGTGTGAAGAACTCAACCAAAGGTTCCAGGATGTCTTTACAATAGAACAGGGAGAAGTCACGGCGCTAGGAGAGGTGGCAGCAAACCAGGTGACCTTGGAAAGGTTCGAAATTACAAGAGATTAGGTCAAGAAGCACCTATTGGAGCTGGATGTGAGAAAAGCTGTTGGGCCGGATGGAATCTCACCATGGGTATTGAAAGAGTGTGCAGGAGCACTTTGCTTGCCACTCTCCATAGTGTATAGTAGGTCACTGGAAACGGGAGACCTACCAGAAGTATGGAAGACTGCTAATGTAGTACCAATATTTAAAAAGGGTGACAGACAAGTGGCACTGAACTACAGGCAAGTGTCCTTAACTTGTATACCATGCAAGGTGATGGAGAAGATTGTGAGAAAAAACCTAGTAACACATCTGGAGAGAAGAGACTTCGTGACAACCCATCAACATGGTTTCAGGGAGGGTAAATCTTGCCTAACAGGCTTGATAGAATTCTATGATCAGGTGACAAAGATTAAGCAAGAAAGAGAAGGATGGGCGGACTGCATTTTTTTGGACTGTCGGAAAGCCTTTGACACAGTACCTCATAAAAGGTTGATGCATAAGCTGGAGAAACAGGCAGGAGTAACTGGTAGGGCGCTCCAGTGGATAAGGGAGTTCCTAAGCAATAGGAAGCAGAGAGTTATAGTGAGGGGTGAGACCTCAGAATGGCGCGAAGTCACCAGTGGAGTCCCACAGGGCTCTGTGCTTGGACCTATCCTGTTTCTGATATACGTAAATTATCTCCCAGAGGGTATAGACTCATTCCTCTTAATGTTTGCTGACGACGCCAAAATTATGAGAAGGAATAAGACAGAGGAGGACAGCTTGAGGCTTCAAGAAGACCTGGACAAGCTGCAGGAATGGTCGAACAAATGGATATTAGAGTTTAACCCAAGCAAATGTAATGTAATGAAGATAGGGGTAGGAAGCAGGAGACCAGATACAAGGTATCACTTGAGAGATGAAATACTTCAAGAGTCAGAGAGAAAGACCTGGGGGTTGATATCACGCCAGACCTGTCCCCTGAAGCTCATATCAAGAGGATAACATCAGCAGCATATGCCCAGATTGGCTAACATAAGAACGGCCTTTAGAAACTTGTGTAAGGAATCTTTCAGAACATTATATACCACATATGTCAGACCAATCCTGGAGTATGCGGCTCCAGCATGGAGTCCATATCTAGTCAAGCATAAGACTAAAATGGAAAAGGTTCAAAGATTTGCCACCAGAATAGTACCCAAGCTGAGAGGTATGAGCTACGAGGAGAGACTACGGGAATTGAACCTCACTTCGTTGGAAGACAGAAGAGTTAGTCGGGACATGATCACCACATTCAAGATTCTCAAGGGAATCGACAGGGTTGATAAAGACAGGCTATTTAACACAAGGGGCACACGCACTAGGGGACACAGGTGGAAACTGAGTGCCCAAATGAGCCACAGAGATATTAGAAAGAACTTTTTTAGTGTCAGAGTGGTTGACAAATGGAATGCATTAGGAAGCAATGTGGTGGAGGCTGACTCCATACACAGTTTCAAGTGTAGATATGATAGAGCCCAATAGGCTCAGGAACCTCTACACCTGTTGATTGACGGTTGAGAGGCGGGACCAAAGAGCCAGAGCTCAACCCCCGCAAGCACAACTAGGTGAGTTCACACTCACACACACACACACACACACACACACACACACACACACACACACACACACACACACACACACATACACACACACACACACACAAACAAACACACACACACATGCACGTATCCCCCTGTCTCTCCCCATATTATACATATTGCCCCTTCAATCACTCTCACTGTAACCAAAAACTTGTGTTGTGCCCATAATAAATGCTGGAGCTTATCAGCCTTTCATTCCACCCGTCTGTACCACCATCGCCTCACCAATGATAACTCTTTTCCTTCATAACCTCGAACTTATTCGCTGTGAATATAATTAAGCTCAGTAATCTCACCACAATGTTTACATTTCCTCTGTGATGTTGATGCATTCCCGTTGAATATATCACATATCCCGTTGTTTATTTATCACCTTGGAGTAATATCTCTCCTACCACGGCGCCCGTCACAGGGATGAATATTCATGTTTATTGTCCTAAATTGACTATCACTCAGAGCTCTTACTCTCGGAGCTGGAAGAGTACTCTTACTCTCAGTAACATTACTCGCGGTGCTTTTGCTCATTACTCGCGGTGTTTTTACTCATTACTCGAGGTGCTCTTGCTCTCAGTGCTAAGACTGGCAGTTTTTTCACTCTTAATATTCTTACTGTGAGCGTTCATACTCTCAGGGCTGTTACTCTAAGTTCTCTTGTTTACCTTGTTCTCTGTTTTCTTGTGTTCTAACTGTGTCTTGTGTCCTAACTAACTCACCACAGTGACTCAACGCACAGTGACTCAACGCACAGAGTCCCAATGCACAGTGTCCCAACTCACAGTGTCCCAAATCACAGTGTCTCAACTCACAGTGTCTCATCTCACAGTGTCCCAACTCACAGTGTCCCAACTCACAGTGTCCCAACTCACAGTGTCCCATCTCACAGTGTCCCAACACAAAGTGGCCCAACACACAGTGTCCCAACACACAGTGTCCCAACACACAGTGTCCCAACACAGTGTCCCAACTCACAGTGTCCCAACACACAGTGACCCAACACACAGTGTCCCAACACACAGTGTCCCAACACACAGTGTCCCAACACACAGTGACCCAACACACAGTGTCCCAACACACAGTGGCCCAACACACAGTGTCCCAACACACAGTGACCCAACACACAGTGTCCCAATTCACAGTGTCCCAACACACAGTGACCCAACACACAGTGACCCAACACACAGTGTCCCAATTCACAATGTCCCAACACACAGTGACCCAACACACAGTGACCCAACACACAGTAACCCAACACACACAGTGACCCAAGACACAGTGACCCAACACACAGTGACCGAACACACACAGTGACCCAACACACAGTGACCCAACACACAGTGTCCCAACACACAGTGACCCAACACACAGTGGTCCAACACACAGTGGCCCAACACACAGTGTCCCAACACACAGTGTCCCAACACACAGTGTCCCAATTCACAGTGTCCCAACACACAGTGGCCCAACACACAGTGTCCCAATTCACAGTGACCCAACACACAGTGTCCCAACACACAGTGTCCCTACACACAGTGTCCTAACACACAGTGTCCCAACACACAGTGTCCCAATTCACAGTGTCCCAACACACAGTGGCCCAACACACAGTGTCCCAACACACAGTGACCCAACACACAGTGACCCAACACACAGTGTCCCAACACACAGTGACCCAACACACAGTGTCCCAACACACAGTGTCCCAACACACAGTGGTCCAACACACAGTGGCCCAACACACAGTGTCCCAACACACAGTGTCCCAACACACAGTGTCCCAACACACAGTGTCCTAACACACAATGACCCAACACACAGTGGTCCAACACACAGTGGCCCAACACACAGTGTCCCAACACACAGTGACCCAACACACAGTGACCCAACACACAGTGACCCAACACACAGTGTCCCAACACACAGTGACCCAACACACAGTGGTCCAACACACAGTGGCCCAACACACAGTGTCCCAACACACAGTGTCCCAACACACAGTGTCCCAACACACAGTGTCCCAACACACAGTGTCCTAACACACAATGACCCAACACACAGTGTCCCAACACACAGTGTCCCAACACAGTGTCCCAATTCACAGTGTCCCAACACACAGTGTCCCAACACACAGTGTCCCAACACACAGTGTCCCAACACACAGTGCCCCAACACACAGTGCCCCAACACACAGTGACCCAACACACAGTGGTCCAACACACAGTGGCCCAACACACAGTGTCCCAACACACAGTGCCCCAACACACAGTGACCCAACACACAGTGTCCCAACACACAGTGTCCCAATTCACAGTGTCCCAACACACAGTGGCCCAACACACAGTGTCCCAACACACAGTGACCCAACACACAATGGCCCAACACACAGTGTCCCAACACACAGTGACCCAACACACAGTGTCCCAACACACAGTGACCAAACACACAGTGATCCAACACACAGTGGCCCAACACACAGTGTCCCAACACACAGTGACCAAACACACAGTGTCTCAACACACAGTGTCCCAACACACAGTGTCCCAACACACAGTGTCCCAACACACAGTGACCCAACACACAGTGGCCCAACACACAGTGCCCCAACACACAGTGTCCCAACACAGTGTCCCAACACAGTGTCCCAACACAGAGTGTCCCAATTCACAGTGTCCCAACACACAGTGACCCAACACACAGTGTCCCAACACACAGTGACCCAACACACAGTGACCCAACACACAGTGACCCAACACACAGTGTCTCAACACACAGTGTCCCAACACACAGTGTCCCAACACACAGTGACCCAACACACAGTGTCCCAACACACAGTGTCCCAACACAGTGTCCCAATTCACAGTGTCCCAACACACAGTGTGCCAACACACAGTGTCCCAACACACAGTGACCCAACACACACAGTGACCCAACACACAGTGACCCAACACACAGTGACCCAACACACAGTGACCCAACACACACAGTGACCCAACACACAGTGACCCAACACACAGTGACCCAACATACAGTGACCCAACACACACAGTGACCCAACACACAGTGACCCAACACACACAGTGACCCAACACACAGTGACCCAACACACAGTGTCCCAACACACAGTGTCCCAACACACAGTGACCCAACACATACAGTGACCCAACACACAGTGACCCAACACACACAGTGACCCAACACACAGTGACCCAACACACAGTGTCCCAACACACACAGTGACCCAACACACAGTGACCCAACACATAGTGGTCCAACACACAGTGGCCCAACACACAGAGTCCCAACACACAGTGTCCCAACACACAGTGTCCCAACACACAGTGTCCCAACACACAGTGACCCCAACACACACAGTGACCCAACACACAGTGTCCCAACACACAGTGACCCAATAAACACAGTGTCCCAACACACAGTGTCCCAACACACACAGTGGTCCACCTCATAGTGTCCCAACACATAGTTTCCCAACGCATCTTTTAGGCCTTAAGCCTATATATTATCCAAAAATTTCTTCATCAATATTATTCTGTTTTACTCCTAAATAAAACCCAGAAGTCCAGACTTTTGGACGACCGCGTTAAATACTACAGTTTCTTTAAGTGAGTGGACGCGTTGCCGAGAATCTTGTGCAATGAAATCTCACTTAGGACTTGCAGGAGAGGGAGATAATATTTATATTCCACAGGTATTATTTACCATTCGGAAGGAAGGAAGGAAGGAAGGAAGGAAGGAAGGAAGGAAGGAAGGAAGGAAGGAAGGAAGGAAGGAAGGAAGGAACTATCAGGGGGAAAGCACCAAGCTATTACGATTATATAGCACTGAGATCAGGGGTCAGGATAAGAAATTGCGATGGGACGGGGGGAAGGAATGGTGCCCAACCACTTGGAAGGTCGGGAATTGAACACCGACCTGCATGAAGTGAGGCCGTCGCCCCTCCGTCCAGCCCAAGTTTTATATTAAGGTTTCTAATCTCTTGGAGTATCAGGGGTCGACCCCTGACCCTCCAAGACGCGATGCCATGGCTTCACGACCAGAATATATGGATGTATAACATATCTAGCCAAGTATCTCGTAGGTCTTAATATGTAAAATATTGCATAACTTCCATTAAATTAAAATCTTGCCTATCATTTCGCTCAGACAATTTTTCCCAAACTCTTTTACCAATATCCAAAATACAGAGATAACGTATTTTGCCAATAAATATCCGAAAACATATATCTTACTAGAAAATGTTTAGAATTGTTTCTAAACATTTGTTGTACAGTAACAAACAGGCCTTCATTAGAGTGTCCTCTATTTATATGACTTTTCTAAGAGGAAGCAGCATCAGCAGTGTTTCATGATAACGTGCCTATATAAGCCTTCCTCGCCGGTTCAGCTCTGCCTGTAAGTCATAAGGTTTAGGTGCAGTTGAGAAGGTGATATCGTCTTCAGGGAGATGTAGGAGCAGTGGTTGACATTACTGTGTGTCCACAATTCTTGGGAGTGTAGCGGGGCATTTGACACATGGTTACCTTAAGAGGTGCGGGGGTAAGTGGTGTGACGAGCCGTCCAGGAAGAGGTCGGTGGAGCCTTACTGGCATTAGTGTGGAGTCCCTGTGTGTCCGCCTGCATAAGTGTGTGTGAATGTTGAACAACCTCACAAGTGTTCATCAGGAGTGATGACCCACTGACTGCATAATGTTAGTGGGCTGATAAACTGTTGAGCGTGAATGCAATGAATGTAAATTGATGTTGACGAGTAAATGAATTTATTGACTGCAATATTTTGCTTCTCTAGACAGCTATGAGGCATCCATTTTATACTGATCATCCCTGTTAATTTAAGCATAGATGATGCCTTATACGGTAAAAAGCTAAATAAAGACTTGTGAGTCGGAACTCGGTACCATCAAGACCAAGAATATTTGATTACTGACATGATATCTCAGGACTCTGGTGAAATGTAATGTGACGGCACAGTCTTCCCCAGGTAAACACCGTGCAAGAAGACGGTGTAATAACTGTGGATGATGGCACTGTGCCATCATCCACAGTTATTACAAAGGGAAGTTATTATTACATCAGGGGGAAAAGTATGTTCGGACTTCAAAACTGGAGTCCGAGTGAGGTATTAGAGGAGTAAGCGGAATACTCCAATACTTGACTACCAATTACGGCTCATATTTAAGTACATACATAAATATTTGTGTACAAACATCACCGGCAACATAATGCATCTGCTGGAACATATACTCGAGCTGTCATCACAGTGAAACTACGTCCAGCTTACACCAACAGTTAATCTTGGACTCTCTTACTACAGTACAACACATTCATGTACACAACGTGTTTTGTAATGCTCCATTACAGAGACGTATACAAATGCTAAACCAAAAGTACCAAAGAAAAATGAAAAAAAAAAAAGAATCTTCACCTCATTAACTATCAACAGATATGTGATCGCTTTTAAATATCTCAAACCTCGTAATTTATTGCTTAATCAAACAAAAAATCATAAAACAACACAATTACCACGTGTCAATCATTACCACGTGTCAATCATTACCACGTGTCAATCATTACCACGTGTCAATCACTCAACAAAGTATCTTCGCAGCATGTCAATTTACTTGTCCATAAGAAGTATGCAAAATATCTAACCAAAATGTGTTTGATATCCCAGAGCCATGGGCAGGCTGGCACACCACGGCAGGAAACAGATAACCAACACACACATATCATGTTACTGGAAGTTGACGACATTCTTTTTCGTCTTGGTCCTTTATAACTTGTGTGTTGCAGCCCTACTAGGACGTCACCTGAAGTGTATATTAATTATTTTTGTGGAGGGACAGGAAGCCAGGGTGTAGTCATACTCGTTAAATACAATAATATTTTTTTTAATAAAACATGCATCACAAACAACAACATGCTGCCTACATTGCCAAAACTGCAACATTCTACCTGCATTGCCACCAAAATTGCAACATTCTGCGGTGTCCAAAAGGCAAAATACTGCCTTAATATTTCACACTGCATCATACTCCCTACTTGCTAAATACACATCATACTCCCTTCTTTCACACTTGGGCTGGACGGTAGAGCGACGGTCTCACTTCACGCAGATCGGCGTTCAATTCCCGACTGTCCAAGTGGTTGGGCACCAGTCCTTTCCCCCGTTCCATCCCAAATTCTTATCCTGTCCGCTTCCAAGTGCTATATAGTCGAAATGGCTTTGCGCTCTCCTGATAATTCCGCTTCCTCCCTATTTGCTCAAACCGCAACATACTGCAAATAGGGAGCATTTACAATGGCAAAATTGCGACACTCTCCCTAGTGTTCAAAATGCAGCATTTTGCCAACTTCGCCCAACCTGTAAAATACTGACTTCACTGCAACATTCTATTTACACTGTAACAAACTACCCGCACAGCCGCATACTGTCCATACATCAAAATTCTGCCAATGCTGCAATATAATACTGACAATAGAAATTCCTGCCCATTTTGCAACACTAGGACATATTACAACATTTCAATCATTCATCACAATTCTGACCGCATGGCAGGGGCCTAAGCAAATGTTTATATACTGCCCCATGATTTAACATTCTTATCATGTTGTAAAATACTTGTCATGCTAGAACCTTTTCAAGCAACAAAATACCGAATAATCATTCAACATTTAGCCTACGCTTCAACATTCTGACCATACTTCAACATTCTGACCATACTTCAACATTCTGACCATGCTTCAATATCCTGACAATGCTTCAACATCCTGACCATGCTTCAATATCCTGACAATGCTTCAACATCCTGACCATGCTTCAATATCCTGACAATGCTTCAACATTCTGACCATACTTCAACATTCTGACCATACTTCAACATTCTGACCAAGCTTCAACATTCTGACTAAATTTCAACATTCTGAAAAGGATTCACCATTCTGACCATACTTCAACATCCTGACAATGCTTCAACATTCTGACCATACTTCAACATTATGACCATACTTCAACATTCTGACCATACTTCAACATTCTGACCATATAACAACATTCTGAAAAGGATTCACCGTTCTGACCATGCTTCAAGATTCTGACCATACTTCAACATTTTGACCATATTTCAATATTCTGACCATGCTTCAACATTCTGACCATATTTCAACATCCTGACAATACTTTAAAATTCTGACAATGCTTCAACATTCAGACCATGCTTCAACATTATCAACATACTTCAACATTCTGACCATAATTCAACATCCTGACCATACTTCAACATCCTGACAATGCTTCAACATTCTGACCACACTTCAACATTCTGACCATACTTCAACATGCTGAGAATACTTCAACATTCTGACCATACTTCAACATTCTGACCATACTTCAACATTCTGACCATACTTCAACATTCTAACAATGCCTAACATTCTGACCATACTTCAACATTCTAACCATATTTCAACATTCTGACCAAGCTTCAACATTCTGACCATACTTCAACATTCTGACCATACTTCAACATTCTGACCATGCTTCAACATTCTGACCATACTTCAACATCCTGACAATACTTTAAAATTCTGACAATGCTTCAACATTCTGACCATGCTTCAACATTCTAACAATGCCTAACATTCTGACCATACTTCAACATTCTAACCATATTTCAACATTCTGACAATGCTTCAACATTTTGACAATGCTTCCACATTCTGACCACAGGAAAACATTTGAAAAACTAGGAGAGATTATCTTCCCTCTGCAACAGTCTCCACTTACTGGAACACTCTCCACACACACCTCAACACTCTCACCACTACAGCACTAACCACACACTGCAACACCAACTACATACTGCAAAATTAACCACACAAAGCAGCACTAACCACACACTGCAACACTAACCACACACTGCAACACTAACCACACATTGAAACACTGAGCAAACACTGCAACATTGGGCATACAATGCAACACTGATGTAGCATTGCAACACTCGCCAAAACCTGCAACACTGAACAAACACTGCAGCACTGGCTCATTCACTCCCACACTAACCACACACTGCAACACTGAACACACACAGCAACACTAAGCACAGACTGCAACACTGACCACACACTGCAACACTAACTACACACTGCAACACTGACCCCACACTGCAACATTGACCACAAACACTGCACCACAAACCACTCACAGCAACACTAACCATACACTGCAACACTGACCACACACTGCAACACTAAGCACACACTTCAACACTGACCACACACTGCAACACTAAGCACACACTGCAACACTGACCACACACTGAAACACTGACCAAACACTACAACACTGACCATACACTGCAACACTGACCACACATTGCAACACTGACCACACACTGCTTACTGACCTCACAATGCAAGACTGACCCCACACTGAAACACTAACCAGACACTGCAACACTGACACAAAGTAATAATTGTAGTTAAGAAGCAATAAGATGCTTATCTTAACATACTAAGAAGGTTATGTGAGGTCGGTGTTTTCTATGAAACTTTTCAAGGTAAACTAAAATTTTCACAAGCAATTAGTATGTCGCATATGCACATATCAAAAAGGCCAATATTGACTATAAGCAAGGGCGAGAACGGGTTGAACACTGACCACACACTGCAATACTGACCACACACTTCAACACTGACCACACACTGCAACACTGACCACATACTACAATACTGACCACACACTGCAACACTGATCACACACTGCAACCCTGACCACACACTGCAACCCTGACCACACACTGCAACCCTGACCACACACTGCAACAGCAACCACACACTGCAACACTGATCACACACTGCAACACTGACCACACGCTGCAATAATGACCACACACTGCAACACTAACCACACACTGCAACACTAACCGCACACTCTATCACTAGCTTCACACTGCCGTACTAACCCACACACTGCAACACTAACCACAGACTACAGTACTAACCACACAATACAACACTAACCACACACTGCAACACTAACCACACTCAACAGCACTAACAACACACTGCAGCACTAACCACACACTGAAACACTAACCACACGTTGCAACACTAACCACACACTGCAACACTAACTACACACTGCATCTCTAACCACACACTGCAATGCTAACAACACACTAACACACTACCCACACACTGCAACACTGATCACACTCTGCAATTCTGACCACAAACTGTAACACTGACCACACACTGCAACACTGATCACATACTGCAACATTGACCACATAATGCAACACTAACCACACTTTGAAACATTGACTACACACACTGCAACACTGACCACATTATTCAACACTAACTACACTCCTCAGTATTATCTAGAATCTTCAACTCTCTTTAAAAACCGCAACACAAATAATAATCTGTAATACACTTCAAAAACTGCAACACAAGCCAGGTACTACAACAATTCACGAATAATACATCACTAACCACATAATGTAACACTAGCCACACGTTGCAACACTAGCAACGTGTCGCAACACTCCATACACTACAACACAAATCAAACATGGCAACGCTAACCACACAACGCACCGTCTTGTAATTCCTTTATCACATTCGTTTCTCTCTCTCTCTCTCTCTCTCTCTCTCTCTCTCTCTCTCTCTCTCTCTCTCTCTCTCTCTCTCTCTCTCCCTCTCCCTCTCTCTCTCTCTCTCTCTCTCTCCCTCTGTTCTTCCTTCATTTTCTTCAGCCACATTCTTCAAATATTTTCTCCCGAGGTAATTACATTTGCGATTATTAAATCTATAAATTCTCTTTCATGTAACTTAAGAGTGTCTTTGAGACCTGGCTTCTGGGCTCGTGTCTCCTCACAGTGTCTCTGGAGCTGAGGAGAACACTTGTGTGTTTCTCAGGGGAGACAAACTCAGGGCACTTGATTAATATTCTCCCTTTGAAGCTATTGAATTTAGACTGGCAATTTCTAAGGACAGAATATTCATGAATAGATACAAATTATAGTTTGTTTCATACTGCGACAAGACTAAAACTTTTAATTGTTTAAGTGAATTCTTGAGATTCAATACATCAAACAAATTTTTTTCGAAAAACATTTGTAAGAGTTCTTTGAAAATGTTAAATCTTTGGTTTATTTATCTCAACCATAGCTTTATATTCAAGCTTTGATTTAATTGGCAATGTAGCCAGCTTCTTTGTCTCATGATATTTTATTCCTCAAACTCACATTCATTACTTATCTTCCATTCCAAAGTCTGTTCATGTTATCTATTGGTCAACAAAACCTGCAACTCGTTTACGAGGAAAAATTATGTAGATAAATTAGTTATTTTGAATGAGCTAAATTATATCTCGCTAACAAGTTATATCTTGTAACAAGGCAGTATATATCTTATAGTTCAAGTATTTATGGACGATTATCATTAACTGTAATTTTTTAGATTTTTATATAATTTGTTTTGGTTTGAAGTTGTTTTTCTTACTGAGTCCACATTACTTGTTCGGTACAGCTTTTGTGAGAAGGTTACCCAAAGACTTGCTCTAAGGCAGCGTTTTTCAACCTTCTGGAACCCTTGAAATAATTTTTATATCTCAAGAAAGCACCCTGAATACTTTTATGTAATGTAAAATATTATATTTATTAATCTCAAGTATATATTTATTATTTACAACAAATCTACAATATCTGTAACCAAAAAAAAATCAATATTGACAATGTTAGGAAGCTTAAGGTTCGGAGGTGCGCCGTCTGAGTAAAGCTGGGATCCTAAGGTCAACCACTGCCACACTTGTTAGGTGTTGCAGAGCGTGATATTATCTCACCTGATGCTTTGAGATGCTTATGTTTTCACGGACTGCTTCCATTCAAGCTTGCTGCTCGAAGTTGAGAGTGAGGTGGCGGTCACTTGTGTTTACTTGAGAGTGCGGTGGCTATTGTTGTGACGATTGTTGCTGGGTCAGGGGAGGTTCTTGGAGAGCAAGGCTTAGCAGATGTGTGAGCTTTGGTTGTATGCTTATGACGTCCCACTCACACACTGAGGTACAGGCAGGTGTATGGAGCTCTCACTGAAACACAAACACAAGTACAGACTCTCACAAACTTAAACACACACACACACACTCAAACACACACACACACACACACACACACACACACACACACACACACACACACACACACACACACACACACACACACACACACACACACACACACACACCTCGTGTGTGTGTGTGTGTGGCCGTTATGGGGGCCTCGTAGCCTGGTGGATAGCGCGCAGGATTCGTAATTCTGTGGCGCGGGTTCGATTCCCGCACGAGGCAGAAACAAATGGGCAAAGTTTCTTTCACCCTGAATGCCCCTGTTACCTAGCAGTAAATAGGTACCTGGGAGTTAGTCAGCTGTCACGGGCTGCTTCCTGGGGTGTGTGTGTGTGTGTGTGTGTGGTGTGGGAAAAAAAAAAGTAGTTAGTAAACAGTTGATTGACAGTTGAGAGGCGGGCCGAAAGAGCAAAGCTCAACCCCCGTAAAAACACAACTAGTAAACACACACACACACTCAGACGGGTTACCTCTCTCTCTCTCTCTCTCTCTCTCTTGCTCTCTCTCTCTCTTGCTCTCTCTCTCTCTTGCTTTCTCTCTCTCTTGCCCTCTCTCTCTTGCTCTCTCTCTCTCTTGTTTGCTCTCTCTTGCTCTCTCTCTCTTTTGCTCTCTTGCTCTCTCTCTTTCTCTCTTGCTCTCTCTCTCTCTTGACAAGGGACAAAATGGCAGGAGGCCGCAACAGGGACAAGGAAAGCAGCCAGGGAGATCAAACAAAGGAATTGCTAACCCAAGTTCTGGAGGAATTCAGGAGGGAGATGAATGAAATGAAGATTACAATTAACAATCTGAAAAGTGAGCTAGCATCAGCAAGGGAGGAGATCAAATCTCTCACAGAGAAAAATAAAGAGACCGAGCATCAGATTATCATCCAAAGGGAAGGTGGGAATGTTACATTGGATGGAAATGCCTCTGTACCTGATACATTTGCGGATATACTGAAAAAGAGCTCAAAAGCAATGGACACAGTGAGGGAGGTAGCGATGCAAGCAGCTACGTCACAGGAAGCAGCAAGGTGCACCACTCAACTGCTGGAGAGGACAAGATCAGTGGTAGTTGTAGGCATCAAAGAACAGGAAGGATCCAACAGGCAAGAATGGAATGGCAAGGATAGAGAGGCAGTACATGGGCTACTGAAGGAGTTACAGATGGAAGGGGCTGTACATAACATAGAGAAGGTTTTCAGGTTGGGCTGGTACAACAAGGACAGAAACCGACTTGTAAAGGTGGTGTTTACAAACGAAACCACAAAGGAGGACATTCTCGAAAGGAAGAGTCGTCTGCAGCATATGGAGAGATAAAAAAAGTATTCCTGCAGAGGGACAGGACGAAGGAGGAGAGAGCCAGGGCAGCAGAGGCAAGGAGGAAGAACAGGGAGAGAGGAGCAAACCAGGAAATCACAGCCCTCAACACAACAGTCCCAGAGACAAGAGGAGAACCCAAAACCAGCATCCCAGCAACACCAGAGGGGGGGGGGGGCACACCACCACCCCCCTCTGCATAGAAACCCTCCCTTCCCCTCACCCCACCTGCCCCCACCCAACCCTCCCTCCCCCCCCACCCCATTCTGACCCTGACACCCCTTCCCCATTCCCATCATGTCCCCCCTCCCACCTTTTTCCCCCTGTCCCCCCTCCCCCTTCATCCCAGACCCTCCCTATCCCTCCTCCCCCATCACTGCGTATCCTCCATGTCCCCCCTACCTCCTTAACCCAAACCCTACCTGTCCCCCCTTCCCTTCAACCCCCACCCCCCCACCCCAAAATCCTCTGAGACCCTGCAAACCACCTCACAGATCCTCTCACCCACTGAACAGCTTCCCACACCAGCAGAATGCTTGCCAAGAAAGGGACATGAAAATGAACAGAAGAAAGTGAGCTTCAAGGCGATGTACACTAACATAGACGGGATTTCAAATAAAACAAGTGAACTTGGAGAATGGGCACTAGAAGAAAACCCAGACATAATAGCACTCACAGAAACAAAGTTAACGAAAATCATAACAAACGCTGGGTTTCCACAGGGCTACTATGTAGTGAGGAAAGAGAGAGAAGGGAGAAGAGGAGGTGGGGTAGCTCTGCTACTAAGAGAAGGTTGGAGTTTCGAAGAGATGGTAATTCAGAACTGTGAAGGTTTCAGTGACTACATTTCAGGCACCATAGCAACTGGAGGACAGAAAATTATAATAGTAGTCATATATAACCCCCCACCAAATGACAGAAGACCCAGACAGGAATATGATAGAAACAACTTGGCCACCATCAATATAATAGAGAGAGCAGCTTCTGTGGCTAGCAGGAACGGATCCAGACTTCTAATCATGGGAGACTTCAACCATGGGAAGATAGATTTGGGAAACAGAGACCCACATGGAGGCCCAGACACATGGAGAGCTAAGCTGCTGGATGTGGCAACATGAAACTTTCTAAGTCAACACGTCAAGGGACCGACAAGAATGAGAGGAGGAGATGAACCAGCCTTGCTTGATCTGATATTTACCCTAAATGAGTCGGATATAAGGGAAGTTAAGTTGGAAGCCCCCTTGGGAATGAGTGATCACAGTGTATTGAGCTTTGAGTGCCTGGTTGAGCTGGGAATTATCACCCCCAAAAAAGAACTGGGAACCAAAGGGCTGGCGTACCGAAAGGGAAACTATGAGGAAATGAATAAATTCCTATGGGATATACATTGGGACACAGAACTCGGAACCAAGTCCGTACAAGACATGATGGACTATGTCACCCAAAAATGTCAGGAGGCTGTAAGCAGGATTGTCCCAGCCCGACAGGAAAAAACAGAGAAGCAAAGGAAGAATCCGTGGTGTAATAAGGAATGTATGAAAGCAAAGGAGCAAAACAAAAGGGCATGGAGGAACTTCCGTAATAACAGAACACCAGAAAGTAGAGAGAGATACCAGAGAACCAGGAACGAGTATGTCAGTGTGAGAAGAGCAGCTGAGAAAAGGTATGAAAATGATATAGCTAATAAAGCCAAGACCGAACCCAAGCTACTACACAGTCACATAAGGAGGAAGACAACAGTGAAGGAACAGGTGATGAAACTTAGGGTGGGCGAGGACAGGTACACAGAGAATGACAAAGAGGTGTGTGAAGAACTCAACCAAAGTTTCCAGGAGGTCTTTACAATAGAACAGGGAGATGTCGCGGCGCTAGAAGAGGTGGTAGCAAACCAGGTGACCTTGGATAGGTTCGAAATTACAAGAGATGAGGTCAAGAAGCACCTATTGGAGCTGGATGTGAGAAAAGCTGTTGGGCCGGATGATATCTCGCCATGGGTATTGAAAGAGTGTGCTTGAGCACTTTGCCTACCACTCTCCATAGTGTATAGTAGGTCACTGGAAACGGTGGACCTACCAGAAATACTGAAGACTGCTAATGTAGTACCAATAAACAAAAAGGGTAACAGACAAGAGGCACTGAACTACAGGCCAGTGTCCTTAACTTGTATACCATGCAAGGTGATGGAGAAGATTGTGAGAAAAAACCTAGTAACACAACTGGAGAGAAGAGACTTCGTGAAAACCCATCAACATGGATTCAGGGAGGGTAAATCTTGCCTTACAGGCTTATTAGAATTCTACGATCAGGTGACAAAGATTAAACAAGAAAGAGAAGGATGGGCGGACTGCATTTTTTTGGACTGTCAGAAAGCCTTAACACAGTACCCGATAAAAGGCTGATGCATAAGCTGGAGAAACAGGCAGGAGTAACTGGTAGGGCGCTCCAGTGGATAAGGGAGTACCTAAGCAATAGGAAGCAGAGAATTATAGTGAGGGGTGAGACCTCAGATTGGCGTGAAGTCACCAGTGGAGTCCCACAAGGCTCTGTCCTCGGACCTATCCTGTTTCTGATATACGTAAATGATCTCCCAGAGGGTATAGACTCATTCCTCTCAATGTTTGCTGACGACGCCAAAATTATGAGAAGGATTAAGAAAGAGGAGGACAGCTTGAGGCTTCAAGAAGACCTGGACAAGCTGCAGGTATGGTCGAACAAATGGTTGTTAGAGTTTAACCCAAGGAAATATAATGTAATGAAGATAGGGGTAGGAAGCAGGAGACCAGATAAAAGGTATCATTTGGGAGATGAAATACTTCAGGAGTCAGAGAGAGAGAAAGACTTGGGGGTGGATATCACGTCAGACCTGTCCCCTGAAGCTCATATCAAGAGGATACCATCAGCGGCATATGCCAGGTTAGCTAACATAAGAACGGCATTTAGAAACTTTTGTAAGGAATCTTTCAGAACGTTATATACCAGATATGTCAGACCAATCCTGGAGTATGCGGCTCCAGCATGGAGTCCATATCTAGTCAAGCATAAGAATAAACTGGAAAAGGTTCAAAGGTTTGCCACCAAACTAGTACCCGAGCTGAGAGGTATGAGACACGAGGAGAGACTACGGGAATTAAACCTCACTTTGTTGGAAGACAGAAGAGTCAAGGGGGATATGATCACCACATTCAAGATTCTCAAGGGAATCGACAGGGTAGATAAAGACAGGTTATTTAACACAAGGGGAACACGCACTAGGGGACACAGGTTGAAACTGAGTGCCCAAATAAGCCACAGAAATATTAGAAATAACTTTTTTAGTGTCAGAGTGGTTGTGAAATGTAATGCATTAGGCAGTGATGTGGTGGAGGCTGACTCCATACACAGTTTCGAGTGTAGATATGATAGAGCCCAGTAGGCTCAGGAACCTGTACACCTGTTGATTGACGGTTGAGAGGCGGGACCAAAGAGCCAGAGCTCAACCCCCGCAAGCACAATTAGGTGAGTACACACACACACACACACACACACACACACACACACACACACACACACACACACACACACACACACACACACACACACACACACACACACACACATAGCTCAAACAGTTGTGGGGTTCATTAATACAATTTCCCCCACTACAGAACCATTCTAAACCATCACCAACAATCACAGGTCGCCATCCACTACTGTGACAACAGATGAAGGCCAGAAGGCATCCCGGCATTAAAATCGACGCCTCATGAAAGAACTGAGTTTGTAGGGCATAATGCCAGCTTTACTATTTCGGAAAAAAACAAGGAGTCGAGATTACCACTTGGTACACCACTACAAAAGAACTGGACACAAGGGAAAAGACTGAAAGTGCTGCCGAATTTCTTTCAATTTTTTCTCCTTCCTCTTGACATGCCTCATGAAAGGATAGGTATATAAAAGTCAGGTCGTTGTTTTTTTTTTGAGATTAGTGGAAATGGAACAAGAACAAAGGCATGGCATCAGCAGAAGTCGTTGTATTTACAGCAGCAGAAGGAGAACGATGTGGGTGACATTTCCTCCAGTAAATGTCGCATCCTGTGCATTTAAGAGTGAATTCTCCATAGTGACTTTCCCGGGAGTTGATAATTATGATGAGCTGAAATTATCGGTATGATAAATTGTGAGTATAAATTGCAAGTATAAATTGTGAGTAATTTGTAAGTAAAATTTAGGACTTGACGTAAAGAGAGATATGTATGACAGGGATAAAATTGATATCCGTGCGTGACTGATACAGGGATGTGGCAACTGCCTCTCACATCATTATGTGGCGTGAAGTGCAGTTGCCAACTGCCGAGCGTCTGAGATAAACGGAGGCGGTTGGGGAAAGAAGATTGAGCTGAGTACGAAACTTCCCTACTTTATCCCCACCACAGGGAAAATTTTAGAGCTGGGTCCAGTGTGAGAGGAATAAATGAGAAATACAAAAACCTGAGTGTGGGGGAAGTTTTTTTTAAGAGAAAAAGTTCTATTTCTATGCATTATGCAACGACTGAGCGGACGTGATAATGAGTAAAAAGGGACCAGAATTTTACGTATGAGATCTATCTGAAAATGTTATGAAATTATAACAATACATATTATATAAAATACACATATGGAATCGTGCGAATATAAGAAAGACGAGAGAGTGAAAGAAGTAAAGAGGGGATGAGTTTAGGATATGTAGTGAGTAGAATGAGCAGAGGAGTACATGTAATTACAGAATAATGTATGTAATAGTCAGGTTAAGATCTGTGGTGGAAGGTGTGCAGATCATTACACTGAAGAAGCACGTAGAGAAGGAAAGGAAGCGAACTATCGAGAAAAGGTACCAAGCCATTACGACTATATAGCACAGGGAAGGGGTCAGGATAAAGATTTGGGATGGGATAGGGGGGAAGGAATGGTGCCCAACCACTTAGACTGTTGGGGATTGAACCCCGACCTTTGCAGGGTGATGAGCATGTGGTGAGTTGGCAGTGATGATGAATACTCCAAAATCTGATATGGGAATTATTTAATGTACTTACCTACTTGTACTCACCCAGTTGTGCTTGCGGTTGTAGAGCACTGTCTGTTTGGTCCCGCCTGTCAACTGTCAATCAACTGGTAATGCAGTTACCATGCATTACCAGTTGATCTACCATCTACCACCTTACCATGCATCTACCATGTGTTGCAGTTGCGGGTATAGCGAGCGACTGTGAAATGTTAATGTATTGTACACATGGGTTGAGTGACGTCACCTTGGGTATTTAATGAATACATTAACGAGTCATGAGTAGGAGTAATGTAAGAATGTTAGAGACAGTGATTTTGTGTATTTCCCGAATATAGGCAATTGGGAAGGGAAGAGAACTATCAGGAGAAAGTACCATGCTTTTAAGAATTTATGTCACTTGGAAGGGGTCAGGATAAGGATTTCGAATGGAACAGGGGGTATGGAGTGTTGCCCAACCCCATGATGGGCATTTGGAGTGAGAAAATATATTCGGATGATAATATATTTTGAAATGATTGAAAGGTACTTATAATTGGAATTTGTCTGTATAATTAAACAAGAATGTAGACAAAATTATACCGATAATGGAAGAGAGAATAAATGTTCAGGGCGTGATTGATGAAATAGGAATTCGTGAAATGAAAGTTAAGGATAAGGGGCGACAGTGAAGGAAATTGGCTTAAGACCGGGTTATTGAAAAATTGCAAATAGTTGCCATCAGAGGGCTGCAAGAAGGAGCGGTAGTTCGGACTCTCGTGTTCCTTCGTGAAACAATTGTTTATACAACGAAGGGCGAGAAATGAAAAGTTGAAATGTATAATCTCCAAATGGATAGTTAATTAAAGATAAATAAATTAATATATCATAGAAACGTGGCGAGCAAAAACTGATATCTAAGGAAAACGTACTGAGTTGGTTTGGTCATTTAAAACGATTGGATGATGGAATTCTGAGAAGGAAAGAATCATCTTGTGAACGAGTAAAGATGGATGGGAAGAAGGCGAGGAAGGCAGTGGATAGAATGGTGAATGGTTTAAGAAGCTGAGGGTGCAAGGGTGTTTACCATGCATGGAATACAACCAACATTTTTGCCTGGAAGTGACTTGCAAGGAGTGAATGTATTTGAACATTCTGTGTATACCAACTGACGCTGAATATTGGTATTGTGGTTAGGCGGTAAGGGTATTAAGAAGCCCGTGCAAGTTTACTGATCATATTTTAATATTTTTATGAAGCAGATTTTCAGTGAAATATATATTTATAAATAGGATACAACTTTTTGCAAATATATTCTCTTAGATGAAGAGCCCTTTACACCTGGCTATTTGAAGCAACAACTACATCCAAGTAGCCCCGACCACAGAAAAACTTCCTACACCAATGGAATGAACGTCAAGGTTAAGAATAAGTCCAAATTGACAGAATAAAATATTTTCAAAGTAATGTACTATAACATAGACGGGGTTACAAATAAGACATGCATACTTGGGAAAAGATTAAAAGAAAAAAACGAGATGTAATAACACTCACAGAAACGAAAGTGACAGGCATCATAACAAATGCAGGGCATCTGTAGGATTACTTTACAGTAAGTAAAGAAAGAGGGAAGGAAGGGGAGGACGAGCGAGTGGGGTTGCTGATAATAAAGGACAAGATCCAAGATTTAGAATTCTCACGCTCCGAAAGGCTTAGAAACTACACAGTGGAAAGCATGATAATTGGAGAACCCAAGATATTAGTAGTAGTAATATAGAATCATCTACCAAATGACAATCTCCAGACAGAAGTACGACAAGAACAACATGACTACCATTAATATCAGGTAAAGAGCAGCTTCTATCACTTGCAGATATAGATCCACCCGTTACCCACGGGCGACTTCAACAATGGAAAGAAAAACCTGTAGCACAGAGAACCACATGGCGATAACGATACATGTAAAACAAACTGTTGAGCGTAGCAATGAAAAACTTTCAAAGTAATCATGTCAGGAGCCTCAGAAGAATAAGAGGGAGTGATTAACCACTTAGGCTTGCCCTGATGTTCATTCTTAAGAAGTCAGACATAAGGGAAGTCAAATTATAAACTACACGGAAATGAGTGACAACAGGGTACTGACATTTGAGTATCTGGCGGAAATAGGAATAACCAATGGAAGTGATCAGAATGCAGGGCTGGCATACCGATAGGGTATGCAACTATGATAAGATGAGAAAGTTCTTAATACCGCGAGAAACAGAGTTCAAAGATACGTTTGTGCAAAACAAAATAGACTACACAACCAATAAGAGTAATGACACATTAGTCAAGTTTATCTAGAACCTAAAGGATAAAAAATAAATGAAAAATGGGAATTCGTGATGAGGAATCCGGCACACAAGGATACAAGGCAATTAAGAACAAAACACAAAGAAAGTGACATAAATAACAGAACACCAGAGAGCAGAGAGACATACCAGAGGGCCGGAATGAGTTCCTCAGTGTGAGAAGAGAAGCGGAGAGACAGAATATAAATGACAACATGTAAAGCCAAGAACCAACTAAAATGGCTTCTCAGCCATATCAGGAGGAACAACAAAAGTCAAGAAACAGGTGATGAAACCGAAAATAAATGGAGGAGAGGTTCAAAGAGAATGACAAGGAGGTGTTTGAAGAACTCGCCAAGAAATTCCATTAGGATTTCAGAATAATGCAATAGAAGTGTCTGAACTGGGAGGGTGGGCGGAAAAGTAAGCAGCCTTGCAAAAATTTGAAACTACCACAAATAAAGATTATGAAGCATCTGATGGAATTGCACAGAACAAAATCTACTGAACTCAACGAAATCCCTCCATGAATTTTTTTTTTTTAAAGAGGGTGAAGATTTTCAATGGGTGCGACTCTTTATTGTGAATATTAGGACAACGTAGAAATGGCACAACGTTGGAATACAGAGGTGTGTTCTCAAATCACAAAATGGGTGACAGGCAGGGAGCACTGAAGTACAGGCAAGTGTTCCTAGCTTGTATACCATACAAGGTGATGAAGAAGATCGCGAGAAAAACTTTTAGAATAGCTGGAGAGAAGAGACTTTGTAACACATCACCAACACTTGTTTAGGGATGGAAAATCAGGCCTCAGGCTTTAAAAGAATTCTATAACCAGGTGACAAATATTAGGCAAAACAGAGAAAAGAAGGCAGATTGCATTTCCTTGGACAATCAGAATGCCTATGACACTGTACCTCATACGAGGCTGGTGCATAATTTTTAGAAACAGGCAAGAGTAACAGGTACGTTATTCCAGTGGATAAGTAAGTACCTAAGCCACAGAAAACAGCGAGTTTCTGTGAGAAGGAGAGAGGAAAATCTCATAATAGCGAAGGAGTCCCACAGGAGTCTGTAATCAGACCTATCTTGTTTCTGATATAAGTAAACCATCGTTAATACGGTACAGACTCATCTCACTTATATATATTTTTATAATATTTCAGGATAATGTAAAAATTTTGAGAACGAATAAAACAGAGGAGGACAGCAATGAAATCACAAAATAACCTTGACCAACTGAACGAAAGGTCCAATAAATGGCAACTCGAATTTAACTTTTCTTGTAAGTGTACGTGTACACTAACACTTTTCTTGTAAGAGTAAGGTAATAATTTTTTTTTCTATTTATCTATTTATTTAAATTTATTATTTATTTATTATTTTATAAAAATAGGTGTAAGGAACGGGCGGCCGAACATTATAGGTACCAACTGGGAGATGAAATTCTCTGGGATTCAGGAAGAGAAGAAAGACCTGGGGCTGTCTGAGGTGAAGACCACTACAGACACAACCACAGACTACTACCCAGACCACCACCACCGCAGACTACTAAACAGACCACCACCACCACAGACTACTAACCAGACCACCACCACCACAGACTACTAACCAGACCACCACTACCACCACAGACTACTAACCAGACCACCACCACCACAGACTACTAACCAGACCACCACCACCGCAGACTACTAAACAGACCACCACCACCACAGACTACTAACCAGACCACCGCCACCACAGACTACTAACCAGACCACCACTACCACCACAGACTACTAACCAGACCACCACCACCACAGACTACTAACCAGACCACCACCACCACAGACTACTAACCAGACCACCACTACCACCACAGACTACTAACCAGACCACCACCACCACAGACTACTAACCAGACCACCACCACCACAGACTACTAACCAGACCACCACCACCACAGACTACTAACCAGACCACCACCACCACAGACTACTAACCAGACCACCACCACCACAGTCTACTAACCAGACCACCACCACCACCACAGTCTACTAACCAGACCACCACCACCACCACAGTCTACTAACCAGACCACCACCACCACCACAGTCTACTAACCAGACCACCACCACCACCACAGACTACTAACGAGACCACCACCACCACAGACTACTAACGAGACCACCACCACCACAGACTACTAAACAGACCACCACCACAACAGACTACTAACCAGACCACCACCACCACAGACTACTAACCAGACCACCACCACCACAGACTACTAACCAGACCACCACCACCACAGACTACTATCCAGACCACCACCACCACAGACTACTAACCAGACCACCACCACCACCACAGACTACTAACCAGACTACCACCACCACAGACTACTAACCAGGCCACCACCACCACAGACTACTAACCAGACCACCACCACCACCACAGACTACTAACCAGACCACCACCACCACCACAGACTACTAACCAGACCACCACCACCACCACAGACTACTAACCAGACCACCACCACCACAGACTACTAACCAGACCACCACCACTACAGACTACTAACCAGACCACGACCATCACAGACTACTAACCAGACCACCACTACCACCACAGACTACTAACCAGACCACCACCACCACAGACTACTAACCAGGCCACCACCACCACAGACTACTAACCAGACCACCACCACCACCACAGACTACTAACCAGACCACCACCACCACCACAGACTACTAACCAGACCACCACCACCACAGACTACTAACCAGACCACCACCACCACCACCACCACCACAGACTACTAACCAGACCACCACCACCACAGACTACTAACCAGGCCACCACCAACACAGACTACTAACCAGGCCACCACCACCACAGACTACTAACTAGACCACCACCACCACCACAGACTACTAACCAGACCACCACTACCACAGACTACTAACCAGACGACCACCACCACCACAGACTACTAACCAGACCACCACCGCCACCACAGACTACTAACCAGACCACCACCACAACCACAGACTACTAACCAGACCACCACTACCACAGACTACTAACCAAACCACCACCACCACAGACTACTAACCAGACCACCACCACCACAGACTACTAACCAGACCACCACCACCACAGACTACTAACCAGACCACCACCACCACAGACTACTAACCAGACCACCACCACCACAGACTACTAACCAGACCACCACCACCACAGACTACTAACCAGACCACCACCACCACCACAGACTACTAACCAAACCACCACCACCACAGACTACTAACCAGACCACCACCACCACCACAGACTACTAACCAGACCACCACCACCACCACAGACTACTAACCAAACCACCACCACCACAGACTACTAACCAGACCACCACCGCCATAGACTACTAACCAGACCACCACCACCACCACAGACTACTAACCAGACCACCACCACCACCACAGACTACTAACCAAACCACCACCACCACAGACTACTAACCAGACCACCACCACCACCACAGACTACTAACCAGACCACCACCACCACCACAGTCTACTAACCAGACCACCACCACCACAGACTACTAACCAGACCACCACCACCACCATAGACTACTAACCAGACCACCACTACCACAGACTACTAACCAAACCACCACCACCACAGACTACTAACCAGACCACCACCACCACAGACTACTAACCAGACCACCACCACCACAGACTACTAACCAGACCACCACCACCACAGACTATTAACCAGACCACCACCACCACAGACTACTAACCAGACCACCACCACCACAGCCTACTAACCAGACCACCACACAACAGACTACTAACCAGACCACCACCACCACAGACTACTAACCAGACCACCACCACCACAGACTACTAACCAAACCACCACCACCACAGACTACTAACCAGACCACCACCACCACAGACTACTAACCAAAACACCACCACCACAGACTACTAACCAGACCACCACCACCACAGACTACTAACCAGACCACCACCACAACAGACTACTAAACAAACCACCACCACAACAGACTACTAACCAGACCACCACCACCACAGACTACTAACCAAACCACCACCACCACAGACTACTAACCAGACCACCACCACCACAGACTACTAACCAGACCACCACCACCACAGACTACTAACCAGACCACCACCACCACAGACTACTAACCAGACCACCACCACCACCACAGACTACTAACCAGACCACCACCACCACAGACTACTAACCAGACCACCACCACCACCACAGACTACTAACCAGACCACCACCACCACAGACTACTAACCAAACCACCACCACCACCACAGTCTACTAACCAGACCACCACCACCACAGACTACTAACCAGACCACCACCACCACCACAGACTACTAACCAAACCACCACCACCACAGACTACTAACCAGACCACCACCACCACCACAGACTACTAACCAGACCACCACCACCACCACAGACTACTAACCAGACCACCTCCACAACCACAGACTACTAACCAAACCACCACCACCACAGACTACTAACCAGACCACCACCACCACCACAGACTACTAACCAAACCACCACCACCACAGACTACTAACCAGACCACCACCACCACCACAGACTACTAACCAGACCACCACCACCACCACAGTCTACTAACCAGACCACCACCACCACAGACTACTAACCAGACCACCACAACCACCACAGACTACTAACCAGACCACCACCACCACAGACTACTAACCAGACCACCACCACCACAGACTACTAACCAGACCACCACCACCACCACAGTCTACTAACCAGACCACCACCACCACAGACTACTAACCAGACCACCACAACCACCACAGACTACTAACCAGACCACCACCACCACAGCCTACTAACCAGACCACCACCACCACAGACTACTAACCAGACCACCACCACCACAGACTACTAACCAGACCACCACCACAACAGACTACTAACCAGACCACCACCACCACAGACTACTAACCAGACCACCACAGACTACTAACCAGACCACCACCACCACAGACTACTATCCAGACCACCACCACCACAGACTACTAACCAGACCACCACCACCACCACAGACTACTAACCAGACTACCACCACCACAGACTACTAACCAGGCCACCACCACCACAGACTACTAACCAGACCACCACCACCACAGACTACTAACCAGACCACCACCACCACCACAGACTACTAACCAGACCACCACAGACTACTAACCAGACCACCACCACCACAGACTACTATCCAGACCACCACCACCACAGACTACTAACCAGACCACCACCACTACAGACTACTAACCAGACCACCACCACCACAGACTACTAACCAGACCACCACTACCACCACAGACTACTAACCAGACCACCACCACCACAGACTACTAACCAGGCCACCACCACCACAGACTACTAACCAGACCACCACCACCACCACAGACTACTAACCAGACCACCACCACCACCACAGACTACTAACCAGACCACCACCACCACAGACTACTAACCAGACCACCACCACCACCACCACAGACTACTAACCAGACCACCACCACCACAGACTACTAACCAGGCCACCACCAACACAGACTACTAACCAGGCCACCACCACCACAGACTACTAACTAGACCACCACCACCACCACAGACTACTAACCAGACCACCACTACCACAGACTACTAACCAGACGACCACCACCACCACAGACTACTAACCAAACCACCACCGCCACCACAGACTACTAACCAGACCACCACCACCACCACAGACTACTAACCAGACCACCACTACCACAGACTACTAACCAAACCACCACCACCACAGACTACTAACCAGACCACCACCACCACAGACTACTAACCAGACCACCACCAACACAGACTACTAACCAGACCACCACCACCACAGACTACTAACCAGACCACCACCACCACAGACTACTAACCAGACCACCACCACCACAGACTACTAACCAGACCACCACCACCACAGACTACTAACCAGACCACCACCACCACCACAGACTACTAACCAAACCACCACCACCACAGACCTAACTAACCAGACCACCACCACCACCAACAGACTACTAACCAGACCACCACCACCACAGACTACTAACCAGACCACCACCACCACAGACTCCTAACCAGACCACCACCACCACAGACTACTAACCAACCACACCACCACAGACTACTAACCAGACCACCACCACCCACAGACTACTAACCAGACCACCACCACCACAGACTACTAACCAGACCACCACCACCACAGACTACTAACCAGACCACCACCACCACAGACTACTAACCAGACCACCACCACCACCACAGACTACTAACCAGACCACCACCACCACCACAGACTACTAACCAGACCACCACCACCACAGACTACTAACCAGACCACCACCACCACAGACTACTAACCAGACCACCACCACCACAGACTACTAACCAGACCACCACACCACCACAGACTACTAACCAGACCACCACCACCACAGACTACTAACCAGACCACCACCACCACAGACTACTAACCAGACCACCACCACCACAGACTACTAACCAGAACCACCACCACCACAGACTACTAACCAGACCACCACCACCACAGACTACTAACCAGACCACCACCACCACAGACTACTAACCAGACCACCACCACCACAGACTACTAACCAGACCACCACCACCACAGACTACTAACCAACCACCACCAGACTACTACCACCACCACCACCAGACTACTAACCAGACCACCACCACCACAGACTACTAACCAGACCACCACCACCACAGACTACTAACCAGACCACCACCACCACAGACTACTAACCAGACCACCACCACACCACAGACTACTAACCAAGACCACCACCACCACAGACTACTAACCAGACCACACAACCACCACAGACTACTAACCAGACCACCACCACCACAGACTACTAACCAGACCACCACCACCACAGACTACTAACCAGACCACACCACCACCACAGACTACTAACCAGACCACCACCACCACAGACTACTAACCAGACCACCACCACCACCACAGACTACTAACCAGACCACCACCACCACAGACTACTAACCAGACCACCACCACCACCACAGACTACTAACCAGACCACCACCACCACCACAGACTACTAACCAGAACCACCACCACCACAGACTACTAACCAGACCACCACCACCACAGACTACTAACCAGACCACCACCACCACAGACTACTAACCAGACCACCACCACAGACTACAACCAACCACCACCACCACAGACTACTAACCAGACCACCACCACCACAGACTACTAACCAGACCACCACCACCACCACAGACTACTAACCAGAACCACCACCACCACAGACTACTAACCAGACCACCACCACCACCACAGACTACTAACCAAACCACCACCACCACAGACTACTAACCAGACCACCACCACCACCACAGACTACTAACCAGACCACCACCACCACCACAGACTACTAACCAGACCACCACCACCACAGACTACTAACCAAACCACCACCACCACCACAGTCTACTAACCAGACCACCACCACCACAGACTACTAACCAGACCACCACCACCACCACAGACTACTAACCAAGACCACCACCACCACAGACTACTAACCAGACCACCACCACCACCACAGACTACTAACCAGACCACCACCACACCACAGACTACTAACCAGACCACCACCACCACAGACTACTAACCAGACCACCACCACCACACTAGACCTACTACCAGACCACCACCTACCACAGACTACTAACCAACCACCACCACCAGCCACAGACCTACTAACCAGACCACCCCACCCACAGACTACTAACCAGACCCACCACCATCATAGAACTACGCACCAGACCACCACCACCACCCAGACTACTAACCCAGACACACCACCACCACCACAGACTACTAACCAGACCACCACCACCACCACCGTCCTACTACCAGACCACCACCCCAACCGACTACTAACCAGACCACCACCACCCACCATAGACTACTAACCAGACCACCACTACCCACGAGACTACTAACCAAACCCACCACCACCACAGGACTACTAACCAGACCCACCCACCCCACCACAGACTACTAACCAGACCACCACCACCACAGACTACCTAACCAGACCACCACCCACCACCACAGTACTACTTAACCAGGAGCCCACCCACCACCAAACAGACTACTAACCAAACCACCACCACCACAGCCTACAAACCAGAAACCACCACCACACGACTACTAACCAGACCACCACCACCACAGAATACTAACCAGACACCACCCACACCCAGGACCTACTAACCAGACCACCACCACCACAGACTACTAACCAGACCACCACCACCACACAGACTACTAACCAGACCACCACCACCACAGACTACTAACCAGACCACCACCACCACAGACTACTAACCAGACCACCACCCACCACAGACTACTAACCAGACCACCACCACCACAGACTACTAACCAGACCACCACCACCACAGACTACTAACCAAACCACCACCACCACAGACTACTAACCAGACCACCACCACCACAGACTACTAACCAAACCACCCACCACCACAGACTACTAACCAGACCCACCACCACAGACTACTACCAGACCACCACCACAACAGACTACTAACCAGACCACCACCACCACAGACTACTAACCAGACCACCACCACCACAGACTACTAACCAGAACCACCACCACCACAGACTACTAACCAGACCACCACCACCACCACAGACTACTAACCAGACCACCACCACCACAGACTACTAACCAGACCACCACCACCACACAGACTACTAACCAGACCACCACCACCACAGACTACTAACCAGACCACCACCACCACCACAGACTACTAACCAGACCACCACCACCACAGACTACTAACCAGACCACCACCACCACCACAGACTACTAACCAGACCACCACCACCACAGACTACTAACCAGACCACCACCACCACCACAGACTACTAACCAGACCCACCACCACCACAGACTACTAACCAGACCACCACCACCACCACAGACTACTAACCAAACCACCACCACCACAGACTACTAACCAGACCACCACCACCACCACAGACTACTAACCAAACCACCACCACCACAGACTACTAACCAGACCACCACCACCACCACAGACTACTAACCAGAACCACCCCACCACCACAGATCTACTAACCAGACCACCACCACCACAGACTACTAACCAGACCACCACACCACCACAGACTACTAACCAGACCACCACCACCACAGACTACTAACCAGACCACCACCACCACAGACTACTAACCAGACCACCACCACCACCACAGTCTACTAACCAGACCACCACCACCACAGACTACTAACCAGACCACCACAACCACCACAGACTACTAACCAGACCACCACCACCACAGCCTACTAACCAGACCACCACCACCACAGACTACTAACCAGACCACCACCACCACAGACTACTAACCAGACCACCACCACAACAGACTACTAACCAGACCACCACCACCACAGACTACTAACCAGACCACACCACAGACTACTAACCAGACCACCACCACCACAGACTACTAATCCAGACCACCACCACCACAGACTACTAACCAGACCACCACCACCACCACAGACTACTAACCAGACTACCACCACCACAGACTACTAACCAGGCCACCACCACCACAGACTACTAACCAGACCACCACCACCACCACAGACTACTAACCAGACCACCACCACCACAGACTACTAACCAGACCACCACACAGACTACTAACCAGACCACCACCACCACCACAGACTACTAATCCAGACCACCACCACCACAGACTACTAACCAGACCACCACCACTACAGACTACTAACCAGACCACCACCACCACAGACTACTAACCAGACCACCACTACCACCACAGACTACTAACCAGACCACCACCACCACAGACTACTAACCAGGCCACCACCACCACAGACTACTAACCAGACCACCACCACCACCACAGACTACTAACCAGACCACCACCACCACCACAGACTATTAACCAGACCACCACCACCACAGACTACTAACCAGACCACCACCACCACCACCACAGTCTACTAACCAGACCACCACCACCACAGACTACTAACCAGGCCACCACCAACACAGACTACTAACCAGGCCACCACCACCACAGACTACTAACTAGACCACCACCACCACCACAGACTACTAACCAGACCACCACTACCACAGACTACTAACCAGACGACCACCACCATCACAGACTACTAACCAAACCACCACCGCCACCACAGACTACTAACCAGACCACCACCACCACCACAGACTACTAACCAGACCACCACCACCACAGACTACTAACCAAACCACCACCACCACAGACTACTAACCAGACCACCACCACCACAGACTACTAACCAGACCACCACCACCACAGACTACTAACCAGACCACCACCACCACAGACTACTAACCAGACCACCACCACCACAGACTACTAACCAGACCACCACCACCACAGACTACTAACCAGACCACCACCACCACAGACTACTAACCAGACCACCACCACCACCACAGACTACTAACCAAACCACCACCACCACAGACTACTAACCAGACCACCACCACCACCACAGACTACTAACCAGACCACCACCACCACCACAGACTACTAACCAGACCACCACCACCACAGACTACTAACCAAACCACCACCACCACCACAGACTACTAACCAGACCACCACCACCACCACAGACTACTAACCAGACCACCACCACCACCACAGACTACTAACCAAACCACCACCACCACAGACTACTAACCAGACCACCACCACCACCACAGACTACTAACCAGACCACACCACCACCACAGTCTACTAACCAGACCACCACCACCACAGACTACTAACCAGACCACCACCACCACCATAGACTACTAACCAGACCACCACTACCACAGACTACTAACCAAACCACCACCACCACAGACTACTAACCAGACCACCACCACCACAGACTACTAACCAGACCACCACCACCACAGACTACTAACCAGACCACCACCACCACAGACTATTAACCAGACCACCACCACCACAGACTACTAACCAGACCACCACCACCACAGCCTACTAACCAGACCACCACCACAACAGACTACTAACCAGACCACCACCACCACAGACTACTAACCAGACCACCACCACCACAGACTACTAACCAAACCACCACCACCACAGACTACTAACCAGACCACCACCACCACAGACTACTAACCAAACCACCACCACCACAGACTACTAACCAGACCACCACCACCACAGACTACTAACCAGACCACCACCACAACAGACTACTAACCAAACCACCACCACAACAGACTACTAACCAGACCACCACCACCACAGACTACTAACCAAACCACCACCACCACAGACTACTAACCAGACCACCACCACCACAGACTACTAACCAGACCACCACCACCACAGACTACTAACCAGACCACCACCACCACAGACTACTAACCAGACCACCACCACCACCACAGACTACTAACCAGACCACCACCACCACAGACTACTAACCAGACCACCACCACCACCACAGACTACTAACCAGACCACCACCACCACCACAGACTACTAACTAAACCACCACCACCACAGACTACTAAGCAGACCACCACCACCACAGACTACTAACCAGACCACCACCACCACAGACTACTAACCAGACCACCACCACCACCACAGACTACTAACCAGACCACCACCACCACAGACTACTAACCAAACCACCACCACCACCACAGTCTACTAACCAGACCACCACCACCACAGACTACTAACCAGACCACCACCACCACCACAGACTACTAACCAAACCACCACCACCACAGACTACTAACCAGACCACCACCACCACCACAGACTACTAACCAGACCACCACCACCACCACAGACTACTAACCAGACCACCACCACCACCACAGACTACTAACCAAACCACCACCACCACAGACTACTAACCAGACCACCACCACCACCACAGACTACTAACCAAACCACCACCACCACAGACTACTAACCAGACCACCACCACCACCACAGACTACTAACCAGACCACCACCACAGTCTACTAACCAGACCACCACCACCACAGACTACTAACCAGACCACCACAACCACCACAGACTACTAACCAGACCACCACCACCACAGACTACTAACCAGACCACCACCACCACCACAGTCTACTAACCAGACCACCACCACCACAGACTACTAACCAGACCACCACAACCACCACAGACTACTAACCAGACCACCACCACCACAGACTACTAACCAGACCACCACCACCACAGACTACTAACCAGACCACCACCACAGACTACTAACCAGGCCACCACCACCACAGACTACTAACCAGACCACCACCACCACAGACTACTAACCAGACCACCACCACCACAGTCTACTAACCAGACCACCACCACCACAGTCTACTAACCAGACCACCACCACCACAGACTACTAACCAGACCACCACCACCACAGACTACTAACCAGACCACCACCACCACAGTCTACTAACCAGACCACCACCACCACAGACTACTAACCAGACCACCACCACCACAGACTACTAACCAGACCACCACCACAGAATGCACCACAAGGACCTTATCAACACAACCACATAATGTCAACAGAAAGCGCACAAGGACACATGGAGCCAAACACGACCACAGGTTAATCACAGGATTGATTGTTGCCGCCGGAGACGGCTAGTTTATTGTGCACCCGATACTCATCCTGTGAGCGGTAGCACAAAAAGCAAAAACCTCATCTTAGATTATTACATAAACAATTTCATCTATCCTTCACACCGTATAGTTACATGTCAGCTAGTGACAGAGAGAGAGGAGCTTTTGTTTATTATTAGTCTTCACAATACACTACTTGTTTCTTAATCTCATGTGTCTTTTATCTACTGGAAGTTATATATGGATACAGTACAAGGATTTCAGGTATTTTATCCATGGTAATAAGATAGGTTGCCATATCATACAGCGTGAAATTAGATTTATCTCTAAATGGCTCAATTTTACTACAATCCAAGATATAGTGTTCGAGTGTGTGTCCCTGTCTTTGTCCAGACACTCTACACTTTACATCATCTAGATCCCTATACAAGCCGAACTGCCAGAGATACTTGTAGCCAAGTCTTATACGAGCTGTGATAACATCTGTTAATCTACTGACTTTGTTACTTGCCCCATACACATGTTTTACATTACACATTTAATTGTGATAAACAATGGACCTGGTAGTTCCAGTTTGCACTGTTTTACTTTCTTCAAATCCATCTAGGAGTTCTTATCTAATGACACTTTTAAGGGGACCTATTTGATAACTCAAGATTCCGTTCAATACTGTCTTTATTTACTGCAGCCTTAGCAAGGGCGTCAACTTTATCATGTTTCTGCATGCCAATATGAGAAGGAACACCACAACATTTTTATATTTACCGTCTTGCTAAGTATGCTTATATATCTACGTCTAGCTTCCAAGACCAGCACGTTATTACTTGATTGCAAACTGTTTATTGCTCGTTGTGAGGAAAGGGAGTCGGAAATAATTAAGCTGTCTACTTCAGTGTTGTCAATAATTTCGAGTGCTATCAGTATTGCTACAAACTCAGCTTGCACTGTGGATGCCTAGTTACTAATTCGCATATTCCTTTGAATTGTGCTTCCGTCGAGATGATGAGCAATAACAGCACTTCCTGCTCTTTCTGTAGCTGTGTTGAGTGATCAGTCAGTGTATATGGTTTGTGCTATGCTATTTTCAGCTTGTATATTGTGAATGTGTTCTATGGTGCTTAATTTAGCAGCAAGCTGAGCATGAGGATTGTTTGTGATTTGGTTCTTGGTGGGGTATGCCCACCAAGGTGGGGTCAGGATGTTAAAAGGTACTATCTGCCAGGGTGGAGGGAAGTGCTGTACTCTATCATCTGTATATACATCGTGCAGTCCCATCATTTTAATATGAGTGGTTGTTCTTTGAATCCATTTAGACTTGCTAGTTTCATTTCGTATGTGTTCTAACAGAGCAACTGACACAATGTTGTTTTTGTTATCACGCAGAAGCTTTAGTCCCATCATAAGATTAATTTCAAATATTCTGCCTCGAATGCTAAGTATATTTAATTCTTTCCGCATGTTGAGAACTTTGGTAGTTATAGAACAGCCAAGTTTAATTCTGGGTGCTTCATTTTGCATTTTTTCCAGTCGATCAATAATTTTGCCATTTTGCAGGACCAAAGCTGGTGCATGATAGTCTATCAGAGATCTTATATATGCTAAATACTGACAAACACTTCATCCGGCCCTGGGGATTTGTTGAGAGGAGCTAAGAACATAAGAACAAAGGTAACTGCAGAAGGCCTTTTGGCCCATACCAGGCAGCTGCTATTGGCCCATACGAGGCAGCTGCTATTGGCTCATACGAGGCAGCTGCTATTGGCCCATACGAGGCAGCTGCTATTGGCTCATATGAGGCAGCTGCTATTGGCCCATACGATAGCAGCTGCTATTGGCTCATACGAGGCAGCTGCTATTGGCCATTCGAGGAAGCTGCTATTGGCCCATACGAGGCAGCTGCTATTGGCCCATATTGGCCCATACGAGGCAGCTGCTATTGCCTATTGGCCCATACGAGACAGCTGCTATCGGCCCATACGAGGCAGCTGATATTGGCCCATACGAGGCAGCTGCTATTGGCCCATACGAGGCAGCTGCTATTGGCCCATATGAGGCAGCTGTTATTGGCCCATACGAGGCAGCTGCTATTGCTATTTGTTTGGTCTGAGTTAAAATATTTGTTTAATTACATCCTGGTAACTGCTAAACTAGTCAACCTGTCCTCGTCCCCACCCTCACAGACTTGTTCGGCTCAAGGCATATTGTTAAGTTCCTCTTCAGTAAATACAGAGAAAAAGTATTTATTAAAAATACTACTCATCTCTTCGTCATTATCCGTTATCTGACCTGTCTCAGTTTTTAATGGACCTATCCTTTTCCTAATCTTTGATATAACTGAAAAACCCCTTTAGGATTTGTCTTTGATTGCCCTGCTATGCGAACTTCATAGTTTCTTTTTGCCCTCCTTAATATCTCTTTTTTTAATATTTCTAACCTTTGTATGAATTTCTGTTCTAAACTGACTTCCTCATTCTTAGTCCTTTTGTACCACGCTCTTTCTACCTATAAGGTTCTTCAGATCCTTTGTTATCCATTGCGGGTCATTAAATTTCGATCTATTCAGTTGTGTATTGTATACTACGTTCCTGTGAAATCTAGTGAGTAGTAAAGATGAAGATAGTGAGTAGTGAAGATGAAGTTCTTATATAGTTGAGGCAGTTGCCACATGAAAGACTGATTAAAAAGATAGAGGCCCATGGTATTGGAGTTGCTATATTAAAAATTGGGGTGCTATAGAAAGGTGAAGAATTAGGGGTGACATGATAGAGGTGTACAAGTGGATGAATGGGCATAACAAAGGGGATATTAATAGGGTATTAAAAGTATCAACACAAGACAACACGAAACAGTGGATATATATATTGGATGAGTTTACATTTAAGAAAGACCTGGCTAAATACTGGTTCGGTAACAGGGTTGTTGATTTGTGGAACCAATTATCGCTTAACGTGTTGGAGGTGGGGTGTAAGATTTTCTTCCTCAAAGATTTCCTTGTCACCTCTCACCTTCTCCTCACCTCTCTCTAGACTATATATAAGACTTCGTCTCCTTCTTTCATCACAATCGACTTGAGAACGGTACAGAACAGACCAAAACTTTGTCGCTCCTTCATTGTCTACTGTGTGGTTTGGTCAACTCTGGTCCATCTTGACTAATATCATCTAGGATATAAATATCAAGTTAACGGGACTAGTCAGTGGCTTACAAGAAGTTAACGGGTCAGAGGCTTACCAAGAGTCAAGATGAAACTTCTCGGTTCAGGGACGTATGGGACGGTGTCCCTCATGGACTGGGACGGTCAGCCAGCAGCGCTGAAAGTAGCAAAATCTTCAGAGTTTTCCGAGATGTTTGAAAGAGAAGGTAACGTGCTCTCGTTACTGAATGGTGCAGGAGGCGCCCCTTTGTTGTTGCATAGGTCAGTGAATCCACCATCACTTGTGGCCACCTATAAAGGCAACCAGACCCTACTTGATGTCTTGAGAAATCCACAGTATGACCTACTTGACGTAGGACTTCAGGTTGGTATAAAGCTAAATGAGATCCATGAAGCCGGCTTAGTACACAATGATATAAAGTGTGATAACATCATGATCCAAGGTCCGCCTCACAAACCAAACATTAGCATAATAGATTTTGGTTTTGCGTCCAAAAACAAGGTCAAAATTTTCCTTGAGGGACACCCTTGTATTCATACAACATATGCCCCCGAAGTCCTTCAGAAAAAGGAAAGTACTTTTGCCTCAGACGTATATTCTTATGGGAAATTAATGTTGGAGATAACGAAGCTGTTACCCAAGCAACACCCGTCCCTCGATAAGTTGCTTCGCGAAGCAACACACAAGACCCCAAGGAGGCGCCCAACCCTTCCTATTTTCCTGCGACGCTTAAGGGAATCCATTGACAAAATTTCTACGAAACTGGAAAGTCCCCCCAAAAGCAGGCAACCAGTGCGACATCTGAGAGTGTAAACATCCAACACGGCGAGAAAATGCGACAACGCCGGACAAAACGCGGAGCCCAAGAGGAATTGGCGCACTTTTTAAGTATTATATTCTTGGAATTTATTGCATTTTTTAATAAAGTCTATCAGTTTTATTTGTTTTTACTATACTACTACGTTTAATAATGTGTGTGTGTGTTATGGATGGGAGGGGGGTGTAATATATGTGTAATAGGCAATACATAATAAGAATAAAAGAAACTGCAGAAGGCCAATTGGCCCATACGAGGCAGCTCCTATTTATAACTATCCAATTCCGCTCATAAACATGTCCAACCCACGTTTGAAGCAATCGAAGGACCACGTTACGCAGTAATTGGTTCCACAAATCAACAACCCTGTTACCAAACCAGTATTTACCCAGGTCTTTCTTAAATCTAAACATTGTTTTGTGTTCTGTATTGTGTTGATACTTTTAATATCCCCATTGTTATGACCATCCACCTGTACACCTCTATCATGTCACCCCTAACTCTTTGTCTTTCTATAGCAAAGACACCATTTTTTTAATATAGAACCCCAAATTTTAAATGTAGCATCTCCAATACCATGAGCCTCTATATTTTTAATCAGTCTTTCATGTGGCACTATCAAAAGCTTTGATAAAGTCAAGGTACACAACATCACAAACCTTACCACTATCTTCTTCCTAGTTGTTGTTCTTAGTAACAAAACACCTGGTGGTGTTCTTCAGCTATATCTTGCTCTGGTTAGGCCCCATTTAGATTATGCAGTTCAGTTTTGGTCGCCGTACTATGGAATATATATAAATTCACTTGAACGTGTCCAGCGTAGGATGACAAAGTTAATTCCCCAAATCTTTCATATGAAGAAAGATTAACAAAGCTTAAATTGCATTCGAAGAGTTGGGTGTCATCTAGGATATTATAGCAAGTTATCATCTAGGATATTATAGCAGGTTGTCATCTAGGATATTATAGCAGGTTGTCATCTAGGATATTATAGCAGGTTCTCATCTAGGATATTATAGCAGGTTATCGTCTAGGATATTATTCCAGGTTATCATCTAGGATATTATTGCACGTTATCATCATGGTTGTCATCTAGAATATTATAGCAGGTTATCATTTAGGTTGGCATCTTGGATATTATAGCAGGTTGTCATTTATGTTGTCATCTAGGATAATATAGCAGGTTATCATTTATGTTGTCATCTAGGATATTATAGCAGGTTATCATCTAGGATATTATACCAGGTTATCATCTAGGATATTATAGCAGGTTGTCATCTAGGATATTATAGCAGGTTATCATCTAGGATATTATAGCAGGTTGTCATCTAGGATATTATAGCAGGTTGTCATCTAGGATATTATAGCAGATTATCTTCTAGGATATTATAGCAGGTTATCATCTAGGATATTATAGCAGGTTATCATCTAGGATATTATAGCAGTTTATCGTCTAGGATATTATAGCAGGTTATCGTCTAGGATATTATAGCAGGTTATCGTCTAGGATATTATAGCAGGTTATCTAGGATATTATAGCAGGTTGTCATCTAGGATATTACAACAGGTTATCTAGGATATTATAGCAGGTTGTCATCTAGGATATTATAGCAGGTTATCATCTAGTATATTATAGCAGGTTGTAATCTAGGATATTATAGCAGGTTATCATCTAGTATATTATAGCAGGTTGTAATCTAGGATATTACAGCAGGTTATCATCTAGGATATTATAGCAGGTTGTAATCTAGGATATTATAGCAGGTTATCATCTAGGATATTATAGCAGGTTGTCATCTAGGATATTTTAGCAGGTTGTCATCTAGGATATTATAGCAGGTTATCTAGGATATTATAGCAGGTTGTCATCTAGGATATTACAACAGGTTATCTAGGATATTATAGCAGGTTGTCATCTAGGATATTATAGCAGGTTATCATCTAGTATATTATAGCAGGTTATCATCTAGTATATTATAGCAGGTTGTCATCTAGGATATTATAGCAGGTTGTAATCTAGGATATTACAGCAGGTTATCATCTAGGATATTATAGCAGGTTGTCATCTAGGATATTATAGCAGGTTATCATCTAGGATATTATAGCAGGTTGTCATCTAGGATATTTTAGCAGGTTGTCATCTAGGATATTATAGCAGGTTGACATCTAGGATATTATAGCAGGTTGTCATCTAGGATATTATAGCAGGTTGACATCTAGGATATTATAGCAGGTTGTCATCTAGGATATTATAGCAGGTTGACATCTAGGATATTATAGCAGGTTGTTATTTAGGATATTATGGCAGGTTGTCATCTAGGATATTATTGCAGGGTGGCATCTAGGATGTTATAGCTGGGTGTCATCTAGGATATTATAGCAGGTTGTCATCTAGGATACTATAGCAGGTTAACAGAGTAGTCCTCGATCGCTTGGCCCCCCCCCCCACTCCCTTTGGTTTGGCGCTTTCCCCTGATAGTTCCTTTCCCTTCCCCCCTCTCCTCTTTCATATAATATATTAAGGAGTAATGAAACTACTGTTTCATTACTGGTCTAGAAAGGTCTAATAACTGGGCATTCGGTGATGTAGTGTGGGAGATCATGCAGCAGTTCCTGCTCACAGAGTTTGCACCTAGAGTGCTCAGGATTGGGAGATCCGTCACCTGTAGCCACCTACCACAGGTAACGGTAGCCACCTGCCACAGGTAACGGTAGCCACCTGCCACAGGTAACGTTACCCACCTGCCACACGTAACGGTAGCCACCTGCCACAGGTAACGGTAGCCACCTGCCACAGGTAACGGCAGCCACCTGCCACAGGTAACGGCAGCCACCTGCCACAGGTAACGGCAGCCACCTGCCACAGGTAACGGTAACCCAACCTGATCCTGACAACCACTGTCTCGCACAGTCTGGTGGACGTTTTGTGCTGTCCATAAATATATGTTTCAGATCTGAACAAATCAGGCGGGACCAAAGACCCAAAACTCAACCCCGCAATCACAACTAGGTGAGTACAGAGACAGGGAAGCATACATGCATGTAGACATAAAGACAGGGAAGCATACATGCATGTAGACAGAGAGACAGGGAAGCATACATGCATGTAGGCAGAGAGACAGGGAAGCATACATGTATGTAGACAGAGGCAGGGAAGGAGTCATTAATGCCAGTAAACAGACGGGTAGGGATGGAAGCATGGAGACGGGCAAGCCTTGTGGGAGAGGATCATTCATTGATTGTATTGGAATGGAGCGGGAAGAGGAATATGTTGGGGGAGGGGGGTAATAGGGGATCTCCTCCCCAACTTCTTTGTTATTGTTGGGGTTATTGTTGTTGGGGACTCGTTGGAACCTGTGGTTGGAGGCGTTCGTTTGGGTTTAAACTGTTAGTAGATAGTGGTATGGGAATTGTTATGGAGGAAGGAGGTAATAAAAGTATGTGGGAGAAACAACTTGGCAAATAATATATATATATATTACACCCTATATATATATAGGGTGTAATATATGTGTAATAGGTAATACATAATAAAGGTAACTGCATAATTCCTATTGGCCCATACGAGGCAGCTCCTATTTATAACCACCAAATCCCACTCATATACATGTCCAACCCACGTTTGAAACAATCGAGGGACCCCCACCTCCACCACGTTATGCAGTAATTGGTTCCACAAATCAACAACCCTGTTACCGAACCAGTATTTACCCAAGTCTCCTAAATCTAAATTTATCCAATATGTCCATTCATCCACTTGTAATCCTCTATTATGTCAACCCCAACTCTTTGCCTTTCCAGTGAATGCAATTTAAGCTTTGTTCATCTCTCTTCATATGACAGATTTCTAATTTGGGGAATTGACTTTTGTCATCCTACGCTGGACACGTTCAAGGGAATTTATATCCATTCTATAGTACGGCGACCAAACCTGAACTGCATAATCAAAATGGGGCCTAACAGAACAAGATATAGCTAAAGAACAACAACAGGTGTATTGTTACTAACGCTTCGATTAATAAATCCCAGTGTCCTTTTTTCCATATTACGAACATTCATGCATTGAAATTTTGTTTTAAATTCTTACTAGTCATAACTCCCAGATCCCTTATGCAATCCGACATCGCAATCTCAACACCATCTAACTCTTATCATCATTACCTAGCCTCAAAACTTAACGTTTATCAGCATTAAACTGCATCTGCCAATCTTTTGACCATTTCAAATCCCTATTTAGATAGACTTGAAGTGAGTCTTCTGTGTCTATTTACCTCCCGATTTTTGTATCAGCAAATTTCCAAATGTTGCTACTCGAACCTGAATCTAAATTATTTATATCTATAATAAACAATAGAGGTGCCAGGACAGAGCTTTGAGATACTTCACTTACAACATTTTCCCACTCTGACTAAATCCCATTTATACTAACTCTGTTTCCTTTGGTATAGCCATACCCTAATCCAACTTAATATAGCACCACCAAGCCTCCACCATGAGCCTCTATCTTTTTATTCAGTCTTACATGTGGCACTGTATCAAAACCTTTGCTAAAGTCAAAGTACACAACATCACAATCCTTACCACTATCAACTGCCTCAACTATGCTGGAATAAAATTATAGCAAATTTGTTAAACATGAACGGCAATTTGTAAAACCGTGTTGTGAAACATTTATTATGTTTTTCAAGTTGAAGACGAATTGTATTTGCAATTATCGATTCAAGTTACTTTCCCACAATAGGCGTTAGGCTAATTGACCGATAGTTTGACGCAAGTGATCTTTCTCCTTTCTTAAGCATTTGTACCACATTAGCTACCTTCCATGACTCTGGCACTCTGCCTGACTATTGATTTATTAAATATGGTTGACAATGGCTCGCAAAGGTCCTCTTTGCATTCTTTAAGCACCCTGAATTTGATTGTTGGCGCCGGAGGCGGCTAGTTTATTGTGCACCCCATACCCATCCTGTGAGCGGTAGCGCAAAAAGCATTACAGAGGGCACAAAAGGTCTTTATCAGACCTCATCTTATATTATTACAAACAATTTCATATATCCTTCACACCTTATAGTTACAATGTCAGCTAGTTACAGAGAAAGTACTATTTCAAGAGCTATATATTTACAGTAAGTCATCATACATTAATGGTAGGTTTTATCGCTAATACATAATAGTTTGACCAATGGAGATAGAAATAGGGTAGCTTCTGTTTATTATTAGTCTTCACAATACACTACTTGTTTCTTCATTTCATATGTCGTTCATCTACTGTAAGCGAAATATGGATACAGTGCATGGATTTCAGGTAATTTATCCATGGTAATAAGATAGGTTGCCATATCATACAGAATGAGCTTAGATTTATCTCTAAATGACTCAATTTTACTACAATCCAAGATATAGTGTTCGAATGTAATGCGGGGGGTAATGATGTTGAACGAGTTAGGAGTGAGGAACTAATACAGAGATTCAGGACAGCCATTGAATTAGTTAGGAGCAAGGGAGGAATCCCAATCATATGTGGCATTCTTCCAAGAAAGGGAGTGGGAATGAATGGATGTCGAGGGCTCTTGGTGTAAATTGCCGGCTAGAAAGATATTGCAAATCAAATGCAATATCTTTCATAGACAACTGGGAACACTTCTATGGAAGAAATAAAATGTATGCTCGTGATGGGGTGCATCTATCGAGAGCTGGGGTTGTTGCTGTTGCGAACTCGTTGGAAGAAGTGGTTAGAGGTGTTTGGGTTTAAACTGTTAGTAGATAGAGGTATGGGAATTGATTTGGAGGAAGGAGGTAATAAAAGTATGTGTTTGTGGAAGAAAAGACTTGGCAAAATGATCAGGGAAAGAGAAGGGCCTCAAAATAACAATTCACTTAGCGTATATTACACTAACAGTAGAAGTCTAAGAAATAAAATTAACGAATTAAATGCTCTTGTCTGCAAAAAAAAAAATAGATATTATTGCACTTACCGAAACGTGGATGAATGTAGAAAATAGAGAACTATTAGCTGAATATCAAATAAATGGATTTAAACTATTTCACACAGATAGATATATTAGACGAGGTGGAGTAGCCATATATGTTAGGGACAATTTGAAATGTAGTCTCAAAGAAGGAATCAAAACTGAGCCACACACAGAAACTATTTGGATAGAATTAAACGAAAAAGCAAATAATATTATAATAGGAGTTATATATAGGCCACCAAATTTAGACAGAATGGAAGCAAAACATCTATGGGATGAAATATCTAGGGCATCTAGATCTAACAGTATTTATGTCATGGGTGACTTTAATTTTAGTGGAATAAACTGGTTGAACAAAACAGGGAATAGTGAAGCAGAAGATTTTCTAGAATTAATTGACGATTGCTTTCTTACGCAACACATTAAGGAACCAACACGGGAAAATAATATTTTAGATTTAGTGTTAACTAACAGGGAAACACAAATTAATGACATCGAAATAGGGAGTGAGCTAGGGAACAGTGATCACAAAGAAATCAGATTTACCATAGAATGGAATAGACCTGTAGGAGAAAATTCTGTTAAAGTGCCAGATTTTCGAAAAGCTGATTTTAATAGCCTAAGAAATTTTTTGGGTCAAATTGATTGGAAAGTCTTGGGTATGGGGTGTGGGCCGGTCTTGGAGCGAGACATGAATCCAGCGATAGGTGACGTAATTGGGGATTTCGATGTGGATTCAATATATAACTTATTTAAGAATATTCTAGGGAAAGGATAGGTCCATTAAAAACTGAGACAGGTCAAATAACAGACAGTGATGAAGAGATGCGTAGTATTTTTAATAAATATTTTGTATCTGTATTTACTAAGGAGGAACATAATAATATATCTTCAGCCGAACAAGTCTATGTGGGTGGGGACGATTACAGGTTGACGAGGTTGACCTCCACAACAGACTACTAACCAGACCACCACCACAGACTACTAACCAGGCCACCACCACAACAGACTACTAACCAGACCACCACCACAGACTACTAACCAGACCACCACCACCACCACAGACTACTAACCAGACCACCACCACCACAGACTACTAACCAGACCACCACCACCACCACAGACTACTAACCAGACCACCACCACCACCACAGACTACTAACCAGACCACCACCACCACCACAGACTACTAACCAGACCACCACCACCACCACAGACTACTAAACAGGCCACCACCACCACCACAGACTACTAACCAGACCACCACCACCACCACAGACTCCTAACCAGGCCACCACCACCACAGACTTTTAACCAGACCACCACCACCACCACAGACTACTAACCAGACCACCACCACCACCACATACTACTAACCAGACCACCACCACCACCACAGACTACTAACCAGGCCACCACCACCACAGACTACTAACCAGACCACCACCACCACCACAGACTACTAACCAGGCCACCACCACCACAGACTTTTAACCAGACCACCACCACCACCACAGACTACTAACCAGACCACCACCACCACAGACTACTAACCAGACCACCACCACCACCACAGACTACTAACCAGACCACCACCACCACCACAGACTACTAACGAGACCACCACCACCACAGACTACTAACCAGACCACCACCACAGACTACTAACCAGACCACCACCACCACAGACTACTAACCAGACCACCACCACCACAGACTACTAACCAGACCACCACCACCACCACAGACTACTAACCAGACCACCACCACCACCACAGACTACTAACCAGACCACCACCACCACCACAGACTACTAACCAGACCACCACCACCACCACATACTACTAACCAGACCACCACCACCACCACAGACTACTAACCAGGCCACCACCACCACCACAGACTACTAACCAGACCACCACCACCACCACAGACTACTAACCAGACCACCACCACCACAGACTACTAACCAGACCACCACCACCACAGACTACTAACCAGACCACCACCACCACCACAGACTATTAACCAGACCACCACCACCACCACCACAGACTACTAACGAGACCACCACCACCACAGACTACTAACCAGACCACCACCACCACCACAGACTACTAACCAGGCCACCACCACCACCACAGACTACTAACCAGACCACCGCCACCACAGACTACTACCCAGACCACCACCACCACAGACTACTAACCAGACCACCACCACCACCACAGACTACTAACCAGACCACCACCACAGACTACTAACCAGACCACCACCACCACAGACTACTAACCAGACCACCACCACCACCACAGACTACTAACCAGACCACCACCACCACCACAGACTACTAACCAGGCCACCACCACCACCACAGACTACTAACCAGACCACCACCACCACCACAGACTACTAACCAGACCACCACTACAGACTACTAACCAGACCACCACCACCACAGACTACTAACCAGACCACCACCACCACCACAGACTACTAACCAGACCACCACCACCACAGACTACTAACCAGACCACCACCACCACCACAGACTACTAACCAGACCACCACCACAGACTACTAACCAGACCACCACCACCACAGACTACTAACCAGACCACCACCACCACCACAGACTACTAACCAGACCTCCACCACCACAGACTACTAACCAGACCACCACCACCACAGTCTACTAACCAGACCACCACCACCACCACAGACTACTAACCAGACCACCACCACCACAGACTACTAATCAGACCACCACCACCACAGACTACTAACCAGACCACCACCACCACAGACTGTGGGATATTTGGGCTTGATTCTGATTAATTAATAATTAAAATATTAAATTAAATTACGAAGGACCACCCGCTTTTAAAGTAAAGAGGGAAACTGAGAATTTCAGATCATTAGATAAAATTCTAGAGAAAACCAGTGACTATGGATATGACTAGAAAGTATGATCAGAAGAATAATTAATGGGCTGTATTATTAAAGAAACAAACCTCAAACACCTACATTGGGGGGTTATTACTGGAGGTCAGTACGTCCAGGAATCAGTGTGGTTCGTTCACTAATTCAATTAATAATAATCTAATCCTATAAATAATGCTGAATATAATATTATCCATACAAAGAAGAACATGAATATGAGCATAGTAATGAGTTACAGTAAATCACACATTATGTTGAAACATTCTGAATGTATCAAATTGCTAGAATATGGAAAAAAAGAAATAAGCCTTAGCTTGTAGTAGGTTCCTTTAGATAACCCTGGAAGTCCTCTTAATCTCCAAGTCTGGTACACTGACGAATAGCACGGTTAACATGGAGAAGACAGCGTGAGGAATTCGTCTCTCGAGCTGCAAGATAAATAACTACCAGTAGCAATTGATTTAACTACTCAATTCATATTAAAGATTATTGATATCTACAGATGGAATTCTAATCACCTGTTATTAGGTGTTATCTCGCCGCGTGACGCGCAATCACCCCGCTATTATTAAACCTGTAAATGATGCATCAAATAAAGGGTACTTAGCTGTGGGCACTGTATAAGTATTAAGATTGCCGTAATTTCGCATCCCAGGCTCCGGTGAACCTATCCTGGATTGATGCGTTTCAAGCTGGCTGATCACGTGTCGTCAGGAACCAAGTCTAGGGTCCCTCTTTTAACACCAGCACTAGTTGAAGATATTATCTGCAAGGTCGTTCACGCCTCACAGTGGCGGCTTTCATCTGCGGATGAATAACACCTGCCCGATTTGCTGGGCAATGGCGTCGTTTTTGAGTACGGTAAGTACAGTTCTGCCTCCTTCCGGCTCTGCACGTGTCCGAGTACCGACTGAGGATGGCGTCCCCCAACCCACGCCGAGTCGACGTTCATGACACAAATAATTGTCTTGAACATTAATATTTCTCGCATTCGCGCTTGAAACTCTAAAGACTGGACGGGTTTATTATTTAGAGGAACGAAATATTATTATTTAACTATTTAAGAATAGTAAATATATAAGGGAGAGGAATTAATGTCTCCCCATGGCATTCATTGATGACTTAACACTATCGCGAGGTAGACGGTATAATTCTAACGCTCTATTCGGCTTTTAGTTAGAGAACAATTCGTCTGCAATCAGTTGTCATACAGAATGCTTTAATTATGGAGAATCGTATTTAATTTTCACACAAATTAAATATAATGTGTTTTACTGTAAAGAAATCTGACGCAATACTGGCGTCAGGTGACGTGAGAATTCTAGCCTAATGCACAGATGAATTATTAGTACAGGAGAATTCTACGAGTTGTTAATTTTACTTACTACAATATTAAGTATGGTTAGTAATAAGTAATGAGAATACAACAATGCTGTATTCGATGTTGGAAATATCCAACACAGACTACTAACCAGACCACCACCACAGACTACTAACCAGACCACCACCACCACAGACTACTAACCAGACCACCACCACCACCACAGACTACTAACCAGACCACCACCACCACCACAGACTACTAACCAGACCACCACCACCACCACAGACTACTAACCAGACCACCACCACCACCACATACTACTAACCAGACCACCACCACCACCACAGACTACTAAACAGGCCACCACCACCACCACAGACTACTAACCAGACCACCACCACCACCACAGACTCCTAACCAGGCCACCACCACCACAGACTTTTAACCAGACCACCACCACCACCACAGACTACTAACCAGACCACCACCACCACCACATACTACTAACCAGACCACCACCACCACCACAGACTACTAACCAGGCCACCACCACCACAGACTACTAACCAGACCACCACCACCACCACAGACTACTAACCAGGCCACCACCACCACAGACTTTTAACCAGACCACCACCACCACCACAGACTACTAACCAGACCACCACCACCACAGACTACTAACCAGACCACCACCACCACCACAGACTACTAACCAGACCACCACCACCACCACAGACTACTAACGAGACCACCACCACCACAGACTACTAACCAGACCACCACCACCACCACAGACTACTAACCAGACCACCACCACCACAGACTACTAACCAGACCACCACCACCACAGACTACTAACCAGACCACCACCACCACCACAGACTACTAACCAGACCACCACCACCACCACAGACTACTAACCAGACCACCACCACCACCACAGACTACTAACCAGACCACCACCACCACCACATACTACTAACCAGACCACCACCACCACCACAGACTACTAACCAGGACCACCACCACCACAGACTACTAACCAGACCACCACCACCACCACAGACTACTAACCAGACCACCACCACCACAGACTACTAACCAGACCACCACCACCACAGACTACTAACCAGACCACCACCACCACCACAGACTACTAACCAGACCACCACCACCACCACAGACTACTAACGAGACCACCACCACCACAGACTACTAACCAGACCACCACCACCACCACAGACTACTAACCAGGCCACCACCACCACCACAGACTACTAACCAGACCACCGCCACCACAGACTACTACCCAGACCACCACCACCACAGACTACTAACCAGACCACCACCACCACCACAGACTACTAACCAGACCACCACCACAGACTACTAACCAGACCACCACCACCACAGACTACTAACCAGACCACCACCACCACCACAGACTACTAACCAGACCACCACCACCACCACAGACTACTAACCAGGCCACCACCACCACCACAGACTACTAACCAGACCACCACCACCACCACAGACTACTAACCAGACCACCACTACAGACTACTAACCAGACCACCACCACCACAGACTACTAACCAGACCACCACCACCACCACAGACTACTAACCAGACCACCACCACCACAGACTACTAACCAGACCACCACCACCACCACAGACTACTAACCAGACCACCACCACAGACTACTAACCAGACCACCACCACCACAGACTACTAACCAGACCACCACCACCACCACAGACTACTAACCAGACCTCCACCACCACAGACTACTAACCAGACCACCACCACCACAGTCTACTAACCAGACCACCACCACCACCACAGACTACTAACCAGACCACCACCACCACAGACTACTAATCAGACCACCACCACCACAGACTACTAACCAGACCACCACCACCACCACAGACTACTAACCAGACCACCGCCACCACAGACTACTAACCAGACCACCACCACCACAGACTGTGGGATATTTGGGCTTGATTCTGATTAATTAATAATTAAAATATTAAATTAAATTACGAAGGACCACCCGCTTTTAAAGTAAAGAGGGAAACTGAGAATTTCAGATCATTAGATAAAATTCTAGAGAAAACCAGTGACTATGGATATGACTAGAAAGTATGATCAGAAGAATAATTAATGGGCTATATTATTAAAGAAACAAACCTCAAACACCTACATTGGGGGGTTATTACTGGAGGTCAGTACGTCCAGGAATCAGTGTGGTTCGTTCACTAATTCAATTAATAATAATCTAATCCTATAAATAATGCTGAATATAATATTATCCATACAAAGAAGAACATGAATATGAGCATAGTAATGAGTTACAGTAAATCACACATTATGTTGAAACATTCTGAATGTATCAAATTGCTAGAATATGGAAAAAAAGAAATAAGCCTTAGCTTGTAGTAGGTTCCTTTAGATAACCCTGGAAGTCCTCTTAATCTCCAAGTCTGGTACACTGACGAATAGCACGGTTAACATGGAGAAGACAGCGTGAGGAATTCGTCTCTCGAGCTGCAAGATAAATAACTACCAGTAGCAATTGATTTAACTACTCAATTCATATTAAAGATTATTGATATCTACAGATGGAATTCTAATCACCTGTTATTAGGTGTTATCTCGCCGCGTGACGCGCAATCACCCCGCTATTATTAAACCTGTAAATGATGCATCAAATAAAGGGTACTTAGCTGTGGGCACTGTATAAGTATTAGGATTGCCGTAATTTCGCATCCCAGGCTCCGGTGAACCTATCCTGGATTGATGCGTTTCAAGCTGGCTGATCACGTGTCGTCAGGAACCAAGTCTAGGGTCCCTCTTTTAACACCAGCACTAGTTGAAGATATTATCTGCAAGGTCGTTCACGCCTCACAGTGGCGGTTTTCATCTGCGGATGAATAACACCTGCCCGATTTGCTGGGCAATGGCGTCGTTTTTGAGTACGGTAAGTACAGTTCTGCCTCCTTCCGGCTCTGCACGTGTCCGAGTACCGACTGAGGATGGCGTCCCCCAACCCACGCCGAGTCGACGTTCATGACACAAATAATTGTCTTGAACATTAATATTTCTCGCATTCGCGCTTGAAACTCTAAAGACTGGACGGGTTTATTATTTAGAGGAACGAAATATTATTATTTAACTATTTAAGAATAGTAAATATATAAGGGAGAGGAATTAATGTCTCCCCATGGCATTCATTGATGACTTAACACTATCGCGAGGTAGACGGTATAATTCTAACGCTCTATTCGGCTTTTAGTTAGAGAACAATTCGTCTGCAATCAGTTGTCATACAGAATGCTTTAATTATGGAGAATCGTATTTAATTTCCACACAAATTAAATATAATGTGTTTTACTGTAAAGAAATCTGACGCAATACTGGTGTCAGGTGACGTGAGAATTCTAGCCTAATGCACAGATGAATTATTAGTACAGGAGAATTCTACGAGTTGTTAATTTTACTTACTACAATATTAAGTATGGTTAGTAATAAGTAATGAGAATACAACAATGCTGTATTCGATGTTGGAAATATCCAACACAGACTACTAACCAGACCACCACCACAGACTACTAACCAGACCACCACCACAGACTACTAACCAGACCACCACCACAGACTACTAACCAGACCACCACCACCACAGACTACTAACCAGACCACCACCACCACCACAGACTACTAACCAGGCCACCACCACCACAGACTACTAACCAGACCACCACCACCACAGACTACTAACCAGACCACCACCACCACCACAGACTACTAACCAGACCACCACCACCACAGACTACTAACCAGACCACCACCACCACCACCACAAACTACTAACCAGACCACCACCACCACCACAGACTACTAACCAGACCACCACCACCACCACAAACTACTAACCAGGCCACCACCACCACAGACTACTAACCAGACCACCACCACCACAGACTACTAACCAGACCACCACCACCACAGACTACTAACCAGACCACCACCACCACCACAGACTACTAACCAGACCACCACCACAGACTACTAACCAGACCACCACCACCACAGACTACTAACCAGACCACCACCACAGACTACTAACCAGACCACCACCACCACAGACTACTAACCAGACCACCACCACCACAGACTACTAACCAGACCACCACCACCACCACAGACTACTAACCAGACCACCACCACAGACTACTAACCAGACCACCACCACCACCACAGACTATTAACCAGACCACCACCACCACAGACTACTAACCAGACCACCACAACAGACTACTAACCAGACCACCACCACCACAGACTACTACCCAGACCACCACCACCACCACATACTACTAACCAGACCACCACCACAACAGACTACTAACCAGACCACCACCACCACAGACTACTAACCAGACTACCAATACCAGCTGCAGCTATTGGCCCATACGAGGCAGCTGCTATCGGCCCATACGAGGCAGCTGCTATTGGCCCATACGAGGCAGCTGCTATTGGCTCATACGAGGCAGCTGCTATTGGCCCATACGATAGCAGCTGCTATTGGCTCGTACGAGGCAGCTGCTATTGGCTCATACCAGGCAACTGCTATTGGCCCATACGAGACAGCTGCTATCGGCCCATACGAGACAGCTGCTATCGGCCCATACGAGGCAGCTGCTATTGGCCCATACGAGGCAGCTGCTATTGGCTCATACGAGGCAGCTGCTATTGGCCCATACGATAGCAGCTGCTATTGGCTCATACCAGGCAGCTGCTATTGGCTCATACGAGGCAGCTGCTATTGGCCCATACGAGGCAGCTGTTATTGGCTCATACGAGGCAGCTGCTATTGGCCATACGAGGCAGCTGCTATTGGCCATACGAGGAAGCTGCTATTGGCCCATACGAGGCAGCTGCTATTGGCCCATACGAGGCAGCTGCTATTGGCCCATACGAGGCAGCTGCTATTGCCTATTGGCCCATACGAGGCAACTGCTATTGGCCCATACGAGGCAACTGCTATTGGCCCATACGAGACAGCTGCTATCGGCCCATACGAGGCAGCTGCTATTGGCCCGTTCGCGGCAGCTGCTATTGGCCCATACGAGGCAGCTGCTATTGCTATTTGTTTGGTCTGAGTTAAAATATTTGTTTAATTACATTCTGGTAACTGCTAAACTAGTCAACCTGTCCTCGTCCCCACCTCACAGACTTGTTCGGCTCAAGGCATATTGTTAAGTTCCTCTTCAGTAAATACAGAGATAAAGTATTTATTAAAAATACTACTCATGTCTTCGTCATTATCCGTTATCTGACCTGTCTCAGTTTTTAATGGACCTATCCTTTCCCTAATCTTTGATATAACTGAAAAATCCCTTTAGGATTTGTCTTTGATTGCCCTGCTATGCGAACTTCATAGTTTCTTTTTGCCCTCCTTTTCTCTCTTTTTTTAATATTTCTAACCTTTGTATGAATTTCTGTTCTAAACTGACTTCCTCATTCTTAGTCCTTTTGTACCACGCTCTTTCTACCTATAAGGTTCTTCAGATCCTTTGTTATCCATTGCGGGTCATTAGTATTCGATCTATTCAGTTGTGTATTGTATACTACTTTCCTGTGAAATCTAGTGAGTAGTAGAGATGAAGATAGTGAGTAGTGAAGATGAAGTTCTTATATAGTTGAGGCAGTTGCCACATGAAAGACTGATTAAAAAGATAGAGGCCCATGGTATTGGAGTTGCTATATTAAAAATTGGGGTGCTATAGAAAGGCGAAGAATAAGGGGTGACATGATAGAGGTGTACAAGTGGATGAATGGGCATAACAAAGGGGATATTAATAGGGTATTAAAAGTATCAACACAAGACAACACGAAACAGTGGATATATATATTGGATGAGTTTACATTTAAGAAAGACCTGGCTAAATACTGGTTCGGTAACAGGGTTGTTGATTTGTGGAACCAATTATCGCTTAACGTGTTGGAGGTGGGGTGTAAGATTTTCTTCCTCAAAGATTTCCTTGTCACCTCTCACCTTCTCCTCACCTCTCTCTAGACTATATATAGACTTTGTTTCCTTCTTTCATCACAATCGACTTGAGAACGGTACAGGACAGACCAAACCTTTGTCGTTCCTTCACTGTCTACTGTGTGGTTTGGTCAACTCTGGTCCATCTTGACTAATATTTGTCATCTAGGATATTAATATCAGGTTAACGGGACTAGCCAGTGGCTTACAAGAAGTTAACGGGTCAGAGGCTTACCAAGAGTCAAGATGAAACTTCTCGGTTCAGGGACGTATGGGACGGTGTCCCTCATGGACTGGGACGGTCAGCCAGCAGCGCTGAAAGTAGCAAAATCTTCAGAGTTTTCCGAGATGTTTGAAAGAGAAGGTAACGTGCTCTCGTTACTGAATGGTTCAGGAGGCGCCCCTTTGTTGTTGCATAGGTCAGTGAATCCACCATCACTTGTGACCACCTATAAAGGCAACCAGACCCTACTTGATGTCTTGAGAAATCCACAGTACGACCTACTTGACGTAGGACTTCAGGTTGGTATAAAGCTAAATGAGATCCATGAAGCCGGCTTAGTACACAATGATATAAAGTGTGATAACATCATGATCCAAGGTCCGCCTCACAAACCAAACATTAGCATAATAGATTTTGGTTTTGCGTCCAAAAACAAGGTCAAAATTTTCCTTGAGGGACACCCTTGTATTCATACAACATATGCCCCCGAAGTCCTTCAGAAAAAGGAAAGTACTTTTGCCTCAGACGTATATTCTTATGTGAAATTAATGTTGGAGATAACGAAGCTGTTACCCAAGCAACACCCGTCCCTCGATAAGTTGCTTCGCGAAGCAACACACAAGACCCCAAGGAGGCGCCCAACCCTTCCTATTTTCCTGCGACGCTTAAGGGAATCCTATTGACAAAATTTCCACGAAACCGGAAAGTCCCCCAAAAGCAGGCTACCTAGTGCGACATCTGAGAGTGTAAACATCCAACACGGCGAGAAAATGCGACAACGCCGGACAAAACGCGGAGCCCAAGAGGAATCGGCGCACCTTTTAAGTATTATATTCTTGGAATTTATTGCATTTATTAATAAAGTATATCAGTTTTAATTTGTTTTTACTATACTACTACGTTTAATAATGTGTGTGTGTGTTATGGATGGGAGGGGGGTGTAATATATGTGTAATAGGCAATACATAATAAGAACATAAGAATAAAAGAAACTGCAGAAGGCCAATTGGCCCATACGAGGCAGCTCCTATTTATAACTATCCAATTCCGCTCATAAACATGTCCAACCCACGTTTGAAGCAATCGGAGGACCCCACCTCCACCACGTTACGCAGTAATTGGTTCCACAAATCAACAACCCTGTTACCAAACCAGTATTTACCCAGGTCTTTCTTAAATCTAAACATTGTTTTGTGTTCTGTATTGTGTTGATACTTTTAATATCCCCATTGTTATGACCATTCATCCACCTGTACACCTCTATCATGTCACCCCTAACTCTTTGTCTTTCTATAGCAAAGACGCCATTTTTTAATATAGAACCCCAAATTTTAAATGTAGCAACTCCAATACCATGAGCCTCTATATTTTTAATCAGTCTTTCATGTGGCACTATCAAAAGCTTTGATAAAGTCAAGGAACACAACATCACAAACCTTATCACTATCTTCCTTCTTCCTAGTTGTTGTTCTTAGTAACAAGACACCTGGTGGTGTTCTTTAGCTATATCTTGCTCTGTTAGGCCCCATTTAGATTATGCAGTTTAGTTTTGGTCGCCGTACAATGGAATATATATAAATTCACTTGAACGTGTCCAGCGTAGGATGACAAAGTTAATTCCCCAAATCTTTCATATGAAGAAAGATTAACAAAGCTTAAATTGCATTCGAAGAGTTGGGTGTCATCTAGGATATTATAGCAGGTTATCATCTACGATATTATAGTAGGTTATCATCTAGGATATTATAGTAGGTTATCATCTAGGATATTATAGCAGGTTATGATCTAGGTTGTCATCTAGGATATTATAGCAGGTTTCATCTAGGATATTATAGCAGGTTCTCATCTAGGATATTATTGCAGGTTATTGTCTAGGATATTATTGCAGGTTATCATCTAGGTTGTCATCTAGGATATTATAGCAAGTTGTCATCTAGGATATTATAACAAGTTGTCATCTAGGATATTATAGCAGGTTATCATCTAGGATATTATAGCAGGTTGTCATCTAGGATATTATAGCAGGTTCTCATCTAGGATATTATAGCAGGTTGTCATCTAGGATATTATAGCAGGTTATCGTCTAGGATATTATTCCAGGTTATCATCTAGGATATTATTGCACGTTCTCATCATAGTTATCATCTAGAATATTATAGCAGGTTATCATTTAGGTTGGCATCTTGGATATTATAGCAGGTTGTCATCTAGGATAATATAGCAGGTTATCATTTATGTTGTCATCTAGGATATTATAGCAGGTTATCATCTAGGATATTATACCAGGTTATCATCTAGGATATTATAGCAGGTTGTCATCTAGGATATTATAGCAGGTTGTCATCTAGGATATTATAGCAGATTGGCATCAAGGATATTATAGCAGGTTGGCATCAAGGATATTATAGCAGGTTGTCATCTAGGATATTATAGCAGGTTGTCATCTAGGATATTATAGCAGGTTGTCATCTAGGATATTATAGCAGGTTGTCATCTAGGATATCATAGCAGGTTATCATCCAGGATATCATAGCAGGTTATCATCTAGGATATTATAGCAGGTTGTCATGTAGGATATTATAGCAGATTATCTTCTAGGGTATTATAGCAGGTTATCATCTAGGATATTATAGCAGGTTATCATCTAGGATATTACAGCAGGTTATCGTCTAGGATATTATAGCAGGTTATCTAGGATATTATAGCAGGTTGTCATCTAGGATATTACAACAGGTTTTCTAGGATATTATAGCAGGTTGTCATCTGGGATATTATAGCAGGTTATCATCTAGTATATTACAGCAGGTTGTCATCTAGGATATTATAGCAGGTTGTAATCTAGGATATTACAGCAGGTTATCATCTAGGATATTATAGCAGGTTGTCATCTAGGATATTCTAGCAGGTTGTCATCTAGGATATTATAGCAGGTTGACATCTAGGATATTATAGCAGGTTGTTATCTAGGATATTATGGCAGGTTGTCATCTAGGATATTATTGCAGGGTGTCATCTAGGATGTTATAGCTGGGTGTCATCTAGGATATTATAGCAGGTTGTTATCTAGGATATTATAGCAGGTTAACAGAGTAGTCCTCGATCGCTTGGCCCCCCCCCACTCCCTTTGGTTTGGCGCTTTCCCCTGATAGTTCCTTTCCCTTCCCCCCTCTCCTCTTTCATATAATATATTAAGGAGTAATGAAACTACTGTTTTGTATAAGTAAATTTTTGTTATTAACACATTAGGTACATCTGCATTTGTGAGTTACCCTAGACTACATGAAGGGGAGTACAGTGTCAAATGTTAGCTTCGTGTTAAACATCCTTATCACACAGGATGGTTAGTCATTCAGGGTCATATGTTCAGTAGCCTGCACTGGCAAATTTTGAGTGCAATATGAGCATATCTTCAAAAACACGAGAGAGAATAAAGTAATTGCAAAGCTCCAGGTACCTCATGCCAACTGGTCTTAAAGGTCTAATAACTGGGCATTCGGTGATGTAGTGTGGGAGATCATGCAGCAGTTCCTGCTCACCTAGAGTTTGCACCTAGAGTGCTCAGGATTGGGAGGTCCGTCACCTGTAGCCACCTGCCACAGGTAACGGTAGCCACCTGCCACAGGGAACGGTAGCCACCTGCCACAGGTAACGGTAGCCACCTGCCACTGGTAACGGTAGCCACCTGCCACTGGTAACGGTAGCCACCTGCCACACGTAACGGTAGCCACCTGCCAAAGGGAACGGTAGCCACCTGTTACAGGTAACGGTAGCCACCTGCCACAGGTTACGGTCGCCACCTGCCACAGGTAACGGTAGCCACCTGCCACAGGTAACGGTAGCCACCTGCCACAGGTAACGGTAACCCAACCTGATCCTGACAACCACTGTCTCGCACAGTCTGGTGGACGTTTTGTGCTGCCCATAAATATAGGTTTCAGATCTGAACAAATCAGGCGGGACCAAAGAGCCAAAGCTCAACCCCGCAATCACAACTACGTGAGTACAGAGACAGGGAAGCATACATGCATGCAGACAGAGAGACAGGGAAGCATACATGCATGTAGACAGAGAGACAGGGAAGCATACATGTATGTAGACAGAGGCAGGGAAGGAGTCATTAATGCCAGTAAACAGACGGGTAGGGATGGAAGCATGGAGACGGGCAAGCCTTGTGGGAGAGGATCATTCATTGATTTTATTGGAATGGAGCGGGAAGAGGAATATGTTGGGGGAGGGGGGTAATAGGGGCTCTCCTCCTCTACTTCTTTGTTATTGTTGGGGATACCTGTTGGGGTTATTGTTGTTGGGGACTCGTTGGAACCTGTGGTTGGAGGCGTTCGTTTGGGTTTAAACTGTTAGTAGATAGTGGTATGGGAATTGTTATGGAGGAAGGAGGTAATAAAAGTATGTGGGAGAAACAACTTGGCAAATAATATATATATATATATATATATATATATATATATATATATATATATATATATATATATATATATATATATATATATATATATATATATATATATGCGAACAAGCCTGAATGGTCCCCAGGACAATATGCAACTGAAAACTCACACCCCAGAAGTGACTCGAACCCATACCCAGGAGCCACGCAACTGGTATGTACAAGACTCCTTAATCCACTTGACCATCACGACCGGACATAATGAGGTGATAGCCGAGGCTATTTGAACCACCCTACCGCCGGCACTCGGATAGTAATCTTAGGCATAGCATTTTACCAAATCACCTCATTCTTTGGGGCACACGTGAGGAACACAAATGCGAACAAGCCTGAATGGTCCCCAGGACAATATGCAACTGAAAACTCACACCCCAGAAGTGACTCGAACCCATACTCCCAGGAGCCACGCAACTGGTATGTACAAGACGCCTTAATCCACTTGACCATCACGACCGGACATAATGAGGTGATAGCCGAGGCTATTTGAACCACCCCACCGCCGGCACTCGGATAGTAATCTTAGGCATAGCATTTTACCAAATCACCTCATTCTTAGGGGCACACGTGAGGAACACAAATGCGAACAAGCCTGAATGGTCCCCAGGACAATATGCAACTGAAAACTCACACCCCAGAAGTGACTCGAACCCATACTCCCAGGAGCCACGCAACTGGTATGCACAAGACGCCTTAATCCACTTGACCATCACGACCGGACATAATGAGGTGATAGCCGAGGCTATTTGAACCACCCCACCGCCGGCACTCGGATAGTAATCTATCCGAGTGCCTGGGGACCATTCAGGCTTGTTCGCATTTGTGTTCCTCACGTGTGCCCCAAAGAATGAGGTGATTTGGTAAAATGCTATGCCTAAGATTACTATCCGAGTGCCGGCGGTGGGGTGGTTCAAATAGCCTCGGCTATCACCTCATTATGTCCGGTCGTGATGGTCAAGTGGATTAAGGCGTCTTGTACATACCAGTTGCATGGCTCCTGGGAGTATGGGTTCGAGTCACTTCTGGGGTGTGAGTTTTCAGTTGCATATTGTCCTGGGGACCATTCAGGCTTGTTCGCATTTGTGTTCCTCACGTGTGCCCCAAAGAATGAGGTGATTTGGTAAAATGCTATGCCTAAGATTACTATCCGAGTGCCGGCGGTGGGGTGGTTCAAATAGCCTCGGCTATCACCTCATTATGTCCGGTCGTGATGGTCAAGTGGATTAATGCGTCTTGTACATACCAGTTGCGTGGCTCCTGGGAGTATGGGTTCGAGTCACTTCTGGGGTGTGAGTTTTCAGTTATATATATATATATATATATATATATATATATATATATATATATATATATATATATATATATATATAGTGTAATATATGTGTAATAGGTAATACATAATAAGAACATAATAAAGGTAACTGCATAATTCCTACTGGCCCATACGAGGCAGCTCCTATTTATAACCACCCAATCCCACTCATAATCATGTCCAACCCACGTTTGAAACAATCGAGGGACCCCACCTCCACCACGTTATGCAGTAATTGGTTCCACAAATCAACAACCCTGTTACCGAACCAGTATTTACCCAAGTCTCCTAAATCTAAATTTATTCAATATGTCCATTCATCCACTTGTAATCCTTTATTATGTCAACCCCAACTCTTTGCCTTTCCAGTGAATGCAATTTAAGCTTTGTTCATCTCTCTTCATATGACAGGTTTCTAATTTGGGGAATTGACTTTTGTCATCCTACGCTGGACACGTTCAAGGGAATTTATATCCATTCTATAGTACGGCGACCAAACCTGAACTGCATAATCAAAATAGGGCTTAACAGAACAAGGTGTATTGTTACTAACGCTTCGATTAATAAATCCCAGTGACCTATTTGCCATATTACGAACATTCATGCATTTAAATTTTGTTTTAAATCTTACTAGTAATAACTCCCAGATCCCTTATGCAATCCGACATCGCAATCTCAACACCATCTAACTCTTATCATCATTACCTAGCCTCAAAACTTAACGTTTATCAGCATTAAACTGCATCTGCCAATCTTTTGACCATTTCAAATCCCTATTTAGATAGACTTGAAGTGATAGTGAGTCTTCTGTGTCTATTTACCTCCCGATTTTTGTATCAGCAAATTTCCAAATGTTGCTACTCGAACCTGAATCTAAATCATTTATATCTATAATAAACAATAGAGGTGCCAGGACAGAGCTTTGAGATACTTCACTTACAACATTTTCCCACTCTGACTAAATCCCATTTATACTAACTCTCTGTTTCCTTTGGTATAGCCATACCCTAATCCAACTTAATATAGCACCGCCAATACCATGAGCCTCTATCTTTTTATTCAGTCTTACATGTGGCACTGTATCAAAACCTTTGCTAAAGTCAAAGTACACAACATCACAATCCTTACCACTATCGACTGCCTCAACTATGCTGGAATAAAATTATAGCAAATTTGTTAAACATGAACGGCAATTTGTAAAACCGTGTTGTGAAACATTTATTATGTTTTTCAAGTTGAAGACGAATTGTATTTGCAATTATCGATTCAAGTTACTTTCCCACAATAGGCGTTAGGCTAATTGACCGATAGTTTGACGCAAGTGATCTTTCTCCTTTCATAAGAATTTGTACCACATTAGCTACCTTCCATGACTCTGGCACTCTGCCTGACTATTGATTTATTAAATATGGTTGACAATGGCTCGTAAAGGTCCTCTTTGCATTCTTTAAGCACCCTGATTTTGATTGTTGGCGCCGGAGGCGGCTAGTTTATTGTGCACCCCATACCCATCCTGTGAGCGGTAGCGCAAAAAGCATTACAGAGGGCACAAAAGGTCTTTATCAGACCTCATCTTATATTATTACAAACAATTTCATATATCCTTCACACACCTTATAGTTACAATGTCAGCTAGTTACAGAGAAAGTACTATTTCAAGAGCTATATATTTACAGTAAGTCATCATACATTTTTGGTAGGTTTTATCGCTAATACATAATAGTTTGACCAATGGAGATAGAAATAGGGTAGCTTCTGTTTATTATTAGTCTTCACAATACACTACTTGTTTCTTCATTTCATATGTCGTTCATCTACTATAAGCGAAATATGGATACAGTGCATGGATTTCAGGTAATTTATCCATGGTAATAAGATAGGTTGCCATATCATACAGAATGAGCTTAGATTTATCTCTAAATGACTCAATTTTACTACAATCCAAGATATAGTGTTCGAATGTAATGCGGGGGGTAATGATATTGGACGAGTTAAGAGTGAGGAACTAATACAGAGATTCAGGACAGCCATTGAATTAGTTAGGAGCAAGGGAGGAATCCCAATCATATGTGGCATTCTTCCAAGAAAGGGAGTGGGAATGAATGGATGTCGAGGGCTCTTGGTGTAAATTGCCGGCTAGAAAGATATTGCAAATCAAATGCAATATCTTTCATAGACAACTGGGAACACTTCTATGGAAGAAATAAAATGTATGCTCAATGGGGTGCATCTATCGAGAGCTGGGGTTGTTGCTGTTGCGAACTCGTTGGAAGAAGTGGTTAGAGGTGTTTGGGTTTAAACTGTTAGTAGATAGAGGTATGGGAATTGATTTGGAGGAAGGTGGTAATAAAAGTATGTGTTTGTGGAAGAAAAGAATTGGCAAAATGATCAGGGAAAGAGAAGGGCCTTAAAATAACAATTCACTTAGCGTATATTACACTAACAGTAGAAGTGTAAGAAATAAAATTAACGAATTAAATGCTCTTGTCTGCACAGAAAAAATAGATATTATTGCACTTACCGAAACGTGGATGAATGTAGAAAATAGAAAACTATTAGCTGAATATCAAATAAATGGATTTAAACTATTTCACACAGATAGATATATTAGACGAGGAGGTGGAGTAGCCATATATGTTAGGGACAATTTGAAATGTAGTCTCAAAGAAGGAATCAAAACTGAGCCACACACAGAAACTATTTAGATAGAATTAAACGAAAAAGCAAATAATATTATAATAGGAGTTATATATAGGCCACCAAATTTAGACAAAATGGAAGCAAAACATCTATGGGATGAAATATCTAGGGCATCTAGATCTAACAGTATTTATGTCATGGGTGACTTTAATTTTAGTGGAATAAACTGGTTGAACAAAACAGGGAATAGTGAAGCAGAAGATTTTCTAGAATTAATTGACGATTGCTTTCTTACGCAACACATTAAGGAACCAACACGGGAAAATAATATTTTAGATTTAGTGTTAACTAACAGGGAAACACAAATTAATGACATCGAAATAGGGAGTGAGCTAGGGAACAGTGATCACAAAGAAATCAGATTTACCATAGAATGGAATAGACCTGTAGGAGAAAATTCTGTTAAAGTGCCAGATTTTCGAAAAGCTGATTTTAATAGCCTAAGATTTTTTTTGGGTCAAATTGATTGGAATGTCTTGGGTATGGGGTGTGGGCCGGTCTTGGAGCGAGACATGAACCCAGCGATAGGTGACGTAATTGGGGATTTCGATGTGGATTCAATATATAACTTATTTAAGAATATTCTAGGGAAAGGATAGGTCCATTAAAAACTGAGACAGGTCAAATAACAGACAGTGATGAAGAGATGTGTAATATTTTTAATAAATATTTTGTATCTGTATTTACTAAGGAGGAACTTAATAATATGTCTTCAGCCGAACAAGTCTATGTGGGTGGGGACGAGGACAGGTTGACGAGGTTGACCACCACAACAGACTACTAACCAGACCACCACCACAACAGACTACTAACCAGACCACCACCACAACAGACTACTAACCAGACCACCACCACCACCACAGACTACTAACCAGACCACCACCACCACCTCAGACTACTAACCAGACCACCACCACCACAGACTACTAACCAGACCACCACCACCACAGACTACTAACCAGACCACCACCACCACCACAGACTACTAACCAGACCACCACCACCACAGACTACTAACCAGACCACCACCACCACAGACTACTAACCAGCCACCACCACCACCACAGACTACTTAACCAGACTACCACCACCACCACAGACTACTAACCAGACCACCACCACTACCACAGACTACTAACCAGGCCACCACCTCCACAGACTTTTAACCAGACCACCACCACCACCACAGACTACTAACCAGACCACCACCACCACAGACTACTAACCAGACCACCACCACCACCACAGACAACTAACCAGACCACCACCACCACCACAGACTACTAACGAGACCCACCACCACAGACTACTAACCAGACCACCACCACCACCACAGACTACTAACCAGACCACCACCACCACAGACTACTAACCAGACCACCACCACCACCACAGACTACTAACCAGACCACCACCACCACAGACTACTAACCAGACACCACCACCACCACAGACTACTAACCAGAACCACCACCACCGCCACATACTACTAACCAGACCACCACCACCACCACAGACTACTAACCAGGCCACCACCACCACCACAGACTACTAACCAGACCACCACCACCACCACAGACTACTAATCAGGCCACCACCACCACAGACTATTTAACCAGACCACCACCACCACCACAGACTACTAACCAGACCACCACCACCACAGACTACTAACCAGACCACCACCACCACCACAGACTACTAACCAGACCACCACCACCACCACAGACTACTAACCAGACCACCACCACCACCACAGACTACTAACCAGACCACCACCACCACAGACTACTAACCAGACCACCACCACCACAGACTACTAACCAGACCACCACCACCACCACAGACTACTAACCAGGCCACCACCACCACCACAGACTACTAACCAGACCACCACCACCACCTCAGACTACTAACCAGACCACCACCACCACAGACTACTAACCAGACCACCACCACCACAGACTACTAACCAGACCACCACCACCACCACAGACTACTAACCAGACCACCACCACAGACTACTAACCAGACCACCACCACCACCACAGACTACTAACCAGACCACCACCACCACAGACTACTAACCAGACCACCACCACCACAGACTACTAACCAGACCACCACCACCACAGACTACTAACCAGACCACCACCACCACCACAGACTACTAACTAGACCACCACCACCACCACAGACTACTAACCAGACCACCACCACCACCACATACTACTAACCAGACCACCACCACAGACTACTTACCAGGCCACCACCACCCCCACAGACTACTAACCAGACCACCACCACCACCACAGACTACTAACCAGGCCACCACCACCACCACAGACTTTTAACCAGACCACCACCACCACCACAGACTACTAACCAGACCACCACCACCACAGACTACTAACCAGACCACCACCACCACCACAGACAACTAACCAGACCACCACCACCACCACAGACTACTAACGAGACCACCACCACCACAGACTACTAACCAGACCACCACCACCACCACAGACTACTAACCAGACCACCACCACCACAGACTACTAACCAGACCACCACCACCACCACAGACTACTAACCAGACCACCACCACCACAGACTACTAACCAGACCACCACCACCACCACAGACTACTAACCAGACCACCACCACCACCACATACTACTAACCAGACCACCACCACCACCACAGACTACTAACCAGACCACCACCACCACCACAGACTACTAACCAGGCCACCACCACCACCACAGACTACTAACCAGACCACCACCACCACCACAGACTACTAACCAGGCCACCACCACTACAGACTTTTAACCAGACCACCACCACCACCACAGACTACTAACCAGACCACCACCACCACAGACTACTAACCAGACCACCACCACCACCACAGACTACTAACCAGACCACCACCACCACCACAGACTACTAACCAGACCACCACCACCACCACAGACTACTAACCAGACCACCACCACCACAGACTACTAACCAGACCACCACCACCACCACCACAGACTACTAACCAGGCCACCACCACCACCACAGACTACTAACCAGACCACCACCACCACCTCAGACTACTAACCAGACCACCACCACCACAGACTACTAACCAGACCACCACCACCACAGACTACTAACCAGACCACCACCACCACCACAGACTACTAACCAGACCACCACCACCACCACAGACTACTAACGAGACCACCACCACCACAGACTACTAACCAGGCCACCACCACCACCACAGACTACTAACCAGACCACCACCACCACAGACTACTAACCAGACCACCACCACCACAGACTACTAACCAGACCACCACCACCACCACAGACTACTAACCAGACCACCACCACCACAGACTACTAACCAGACCACCACCACCACAGACTACTAACCAGACCACCACCACCACAGACTACTAACCAGACCACCACCACCACAGACTACTAACCAGACCACCACCACCACCACAGACTACTAACCAGGCCACCACCACCACCACAGACTACTAACCAGACACCACCACCACCACAGACTACTAACCAGACCACCACCACCACCACAGACTACTAACCAGACCACCACCACAGACTACTAACCAGACCACCACCACCACAGACTACTAACCAGACCACGACCACCACAGACTACTAACCAGACCACCACCACCACAGACTACTAACCAGACCACCACCACCACAGACTACTAACCAGACCACCACCACCACCACAGACTACTAACCAGACCACCACCACCACCACAGACTACTAACGAGACCACCACCACCACAGACTACTAACCAGACCACCACCACCACCACAGACTACTAACCAGGCCACCACCACCACCACAGACTACTAACCAGACCACCGCCACCACAGACTACTAACCAGACCACCACCACCACAGACTACTAACCAGACCACCACCACCACCACAGACTACTAACCAGACCACCACCACAGACTACTAACCAGACCACCACCACAGACTACTAACCAGGCCACCACCACCACAGACTACTAACCAGACCACCACCACCACAGACTACTACCCAGACCACCACCACCACCACAGACTACTAACCAGGCCACCACCACCACCACAGACTACTAACCAGACCACCACCACCACAGACTACTAACCAGACCACCACCACCACCACATACTACTAACCAGACCACCACCACAGACTACTAACCAGACCACCACCACCACAGACTACTAACCAGACCACCACCACCACAGACTACTAACCAGACCACCACCACCACCACAGACTACTAACCAGACCACCACCACCACAGACTACTAACCAGACCACCACCACCACCACAGACTACTAACCAGACCACCGCCACCACAGACTACTAACCAGACCACCACCACCACAGACTACTAACCAGACCACCACCACAGACTACTAACCAGACCACCACCACAGACTACTAACCAGACCACGACCACAGACTACTAACCAGACCACCACCACCACAGACTACTAACCAGACCACCACCACCACCACAGACTACTAACCAGACCACCACCACCACAGACTACTAACCAGACCACCACTACCACCACAGACTACTAACCAGACCACCACAGACTACTAACCAGACCACCACTACCACCACAGACTACTAACCAGACCACCACAGACTACTAACCAGACCACCACCACAGACTACTAACCAGACCACCACCACCACAGACTACTAACCAGACCACCACCACCACCACAGACTACTAACCAGACCTCCACCACCACAGACTACTAACCAGACCACCACCACCACAGTCTACTAACCAGACCACCACCACCACCACAGACTACTAACCAGACCACCACCACCACAGACTACTAACCAGACCACCACCACCACCACAGACTACTAACCAGACCTCCACCACCACAGACTACTAACCAGACCACCACCACCACAGTCTACTAACCAGACCACCACCACCACCACAGACTACTAACCAGACCACCACCACCACAGAGTACTAACCAGACCACCACCACCACAGACTACTAACCAGACCACCACCACCACCACAGACTACTAACCAGACCACCGCCACCACAGACTACTAACCAGACCACCACCACCACAGACTGTGGGATATTTGGGCTTGATTCTGATTAATTAATAATTAAAATAGTAAATTAAATTACGAAGGACCACCCGCTTTTAAAGTAAAGAGGGAAACTGAGAATTTCAGATCATTAGATAAAATTCTAGAGAAAACCAGTGACTATGGATATGACTAGAAAGTATGATCAGAAGAATAATTAATGGGCTGTATTATTAAAGAAACAAACCTCAAACACCTACATTGGGGGGTTATTACTGGAGGTCAGTACGTCCAGGAATCAGTGTGGTTCGTTCACTAATTCAATTAATAATAATCTAATCCTATAAATAATGCTGAATATAATATTATCCATACAAAGAAGAACATGAATATGAGCATAGTAATGAGTTACACTAAATCACACATTATGTTGAAACATTCTGAATGTATCAAATTGCTAGAATATGGAAAAAAAGAAATAAGCCTTAGCTTGTAGTAGATTCCTTTAGATAACCCTGGAAGTCCTCTTAATCTCCAAGTCTGGTACACTGACGAATAGCACGGTTAACATGGAGAAGACAGCGTGAGGAATTCGTCTCTCGAGCTGCAAGATAAATAACTACCAGTAGCAATTGATTTAACTACTCAATTCATATTCAAGATTATTGATATCTACAGATGGAATTCTAATCACCTGTTATTAGGTGTTATCTCGCCGCGTGACGCGCAATCACCCCGCTATTATTAAACCTGTAAATGATGCATCAAATAAAGGGTACTTAGCTGTGGGCACTGTATAAGTATTAAGATTGCCGTAATTTCGCATCCCAGGCTCCGGTGAACCTATCCTGGATTGATGCGTTTCAAGCTGGCTGATCACGTGTCGTCAGGAACCAAGTCTAGGGTCCCTCTTTTAACACCAGCACTAGTTGAAGATATTATCTGCAAGGTCGTTCACGCCTCACAGTGGCGGCTTTCATCTGCGGATGAATAACACCTGCCCGATTTGCTGGGCAATGGCGTCGTTTTTGAGTACGGTAAGTACAGTTCTGCCTCCTTCCGGCTCTGCACGTGTCCGCGTACCGACTGAGGATGGCGTCCCCCAACCCACGCCGAGTCGACGTTCATGACACAAATAATTGTCTTGAACATTAATATTTCTCGCATTCGCGCTTGAAACTCTAAAGACTGGACGGGTTTATTATTTAGAGGAACGAAATATTATTTAACTATTTAAGAATAGTAAATATATAAGGGAGAGGAATTAATGTCTCCCCATGGCATTCATTGATGACGTTAACACTATCGCGAGGTAGACGGTATAATTCTAACGCTCTATTCGGCTTTTAGTTAGAGAACAATTCGTCTGCAATCAGTTGTCATACAGAATGCTTTAATTATGGAGAATCGTATTTAATTTTCACACAAATTAAATATAATGTGTTTTACTGTAAAGAAATCTGACGCAATACTGGCGTCAGGTGACGTGAGAATTCTAGCCTAATGCACAGATGAATTATTAGTACATGAGAATTCTACGAGTTGTTAATTTTACTTACTACAATATTAAGTATGGTTAGTAATAAGTAATGAGAATACAACAATGCTGTATTCGATGTTGGAAATATCCAACACAGACTACTAACCAGACCACCACCACAGACTACTAACCAGACCACCACCACAGACTACTAACCAGACCACCACCACAGACTACTAACCAGACCACCACCACCACAGACTACTAACCAGACCACCACCACCACCACAGACTACTAACCAGGCCACCACCACCACAGACTACTAACCAGACCACCACCACCACAGACTACTAACCAGACCACCACCACCACCACAGACTACTAACCAGACCACCACCACCACAGACTACTAACCAGACCACCACCACCACCACAGACTACTAACCAGACCACCACCACCACCACAGACTACTAACCAGACCACCACCACCACCACAGACTACTAACCAGGCCACCACCACCACAGACTACTAACCAGACCACCACCACCACAGACTACTAACCAGACCACCACCACCACAGACTACTAACCAGACCACCACCACCACCACAGACTACTAACCAGACCACCACCACAGACTACTAACCAGACCACCACCACCACAGACTACTAACCAGACCACCACCACAGACTACTAACCAGACCACCACCACCACAGACTACTAACCAGACCACCACCACCACAGACTACTAACCAGACCACCACCACCACCACAGACTACTAACCAGACCACCACCACAGACTACTAACCAGACCACCACCACCACCACAGACTATTAACCAGACCACCACCACCACAGACTACTAACCAGACCACCACAACAGACTACTAACCAGACCACCACCACCACAGACTACTACCCAGACCACCACCACCACCACATACTACTAACCAGACCACCACCACAACAGACTACTAACCAGACCACCACCACCACAGACTACTAACCAGACTACCAATACCAGCTGCAGCTATTGGCCCATACGAGGCAGCTGCTATCGGCCCATACGAGGCAGCTGCTATTGGCCCATACGAGGCAGCTGCTATTGGCTCATACGAGGCAGCTGCTATTGGCCCATACGATAACAGCTGTTATTGGCTCATACGAGGCAGCTGCTATTGGCTCATACCAGGCAACTGCTATTAAGAACATAAGAACAAAGGTAACTGCAGAAGGCCTATTGGCCCATACGAGGCAGCTCCTATTCTATAACCACCCAATCCCACTCATATACTTGTCCAACCCGTGCTTGAAACAATCGAGGGACCCCACCTCCACAATGTTACGCGGCAATTGGTTCCACAAATCAACAACCCTGTTACTGAACCAGTATTTACCCAAGTCTTTCCTAAATCTAAACTTATCCAATTTATATCCATTGTTTCGTGTTCTGTCCTGTGTTGATACTTTTAATACCCTATTAATATCCCCCCGGTTATGTCCATTCATCCACTTGTAAACCTCTATCATGTCACCCCTAACTCTTCGCCTTTCCAGTGAATGCAACTTAAGCTTTGTTAATCTTTCTTCATATGAAAGATTTCTAATTTGGGGAATTAACTTAGTCATCCTACGCTGGACACGTTCAAGTGAATTTATATCCATTCTATAATATGGCGACCAAAACTGAACTGCATAATCTAAATGGGGCCTAACTAGAGCAAGATATAGCTTGAGAACCACACCAGGTGTCTTGTTACTAACGCTGCGATTAATAAATCCAAGTGTCCGATTTGCCTTATTACGAACATTTATGCATTGATCCTTTTGTTTTAAATTCTTACTAATCATAACTCCCAGATCCCTTTCGCAATCCGACTTCGCAATCACAACACCATCTAGCTCGTATCTTGTAACTCTATCATCATTACCTAACCTCAGAACTTTACATTTATCAGCATTAAACTGCATCTGCCAATCCTTTGACCATTTCAAAACCCTATCTAGATCAACTTGAAGTGATAGTGAGTCCTCCTCCGAATTAATTTCCCTACCGATTTTCGTATCATCGGCAAATTTGCAAATGTTGCTACTCAAACCTGAATCTAAATCATTTATATATATTATAAACAACAGAGGTCCCAGGACAGAGCCTTGAGGCACTCCACTTACAACATTTTCCCACTCTGACTTGATTCCATTTATACTAACTCTCTGTTTCCTTTGGTATAGCCATGCCCTAATCCAGCTTAATATAGCACCCCCAATACCATGAGACTCTATTTTTTTAATCAGTCTTTCATGTGGCACTGTATCAAAAGCTTTGCTAAAGTCAAGGTATACAACATCGCAATCCTTACCACTATCAACTGCCTCAACTATGCTAGAATAAAAAGATAACAAATTTGTTAAACATGAACGGCCATTTATAAAACCATGTTGCGACTCAATTATTAATTTATGTTTTTCAAGATGAAGACGAATTTTATTTGCTATTATAGATTCGAGTAACTTTCCCACAATAGACGTTAGGCTAATTGGTCGATAGTTAGACGCAAGTGATCTATCTCCTTTCTTAAAAACTGGTATCACATTAGCAACTTTCCAAAACTCTGGCACTCTGCCTGACTCTATTGATTTATTAAATATGGTTGACAGTGGGTCACAAAGCTCCTCTTTGCATTCTTTAAGCACCCTAGCAAACACTTCATCCGGCCCTGGGGATTTGTTTGGTTTGAGTTTTACTATTTGTTTAAGAACATCCTCCCTGGTAACTGCTAAACTCGTCAACCTGTCCTCGTCCCCACCCACATAGACTTGTTCGGCTGAAGGCATATTGTTAAGTTCCTCTTTAGTAAATACAGATACAAAATATTTATTAAAAATACTACTCATCTCTTCATCACTATCTGTTATTTGACCTGTCTCAGTTTTTAATGGACCTATCCTTTCCCTAGTCTTAGTACGATATAACTGAAAAAACCCTTTAGGATTTGTCTTTGCTTGCCCTGCTATGCGAACTTCATAGTTTCTTTTTGCTTTCCTTATCTCTTTTTTAACATTTCTAACCAGTTGTACGAATTCCTGTTCTAAAGTGACCTCCCCATTTTTAATCCTTTTGTACCAAGCTCTCTTTTTACCTATAAGGTTCTTCAAATTCTTTGTTATCCACTTTGGGTCATTAGTATACGATCTATTCAATTTGTATGGTATACTACGTTCCTGTGCTTTGTTTAGAATATTCTTAAATAAGTTATATATTGAATCCACATCGAAATCCCCATTTAAGTCACCTATCGCTGGGTTCATGTCTCGCTCCAAGACCGGCCCACACCCCATACCCAAGCCTTTCCAATCAATTTGACCCAAAAAATTTCTTAGGCTATTAAAATCAGCTTTTCGAAAATCTGGCACTTTAACAGAATTTTCTCCTACTGGTCTATTCCATTCTATGCTAAATCTGATTTCTTTGTGATCACTGCTCCCTAGCTCACTCCCTATTTCGATGTCATTAATTTGCGTTTCCCTGTTAGTTAACACTAAATCTAAAATATTATTTTCCCGTGTTGGTTCCTTAATGTGTTGCGTAAGAAAGCAATCGTCAATTAATTCTAGAAAATCTTCTGCTTCACTATTCCCTGTTTTGTTCAACCAGTTTATTCCGCTAAAATTAAAGTCACCCATGACATAAATACTGTTAGATCTAGATGCTCTAGATATTTCATCCCATAGATGCTTTGCTTCCATTCTGTCTAAATTTGGTGGCCTATATATTACTCCTATTATAATATTATTAGCTTTTTCGTTTAATTCAATCCAAATAGTTTCTGTGTGTGGCTCTGTTTTGATTCCCTCTTTGAGACTACATTTCAAATTGTCCCTAACATATATGGCTACTCCCCCTCCTCGTCTAATATATCTATCTGTGTGAAATAGTTTAAATCCATATATTTGATATTCAGCTAATAGTTCTCTATTTTCTACATTCATCCACGTTTCGGTAAGTGCAATAATATCTATTTTTTCTGTGCAGACAAGAGCATTTAATTCGTTAATTTTATTTCTTAGACTTCTACTGTTAGTGTAATATACCGTAAGTGAATTGTTATTTTGCGGACCTTCTCTTTCCCTGATCGTTTTGCCAATTCCTTTCTCCCACAAACACATACTTTTATTACCTCCTTCCTCCAAATCAATTCCCATACCTCTATCTACTAACAGTTTAAACCCAAACAAACACCTCTAACCACTTCTTCTAGCGAGTTCGCAACAGCAACAACCCCAGCTCTCGATAGATGCACCCCATCACGAGCATACATTTCATTTCTTCCATAGAAGTGTTCCCAGTTGTCTATGAAAGATATTGCATTTGATTTGCAATATCTTTCCAGCCGGCAATTGACACCAAGTGCCCTCGATATCCATTCATTTCCCACTCCCTTTCTTGGAAGAATGCCACATATGATCGGGATTCCTCCCTTGCTCCTAACTAACTCTATGGCTGTTTTATACCTCTGAATCAGTTCCTCACTCCTGACTCGACCAACATCATTTCCTCCCACGCTAATGCAAATAATGGGTTTGTTCCCATTTCCAGCCATAATATCATTCATGTTGTTTATAATATCACCAATGCCAGCTCCGGGATAGCAAACCCTTAACCTGTTCCCCCTATCTCTAGCACAAAACGTTCTATCCAAATACCTTATCTGGGAATCTCCCACAACTAATGTTTGCTTAGGTACTTCCTTTACTTTCTGAGGGGCCTGCGCTTCCTTTCTCTTCGTTGCTTTCCCTCAACGGATAGGGTATGGGCCAATAGGGTCTCGTATGGACCCTATTGGCCCATACGAGACAGCTGCTATCGGCCCATACGAGACAGCTGCTATTGGCCCATTCGAGGCAGCTGCTATTGGCTCATACGAGGCAGCTGCTATTGGCCCATACGATAGCAGCTGCTATTGGCTCATACCAGGCAGCTGCTATTGGCTCATACGAGGCAGCTGCTATTGGCCCATACGAGGCAGCTGTTATTGGCTCATACGAGGCAGCTGCTATTGGCCATACGAGGCAGCTGCTATTGGCCATACGAGGAAGCTGCTATTGGCCCATACGAGGCAGCTGCTATTGGCCCATACGAGGCAGCTGCTATTGCCTATTGGCCCATACGAGGCGACTGTTATTGGCCCATACGAGACAGCTGCTATCGGCCCATACGAGGCAGCTGCTATTGGCCCGTTCGAGGCAGCTGCTATTGGCCCATACGAGGCAGCTGCTATTGCTATTTGTTTGGTCTGAGTTAAAATATTTGTTTAATTACATTCTGGTAACTGCTAAACTAGTCAACCTGTCCTCGTCCCCACCTCACAGACTTGTTCGGCTCAAGGCATATTGTTAAGTTCCTCTTCAGTAAATACAGAGATAAAGTATTTATTAAAAATACTACTCATGTCTTCGTCATTATCCGTTATCTGACCTGTCTCAGTTTTTAATGGACCTATCCTTTCCCTAATCTTTGATATAACTGAAAAATCCCTTTAGGATTTGTCTTTGATTGCCCTGCTATGCGAACTTCATAGTTTCTTTTTGCCCTCCTTTTCTCTCTTTTTTTAATATTTCTAACCTTTGTATGAATTTCTGTTCTAAACTGACTTCCTCATTCTTAGTCCTTTTGTACCACGCTCTTTCTACCTATAAGGTTCTTCAGATCCTTTGTTATCCATTGCGGGTCATTAGTATTCGATCTATTCAGTTGTGTATTGTATACTACTTTCCTGTGAAATCTAGTGAGTAGTAGAGATGAAGATAGTGAGTAGTGAAGATGAAGTTCTTATATAGTTGAGGCAGTTGCCACATGAAAGACTGATTAAAAAGATAGAGGCCCATGGTATTGGAGTTGCTATATTAAAAATTGGGGTGCTATAGAAAGGCGAAGAATAAGGGGTGACATGATAGAGGTGTACAAGTGGATGAATGGGCATAACAAAGGGGATATTAATAGGGTATTAAAAGTATCAACACAAGACAACACGAAACAGTGGATATATATATTGGATGAGTTTACATTTAAGAAAGACCTGGCTAAATACTGGTTCGGTAACAGGGTTGTTGATTTGTGGAACCAATTATCGCTTAACGTGTTGGAGGTGGGGTGTAAGATTTTCTTCCTCAAAGATTTCCTTGTCACCTCTCACCTTCTCCTCACCTCTCTTTAGACTATATATAGACTTTGTTTCCTTCTTTCATCACAATCGACTTGAGAACGGTACAGGACAGACCAAACCTTTGTCGTTCCTTCACTGTCTACTGTGTGGTTTGGTCAACTCTGGTCCATCTTGACTAATATTTGTTATCTAGGATATTAATATCAGGTTAACGGGACTAGCCAGTGGCTTACAAGAAGTTAACGGGTCAGAGGCTTACCAAGAGTCAAGATGAAACTTCTCGGTTCAGGGACGTATGGGACGGTGTCCCTCATGGACTGGGACGGTCAGTCAGCAGCGCTGAAAGTAGCAAAATCTTCAGAGTTTTCTGAGATGTTTGAAAGAGAAGGTAACGTGCTCTCGTTACTGAATGGTGCAGGAGGCGCCCCTTTGTTGTTGCATAGGTCAGTGAATCCACCATCACTTGTGACCACCTATAAAGGCAACCAGACCCTACTTGATGTCTTGAGAAATCCACAGTATGACCTACTTGACGTAGGACTTCAGGTTGGTATAAAGCTAAATGAGATCCATGAAGCCGGCTTAGTACACAATGATATAAAGTGTGATAACATCATGATCCAAGGTCCGCCTCACAAACCAAACATTAGCATAATAGATTTTGGTTTTGCGTCCAAAAACAAGGTCAAAATTTTCCTTGAGGGACACCCTTGTATTCATACAACATATGCCCCCGAAGTCCTTCAGAAAAAGGAAAGTACTTTTGCCTCAGACGTATATTCTTATGGGAAATTAATGTTGGAGATAACGAAGCTGTTACCCAAGCAACACCCGTCCCTCGATAAGTTGCTTCGCGAAGCAACACACAAGACCCCAAGGAGGCGCCCAACCCTTCCTATTTTCCTGCGACGCTTAAGGGAATCCATTGACAAAATTTCTACGAAACCGGAAAGTCCCCCAAAAGCAGGCTACTAGTGCGACATCTGAGAGTGTAAACATCCAACACGGCGAGAAAATGAGACAACGCCGGACAAAACGCGGAGCCCAAGAGGAATCGGCGCACCTTTTAAGTATTATATTCTTGGAATTTATTGCATTTATTAATAAAGTATATCAGTTTTAATTTGTTTTTACTATACTACTACGTTTAATAATGTGTGTGTGTGTTATGGATGGGAGGGGGGTGTAATATATGTGTAATAGGCAATACATAATAAGAACATAAGAATAAAAGAAACTGCAGAAGGCCAATTGGCCCATACGAGGCAGCTCCTATTTATAACTATCCAATTCCGCTCATAAACATGTCCAACCCACGTTTGAAGCAATCGGAGGACCACACCTCCACCACGTTACGCAGTAATTGGTTCCACAAATCAACAACCCTGTTACCAAACCAGTATTTACCCAGGTCGTTCTTAAATCTAAACATTGTTTTGTGTTCTGTATTGTGTTGATACTTTTAATATCCCCATTGTTATGACCATTCATCCACCTGTACACCTCTATCATGTCACCCCTAACTCTTTGTCTTTCTATAGCAAAGACCTTATTTTTTAATATAGAACCCCAAATTTTAAATGTAGCAACTCCAATACCATGAGCCTCTATATTTTTAATCAGTCTTTCATGTAGCACTATCAAAAGCTTTGATAAAGTCAAGGAACACAACATCACAAACCTTATCACTATCTTCATTCTTCCTAGTTGTTGTTCTTAGTAACAAGACACCTGGTGGTGTTCTTTAGCTATATCTTGCTCTGTTAGGCCCCATTTAGATTATGCAGTTTAGTTTTGGTCGCCGTACAATGGAATATATATAAATTCACTTGAACGTGTCCAGCGTAGGATGACAAAGTTAATTCCCCAAATCTTTCATATGAAGAAAGATTAACAAAGCTTAAATTGCATTCGAAGAGTTGGGTGTCATCTAGGATATTATAGCAGGTTATCATCTACGATATTATAGTAGGTTATCATCTAGGATATTATAGTAGGTTATCATCTAGGATATTATAGTAGGTTATCATCTAGGATATTATAGCAGGTTATGATCTAGGTTGTCATCTAGGACATTATAGCAGGTTTCATCTAGGATATTATAGCAGGTTCTCATCTAGGATATTATTGCAGGTTATTGTCTAGGATATTATTGCAGGTTATCATCTAGGTTGTCATCTAGGATATTATAGCAAGTTGTCATCTAGGATATTATAACAAGTTGTCATCTAGGATATTATAGCAGGTTATCATCTAGGATATTATAGCAGGTTGTCATCTAGGATATTATAGCAGGTTCTCATCTAGGATATTATAGCAGGTTGTCATCTAGGATATTATAGCAGGTTATCGTCTAGGATATTATTCCAGGTTATCATCTAGGATATTATTGCACGTTCTCATCATAGTTATCATCTAGAATATTATAGCAGGTTATCATTTAGGTTGGCATCTTGGATATTATAGCAGGTTGTCATCTAGGATAATATAGCAGGTTATCATTTATGTTGTCATCTAGGATATTATAGCAGGTTATCATCTAGGATATTATACCAGGTTATCATCTAGGATATTATAGCAGGTTGTCATCTAGGATATTATAGCAGGTTATCATCTAGGATATTATAGCAGGTTGTCATCTAGGATATTATAGCAGGTTGTCATCTAGGATATTATAGCAGATTGGCATCAAGGATATTATAGCAGGTTGGCATCAAGGATATTATAGCAGGTTGTCATCTAGGATATTATAGCAGGTTGTCATCTAGGATATTATAGCAGGTTGTCATCTAGGATATTATAGCAGGTTGTCATCTAGGATATCATAGCAGGTTATCATCCAGGATATCATAGCAGGTTATCATCTAGGATATTATAGCAGGTTATCGTCTAGGATATTATAGCAGGTTATCTAGGATATTATAGCAGGTTGTCATCTAGGATATTACAACAGGTTATCTAGGATATTATAGCAGGTTGTCATCTGGGATATTATAGCAGGTTATCATCTAGTATATTACAGCAGGTTGTCATCTAGGATATTATAGCAGGTTGTAATCTAGGATATTACAGCAGGTTTTCATCTAGGATATTATAGCAGGTTGTCATCTAGGATATTCTAGCAGGTTATCATCTAGGATATTATAGCAGGTTGTCATCTAGGATATTCTAGCAGGTTGTCATCTAGGATATTATAGCAGGTTGACATCTAGGATATTATAGCAGGTTGTTATCTAGGATATTATGGCAGGTTGTCATCTAGGATATTATTGCAGGGTGTCATCTAGGATGTTATAGCTGGGTGTCATCTAGGATATTATAGCAGGTTGTTATCTAGGATATTATAGCAGGTTAACAGAGTAGTCCTCGATCGCTTGGCCCCCCCCCCACTCCCTTTGGTTTGGCGCTTTCCCCTGATAGTTCCTTTCCCTTCCCCCCTCTCCTCTTTCATATAATATATTAAGGAGTAATGAAACTACTGTTTTGTATAAGTAAATTTTTGTTATTAACACATTAGGTACATCTGCATTTGTGAGTTACCCTAGACTACATGAAGGGGAGTACAGTGTCAAATGTTAGCTTCGTGTTAAACATCCTTATCACACAGGATGGTTAGTCATTCAGGGTCATATGTTCAATAGCCTGCACTGGCAAACTTTGAGTGCAATATGAGCATATCTTCAAAAACACGAGAGAGAATAAAGTAATTGCAAAGCTCCAGGTACCTCATGCCAACTGGTCTGAAAGGTCTAATAACTGGGCATTCGGTGATGTAGTGTGGGAGATCATGCAGCAGTTCCTGCTCACCTAGAGTTTGCACCTAGAGTGCTCAGGATTGGGAGGTCCGTCACCTGTAGCCACCTGCCACAGGTAACGGTAGCCACCTGCCACAGGGAACGGTAGCCACCTGCCACAGGTAACGGTAGCCACCTGCCACTGGTAACGGTAGCCACCTGCCACTGGTAACGGTAGCCACCTGCCACACGTAACGGTAGCCACCTGCCAAAGGGAACGGTAGCCACCTGCCACAGGTAACGGTAGCCACCTGCCACAGGTTACGGTCGCCACCTGCCACAGGTAACGGTAGCCACCTGCCACAGGTAACGGTAGCCACCTGCCACAGGTAACGGTAACCCAACCTGATCCTGACAACCACTGTCTCGCACAGTCTGGTGGACGTTTTGTGCTGCCCATAAATATAGGTTTCAGATCTGAACAAATCAGGCGGGACCAAAGAGCCAAAGCTCAACCCCGCAATCACAACTACGTGAGTACAGAGACAGGGAAGCATACATGCATGCAGACAGAGAGACAGGGAAGCATACATGCATGTAGACAGAGACAGGGAAGCATACATGTATGTAGACAGAGGCAGGGAAGGAGTCATTAATGCCAGTAAACAGACGGGTAGGGATGGAAGCATGGAGACGGGCAAGCCTTGTGGGAGAGGATCATTCATTGATATTATTGGAATGGAGCGGGAAGAGGAATATGTTGGGGGAGGGGGGTAATAGGGGCTCTCCTCCCCTACTTCTTTGTTATTGTTGGGGATACCTGTTGGGGTTATTGTTGTTGGGGACTCGTTGGAACCTGTGGTTGGAGGCGTTCGTTTGGGTTTAAACTGTTAGTAGATAGTGGTATGGGAATTGTTATGGAGGAAGGAGGTAATAAAAGTATGTGGGAGAAACAACTTGGCAAATAATATATATATATATATATATATATATATATATATATATATATATATATATATATATATATATATATATATATGTATATATATATATATATATATATATATATATATATATATATATATATATATATATATATATATATATATATATATATATATATATATATATATATGCGAACAAGCCTGAATGGTCCCCAGGACAATATGCAACTGAAAACTCACACCCCAGAAGTGACTCGAACCCATACTCCCAGGAGCCACGCAACTGGTATGTACAAGACGCCTTAATCCACTTGACCATCACGACCGGACATAATGAGGTGATAGCCGAGGCTATTTGAACCACCCCACCGCCGGCACTCGGATAGTAATCTTAGGCATAGCATTTTACCAAATCACCTCATTCTTTGGGGCACACGTGAGGAACACAAATGCGAACAAGCCTGAATGGTCCCAAGGACAATATGCAACTGAAAACTCACACCCCAGAAGTGACTCGAACCCATACTCCCAGGAGCCACGCAACTGGTATGTACAAGACGCCTTAATCCACTTGACCATCACGACCGGACATAATGAGGTGATAGCCGAGGCTATTTGAACCACCCCACCGCCGGCACTCGGATAGTAATCTATCCGAGTGCCTGGGGACCATTCAGGCTTGTTCGCATTTGTGTTCCTCACGTGTGCCCCAAAGAATGAGGTGATTTGGTAAAATGCTATGCCTAAGATTACTATCCGAGTGCCGGCGGTGGGGTGGTTCAAATAGCCTCGGCTATCACCTCATTATGTCCGGTCGTGATGGTCAAGTGGATTAAGGCGTCTTGTACATACCAGTTGCGTGGCTCCTGGGAGTATGGGTTCGAGTCACTTCTGGGGTGTGAGTTTTCAGTTGCATATTGTCCTGGGGACCATTCAGGCTTGTTCGCATTTGTGTTCCTCATGTGTGCCCCAAAGAATGAGGTGATTTGGTAAAATGCTATGCCTAAGATTACTATCCGAGTGCCGGCGGTGGGGTGGTTCAAATAGCCTCGGCTATCACCTCATTATGTCCGGTCGTGATGGTCAAGTGGATTAAGGCGTCTTGTACATACCAGTTGCGTGGCTCCTGGGAGTATGGGTTCGAGTCACTTCTGGGGTGTGAGTTTTCAGTTGCATATTGTCCTGGGGACCATTCAGGCTTGTTCGCATTTGTGTTCCTCACGTGTGCCCCAAAGAATGAGGTGATTTGGTAAAATGCTATGCCTAAGATTACTATCCGAGTGCCGGCGGTGGGGTGGTTCAAATAGCCTCGGCTATCACCTCATTATGTCCGGTCGTGATGGTCAAGTGGATTAAGGCGTCTTGTACATACCAGTTGCGTGGCTCCTGGGAGTATGGGTTCGAGTCACTTCTGGGGTGTGAGTTTTCAGTTGCATATTGTCCTGGGGACCATTCAGGCTTGTTCGCATTTGTGTTCCTCACGTGTGCCCCAAAGAATGAGGTGATTTGGTAAAATGCTATGCCTAAGATTACTATCCGAGTGCCGGCGGTGGGGTGGTTCAAATAGCCTCGGCTATCACCTCATTATGTCCGGTCGTGATGGTCAAGTGGATTAAGGCGTCGTGTACATACCAGTTGCGTGGCTCCTGGGAGTATGGGTTCGAGTCACTTCTGGGGTGTGAGTTTTCAGTTGCATATTGTCCTGGGGACCATTCAGGCTTGTTCGCATTTGTGTTCCTCACGTGTGCCCCAAAGAATGAGGTGATTTGGTAAAATGCTATGCCTAAGATTACTATCCGAGTGCCGGCGGTGGGGTGGTTCAAGTAGCCTCGGCTATCACCTCATTATGTCCGGTCGTGATGGTCAAGTGGATTAAGGCGTCTTGTACATACCAGTTGCGTGGCTCCTGGGAGTATGGGTTCGAGTCACTTCTGGGGTGTGAGTTTTCAGTTATATATATATATATATATATATATATATATATATATATATATATATATATATATAGGGTGTAATATATGTGTAATGGGTAATACATAATAAGAACATAATAAAGGTAACTGCATAATTCCTACTGGCCCATACGAGGCAGCTCCTATTTATAACCACCCAATCCCACTCATAATCATGTCCAACCCACGTTTGAAACAATCGAGGGACCCCACCTCCACCACGTTATGCAGTAATTGGTTCCACAAATCAACAACCCTGTTACCGAACCAGTATTTACCCAAGTCTCCTAAATCTAAATTTATTCAATATGTCCATTCATCCACTTGTAATCCTTTATTATGTCAACCCCAACTCTTTGCCTTTCCAGTGAATGCAATTTAAGCTTTGTTCATCTCTCTTCATATGACAGGTTTCTAATTTGGGGAATTGACTTTTGTCATCCTACGCTGGACACGTTCAAGGGAATTTATATCCATTCTATAGTACGGCGACCAAACCTGAACTGCATAATCAAAATAGGGCCTAACAGAACAAGGTGTATTGTTACTAACGCTTCGATTAATAAATCACAGTGACCTATTTGCCATATTACGAACATTCATGCATTTAAATTTTGTTTTAAATCTTACTAGTCATAACTCCCAGATCCCTTATGCAATCCGACATCGCAATCTCAACACCATCTAACTCTTATCATCATTACCTAGCCTCAAAACTTAACGTTTATCAGCATTAAACTGCATCTGCCAATCTTTTGACCATTTCAAATCCCTATTTAGATAGACTTGAAGTGATAGTGAGTCTTCTGTGTCTATTTACCTCCCGATTTTTGTATCAGCAAATTTCCAAATGTTGCTACTCGAACCTGAATCTAAATCATTTATATCTATAATAAACAATAGAGGTGCCAGGACAGAGCTTTGAGATACTTCACTTACAACATTTTCCCACTCTGACTAAATCCCATTTATACTAACTCTCTGTTTCCTTTGGTATAGCCATACCCTAATCCAACTTAATATAGCACCGCCAATACCATGAGCCTCTATCTTTTTATTCAGTCTTACATGTGGCACTGTATCAAAACCTTTGCTAAAGTCAAAGTACACAACATCACAATCCTTACCACTATCAACTGCCTCAACTATGCTGGAATAAAATTATAGCAAATTTGTTAAACATGAACGGCAATTTGTAAAACCGTGTTGTGAAACATTTATTATGTTTTTCAAGTTGAAGACGAATTGTATTTGCAATTATCGATTCAAGTTACTTTCCCACAATAGGCGTTAGGCTAATTGACCGATAGTTTGACGCAAGTGATCTTTCTCCTTTCTTAAGAATTTGTACCACATTAGCTACCTTCCATGACTCTGGCACTCTGCCTGACTATTGATTTATTAAATATGGTTGACAATGGCTTGCAAAGGTCCTCTTTGCATTCTTTAAGAGCCCCTGATTTTGATTGTTGGCGCCGGAGGCGGCTAGTTTATTGTGCACCCCATACCCATCCTGTGAGCGGTAGCGCAAAAAGCATTACAGAGGGCACAAAAGGTCTTTATCAGACCTCATCTTATATTATTACAAACAATTTCATATATCCTTCACACCTTATAGTTACAATGTCAGCTAGTTACAGAGAAAGTACTATTTCAAGAGCTATATATTTACAGAAAGTCATCATACATTAATGGTAGGTTTTATCGCTAATACATAATAGTTTGACCAATGGAGATAGAAATAGGGTAGCTTCTGTTTATTATTAGTCTTCACAATACACTACTTGTTTCTTCATTTCATATGTCGTTTATCTACTATAAGCGAAATATGGATACAGTGCATGGATTTCAGGTAATTTATCCATGGTAATAAGATAGGTTGCCATATCATACAGAATGAGCTTAGATTTATCTCTAAATGACTCAATTTTACTACAATCCAAGATATAGTGTTCGAATGTAATGCGGGGGGTAATGATGTTGGACGAGTTAAGAGTGAGGAACTAATACAGAGATTCAGGACAGCCATTGAATTAGTTAGGAGCAAGGGAGGAATCCCAATCATATGTGGCATTCTTCCAAGAAAGGGAGTGGGAATGAATGGATGTCGAGGGCTCTTGGTGTAAATTGCCGGCTAGAAAGATATTGCAAATCAAATGCAATATCTTTCATAGACAACTGGGAACACTTCTATGGAAGAAATAAAATGTATGCTCGTGATGGGGTGCATCTATCGAGAGCTGGGGTTGTTGCTGTTGCGAACTCGTTGGAAGAAGTGGTTAGAGGTGTTTGGGTTTAAACTGTTAGTAGATAGAGGTATGGGAATTGATTTGGAGGAAGGTGGTAATAAAAGTATGTGTTTGTGGAAGAAAAGAATTGGCAAAATGATCAGGGAAAGAGAAGGGCCTCAAAATAACAATTCACTTAGCGTATATTACACTAACAGTAGAAGTCTAAGAAATAAAATTAACGAATTAAATGCTCTTGTCTGCACAGAAAAAATAGATATTATTGCACTTACCGAAACGTGGATGAATGTAGAAAATAGAAAACTATTAGCTGAATATCAAATAAATGGATTTAAACTATTTCACACAGATAGATATATTAGACGAGGAGGTGGAGTAGCCATATATGTTAGGGACAATTTGAAATGTAGTCTCAAAGAAGGAATCAAAACTGAGCCACACACAGAAACTATTTAGATAGAATTAAACGAAAAAGCAAATAATATTATAATAGGAGTTATATATAGGCCACCAAATTTAGACAGAATGGAAGCAAAACATCTATGGGATGAAATATCTAGGGCATCTAGATCTAACAGTATTTATGTCATGGGTGACTTTAATTTTAGTGGAATAAACTGGTTGAACAAAACAGGGAATAGTGAAGCAGAAGATTTTCTAGAATTAATTGACGATTGCTTTCTTACGCAACACATTAAGGAACCAACACGGGAAAATAATATTTTAGATTTAGTGTTAACTAACAGGGAAACACAAATTAATGACATCGAAATAGGGAGTGAGCTAGGGAACAGTGATCACAAAGAAATCAGATTTACCATAGAATGGAATAGACCTGTAGGAGAAAATTCTGTTAAAGTGCCAGATTTTCGAAAAGCTGATTTTAATAGCCTAAGATTTTTTTGGGTCAAATTGATTGGAAAGTCTTGGGTATGGGGTGTGGGCCGGTCTTGGAGCGAGACATGAACCCAGCGATAGGTGACGTAATTGGGGATTTCGATGTGGATTCAATATATAACTTATTTAAGAATATTCTAGGGAAAGGATAGGTCCATTAAAAACTGAGACAGGTCAAATAACAGACAGTGATGAAGAGATGTGTAATATTTTTAATAAATATTTTGTATCTGTATTTACTAAGGAGGAACTTAATAATATGTCTTCAGCCGAACAAGTCTATGTGGGTGGGGACGAGGACAGGTTGACGAGGTTGACCACCACAACAGACTACTAACCAGACCACCACCACAACAGACTACTAACCAGACCACCACCACAACAGACTACTAACCAGACCACCACCACCACCACAGACTACTGACCAGACCACCACCACATACTACTAACCAGACCACCACCACCACATACTACTAACCAGACCACCACCACCACCACAGACTACTAACCAGACCACCACCACCACAGACTACTAACCAGACCACCACCACCACAGACTACTAACCAGGCCACCACCACCACCACAGACTTTTAACCAGACTACCACCACCACCACAGACTACTAACCAGACCACCACCACCACCACAGACTACTAACCAGACCACCACCACAGACTACTAACCAGACCACCACCACCACCACAGACTACTAACCAGACCACCACCACAGACTACTAACCAGACCACCACCACCACCACAGACTACTAACCAGACCACCACCACATACTACTAACCAGACCACCACCACAGACTACTAACCATACCACCACCACCACCACAGACTACTAACCAGACCACCACCACCACAGACTACTAACCAGACCACCACCACAGACTACTAACCAGACCACCACCACAGACTACTAACCAGACCACCACCACAGACTACTAACCAGACCACCACCACCACCACAGACTACTAACCAGACCACCACCACAACAGACTACTAACCAGACCACCACCACAGACTACTAACCAGACCACCACCACATACTACTAACCAGACCACCACCACAGACTACTAACCAGACCACCAACACCACCACAGACTACTAACCAGACCACCACCACAACAGACTACTAACCAGACCACCACCACAGACTACTACCCAGACCACCACCACCACAGACTACTAACCAGACCACCACCACCACAGACTACTAACCAGACCACCACCACCACAGACTACTAACCAGACCACCACCACAACAGACTACTAACCAGACCACCACCACAGACTACTACCCAGACCACCACCACCACAGACTACTACCCAGACCACCACCACCACAGACTACTAACCAGACCACCACCACCACAGACTACTAACCAGATCACCACCACAGACTACTAACCAGACCACCACCACAGACTTCTAACCAGACCACCACCACAGACTACTAACCAGACCACCACCACAGACTACTAACCAGACCACCACCACCACCACAGACTACTAACCAGACCACCACCACCACCACAGACTACTAACCAGACCACCACCACAGACTACTAACCAGACCACCACCACATACTACTAACCAGACCACCACCACATACTACTAACCAGACCACCACCACCACCACATACTACTAACCAGACCACTACCACCACCACAGACTACTAACCAGACCACCACCACAGACTACTAACCAGACCACCACCACAGACTACTAACCAGACCACCACCACCACATACTACTAACCAGACCACCACCACCACCACAGACTACTAACCAGACCACCACCACCACCACATACTACTAACCAGACCACCACCACCACCACATACTACTAACCAGACCACCACCACCACCACATACTACTAACCAGACCACCACCACCACATACTACTAACCAGACCACCACCACCACATACTACTAACCAGACCACCACCACCACCACATACTACTAACCAGACCACCACCACCACCACATACTACTAACCAAACCATCACCACATACTACTAACCAGACCACCACCACCACATACTACTAACCAGACCACCACCATCACATACTACTAACCAGACCACCACCACAGACTACTAACCAGACCACCACCACCACCACAGACTACTAACCAGACCACCACCACAGACTACTAACCAGACCACCACCACAGACTACTAACCAGACCACCACCACCACCACAGACTACTAACCAGACCACCACTACAGACTACTAACCAGACCACCACCACCACAGACTACTAACCAGACCACCACCACCACCACAGACTACTAACCAGACCACCACCACCACAGACTACTAACCAGACCACCACCACAGACTACTAACCAGACCACCACCACCACAGACTACTAACCAGACCACCACCACCACAGACTACTAACCAGACCACCACCACCACAGACTACTAACCAGACCACCACCACAGACTACTAACCAGACCACCACCACCACAGACTACTAACCAGACTACCAATACCAGCTGCAGCTATTGGCCCATACGAGACAGCTGCTATCGGCCCATATGAGGCAGCTGCTATTGGCCCATACGAGGCAGCTGCTATTGGCCTATACGAGACAGCTGCTATTGGCCCATACGAGACAGCTGCTATTGGCCCATACGAGACAGCTGCTATCGGCCCATACGAGGCAGCTGCTATTGGCCCATACGAGGCAGCTGCTATTGGCTCATACGAGGCAGCTGGTACTGGCCCATACGATAGCAGCTGCTATTGGCTCATACGAGGCAGCTGCTATTGGCCCGTACGATAGCAGCTGCTATTAGCTCATACCAGGCAACTGCTATTGGCCCGTACTATAGCAGCTGCTATTAGCTCATACCAGGCAACTGCTATTGGCCCATACGAGACAGCTGCTATCGGCCCATACGAGACAGCTGCTATCGGCCCATACGAGGCAGCTGCTATTGGCCCATACGAGGCAGCTGCTATTGGCTCATACGAGGCAGCTGCTATTGGCTCATACGATAGCAGCTGCTATTGGCTCATACCAGGCAGCTGCTATTGGCTCATACGAGGCAGCTGCTATTGGCCCATACGAGGCAGCTGCTATTGGCTCATACGAGGCAGCTGCTATTCGCCTATACGATAGCAGCTGCTATTGGCTCATACGAGGCAGCTGCTATTGGCCATACGAGGAAGCTGCTATTGGCCCATACGAGGCAGCTGCTATTGGCCCATACGAGGCAGCTGCTATTGCCTATTGGCCCATACGAGGCAACTGCTATTGGCCCATACGAGACAGCTGCTATCGGCCCATACGAGGCAGCTGCTATTGCTATTTGTTTGGTCTGAGTTAAAATATTTGTTTAATTACATTCTGGTAACTGCTAAACTAGTCAACCTGTCCTCGTCCCTACCTCACAGACTTGTTCGGCTCAATGCATATTGTTAAGTTCCTCTTCAGTAAATACAGAGATAAAGTATTTATTAAAAATACTACTCATCTCTTCGTCATTATCCGTTATCTGACCTGTCTCAGTTTTTAATGGACCTATCCTTTCCCTAATCTTTGATATAACTGAAAAACCCCTTTAGGATTTGTCTTTGATTGCCCTGCTATGCGAACTTCATAGTTTCTTTTTGCCCTCCTTATTATCTCTCTTTTTTTAATATTTCTAACCTTTGTATGAATTTCTGTTCTAAACTGACTTCCTCATTCCTAGTCCTTTTGTACCACGCTCTTTCTACCTATAAGGTTCTTCAGATCCTTTGTTATCCATTGCGGGTCATTAATATTCGATCTATTCAGTTGTGTATTGTATACTACGTTCCTGTGAAATCTAGTGAGTAGTAAAGATGAAGATAGTGAGTAGTGAAGATGAAGTTCTTATATAGTTGAGGCAGTTGCCACATGAAAGACTGATTAAAAAGATAGAGGCCCATGGTATTGGAGTTGCTATATTAAAAATTGGGGTGCTATAGAAAGGCGAAGAATTAGGGGTGACATGATAGAGGTGTACAAGTGGATGAATGGGCATAACAAAGGGGATATTAATTGGGTATTAAAAGTATCAACACAAGACAACACGAAACAGTGGATATATATATTGGATGAGTTTACATTTAAGAAAGACCTGGCTAAATACTGGTTCGGTAACAGGGTTGTTGATTTGTGGAACCAATTATCGCTTAACGTGTTGGAGGTGGGGTGTAAGATTTTCTTCCTCAAAGATTTCCTTGTCACCTCTCACGTTCACCTCACCTCTCTTTGATTATATATAGACTTCGTCTCCTTCGTTCATCACAATCGACTTGAGAACGGTACAGGACAGACCAAAACTTTGTCGCTCCTTCATTGTCTACTGTGTGGTTTGGTCAACTCTGGTCCATCTTGACTAATATCATCTAGGATATTAATATCAAGTTAACGGGACTAGTCAGTGGCTTACAAGAAGTTAACGGGTCAGAGGCTTACCAAGAGTCAAGATGAAACTTCTCGGTTCAGGGACGTATGGGACGGTGTCCCTCATGGACTGGGACGGTCAGCCAGCAGCGCTGAAAGTAGCAAAATCTTCAGAGTTTTCCGAGATGTTTGAAAGAGAAGGTAACGTGCTCTCGTTACTGAATGGTGCAGGAGGCGCCCCTTTGTTGTTGCATAGGTCAGTGAATCCACCATCACTTGTGACCACCTATAAAGGCAACCAGACCCTACTTGATGTCTTGAGAAATCCACAGTATGACCTACTTGACGTAGGACTTCAGGTTGGTATAAAGCTAAATGAGATCCATGAAGCCGGCTTAGTACACAATGATATAAAGTGTGATAACATCATGATCCAAGGTCCGCCTCACAAACCAAACATTAGCATAATAGATTTTGGTTTTGCGTCCAAAAACAAGGTCAAAATTTTCCTTGAAGGACACCCTTGTATTCATACAACATATGCCCCCGAAGTCCTTCAGAAAAAGGAAAGTACTTTTGCCTCAGACGTATATTCTTATGGGAAATTAATGTTGGAGATAACGAAGCTGTTACCCAAGCAACACCCGTCCCTCGATAAGTTGCTTCGCGAAGCAACACACAAGACCCCAAGGAGGCGCCCAACCCTTCCTATTTTCCTGCGACGCTTAAGGGAATCCATTGACAAAATTTCCACGAAACCGGAAAGTCCCCCCAAAAGCAGGCTACCAGTGCGACATCTGAGAGTGTAAACATCCAACACGGCGAGAAAATGCGACAACGCCGGACAAAACGCGGAGCCCAAGAGGAATCGGCGCACCTTTTAAGTATTATATTCTTGGAATTTATTGCATTTATTAATAAAGTATATCAGTTTTAATTTGTTTTTACTATACTACTACGTTTAATAATGTGTGTGTGTGTTATGGATGGGAGGGGGATGTAATAGGCAATACATAATAAGAACATAAGAATAAAAGAAACTGCAGAAGGCCAATTGGCCCATACGAGGCAGCTCCTATTTATAACTATCCAATTCCGCTCATAAACATGTCCAATCCACGTTTGAAGCAATCGAAGGACCCCACCTCCACCACGTTACGCAGTAATTGGTTCCACAAATCAACAACCCTGTTACCAAACCAGTATTTACCCAGGTCTTTCTTAAATCTAAACATTGTTTCGTGTTCTGTATTTTGTTGATACTTTTAATATCCCCATTGTTATGACCATTCATCCACCTGTACACCTCTATCATGTCACCCCTAACTCTTTGTCTTTCTATAGCAAAGACGCCATTTTTTAATATAGAACCCCAAATTTTAAATGTAGCAACTCCAATACCATGAGCCTCTATATTTTTAATCAGTCTTTCATGTGGTACTATCAAAAGCTTTGATAAAGTCAAGGAACACAACATCACAAACCTTACCACTATCTTCTTTCTTCCTAGTTGTTGTTATTAGTAACAAGACCAGGTGGTGTTCTTCAGCTATATCTTGCTCTGTTACGCCCCATTTAGATTATGCAGTTCAGTTTAGGTCGCCGTACTATGGAATATATAAAAATTCACTTGAACGTGTCCGGCGTAGGATGACAAAGTTAATTCCCCAAATCTTTCATATGAAGAAAGATTAACAAAGCTTAAATTGCATTCGAAGAGTTGGGTGTCATCTAGGATATTATAGCAGGTTATCATCTACGATAATATAGTAGGTTATCATCTAGGATATTATAGTAGGTTATCATCTAGGATATTATAGCAGGTTATGATCTAGGTTGTCATCTAGGATATTATAGCAGGTTTCATCTAGGATATTATAGCAGGTTCTCATCTAGGATATTATTGCAGGTTATTGTCTAGGATATTATTGCAGGTTATCATCTAGATTGTCATCTAGGATATTATAGCAAGTTGTCATCTAGCATATTATAGCAAGTTGTCATCTAGGATATTATAGCAGATTATCATCTAGGATATTATTGCAGGTCGTCATCTAGGATATTATAGCAGGTTGTCATCTAGGATATTATAGCAGGTTCTCATCTAGGATATTATAGCAGGTTATCGTCTAGGATATTATACCAGGTTATCATCTAGGATATTATTGCACGTTGTCATATAGAATATTATAGCAGGTTGTCATCTAGGAAATAATAGCAGGTTGTCATCTAGAATATTATAGCAGGTTGTCATCTTGGATATTATAGCAGGTTGTCATCTAGGATAATATAGCAGGTTATCATTTATGTTGTCATCTAGGATATTATAGCAGGTTATCATCTAGGATATTATACCAGGTTGTCATCTAGGAAATAATAGCAGGTTGTCATCTTGGATATTATAGCAGGTTGTCATCTTGGATATTATAGCAGGTTGTCATCTAGGATATCATAGCAGGTTGTCCTCTAGGATATTATAGCAGGTTGTCATCTAGGATATTATAGCAGGTTATCATCTAGGATATTATAGCAGGTTATCATCTAGGATATTATAGCAGGTTATCATCTAGGATATTATAGCAGGTTATCATCTAGGATATTATAGCAGGTTGTCATCTAGGATATCATAGCAGGTTTTCATCTAGGTTGTCATGTAGGATATTATAGCAGGTTATCATCTAGGATATTATAGCAGGTTATCATCTAGGATATTATAGCAGGTTGGCATCAAGGATATTATAGCAGGTTGTCATCTAGGATATTATAGCAGGTTGGCATCTAGGATATTATAGCAGGTTGGCATCTAGGATATTATAGCAGGTTATCATCTAGGTTGTTATCTAGGATATTATTGCAGGGTGTCATCTAGGATATAATAGCAGGTTGTCATCTAGGACACAGACTACTAACCAGGCCACCACCACCACCACAGACTTTTAACCAGACTACCACCACCACCACAGACTACTAACCAGACCACCACCACAGACTACTAACCAGACCACCACCACAGACTACTAACCAGACCACCACCACCACCACAGACTACTAACCAGACCACCACCACAGACTACTAACCAGACCACCACCACCACCACAGACTACTAACCAGACCACCACCACATACTACTAACCAGACCACCACCACAGACTACTAACCATACCACCACCACCACCACAGACTACTAACCAGACCACCACCACCACAGACTACTAACCAGACCACCACCACAGACTACTAACCAGACCACCACCACAGACTACTAACCAGACCACCACCACCACCACAGACTACTAACCAGACCACCACCACAACAGACTACTAACCAGACCACCACCACAGACTACTAACCAGACCACCACCACATACTACTAACCAGACCACCAACACAGACTACTAACCAGACCACCACCACCACCACAGACTACTAACCAGACCACCACCACAACAGACTACTAACCAGACCACCACCACAGACTACTACCCAGACCACCACCACCACAGACTACTAACCAGACCACCACCACCACAGACTACTAACCAGACCACCACCACCACAGACTACTAACCAGACCACCACCACAACAGACTACTAACCAGACCACCACCACAGACTACTACCCAGACCACCACCACCACAGACTACTACCCAGACCACCACCACCACAGACTACTAACCAGACCACCACCACCACAGACTACTAACCAGATCACCACCACAGACTACTAACCAGACCACCACCACAGACTTCTAACCAGACCACCACCACAGACTACTAACCAGACCACCACCACAGACTACTAACCAGACCACCACCACCACCACAGACTACTAACCAGACCACCACCACCACCACAGACTACTAACCAGACCACCACCACAGACTACTAACCAGACCACCACCACATACTACTAACCAGACCACCACCACCACCACATACTACTAACCAGACCACTACCACCACCACAGACTACTAACCAGACCACCACCACAGACTACTAACCAGACCACCACCACAGACTACTAACCAGACCACCACCACCACATACTACTAACCAGACCACCACCACCACCACAGACTACTAACCAGACCACCACCACCACCACATACTACTAACCAGACCACCACCACCACCACATACTACTAACCAGACCACCACCACCACCACATACTACTAACCAGACCACCACCACCACATACTACTAACCAGACCACCACCACCACATACTACTAACCAGACCACCACCACCACCACATACTACTAACCAGACCACCACCACCACCACATACTACTAACCAAACCATCACCACATACTACTAACCAGACCACCACCACCACATACTACTAACCAGACCACCACCACCACATACTACTAACCAGACCACCACCACAGACTACTAACCAGACCACCACCACCACCACAGACTACTAACCAGACCACCACCACAGACTACTAACCAGACCACCACCACAGACTACTAACCAGACCACCACCACCACCACAGACTACTAACCAGACCACCACTACAGACTACTAACCAGACCACCACCACCACAGACTACTAACCAGACCGCCACCACCACCACAGACTACTAACCAGACCACCACCACCACAGACTACTAACCAGACCACCACCACAGACTACTAACCAGACCACCACCACCACAGACTACTAACCAGACCACCACCACCACAGACTACTAACCAGACCACCACCACCACAGACTACTAACCAGACCACCACCACAGACTAAGAACATAAGAACAAAGGTAACTGCAGAAGGCCTATTGGCCCATACGAGGCAGCTCCTATTCTATAACCACCCAATCCCACTCATATACTTGTCCAACCCGCGCTTGAAACAATCGAGGGACCCCACCTCCACCACGTTACGCGGCAATTGGTTCCACAAATCTACAACCCTGTTACTGAACCAGTATTTACCCAAGTCTTTCCTAAATCTAAACTTATCCAATTTATACCCATTGTTTCGTGTTCTGTCCTGTGTTGATACTTTTAATACCCTATTAATATCCCCCTTGTTATGTCCATTCACCCACTTGTAAACCTCTATCATGTCGCCCCTAACTCTTCGCCTTTCCAGTGAATGCAACTTAAGCTTTGTTAATCTTTCTTCATATGAAAGATTTCTAATTTGGGGAATTAACTTAGTCATCCTACGCTGGACACGTTCAAGTGAATTTATATCCATTCTATAATATGGCGACCAAAACTGAACTGCATAATCTAAATGGGGCCTAACTAGAGCAAGATATAGCTTGAGAACCACACCAGGTGTCTTGTTACTAACGCTGCGATTAATAAATCCAAGTGTCCGATTTGCCTTATTACGAACATTTATGCATTGATCCTTTTGTTTTAAATTCTTACTAATCATAACTCCCAGATCCCTTTCGCAATCCGACTTCGCAATCACAACACCATCTAGCTCGTATCTTGTAACTCTATCATCATTACCTAACCTCAGAACTTTACATTTATCAGCATTAAACTGCATCTGCCAATCCTTTGACCATTTCAAAACCCTATCTAGATCAACTTGAAGTGATAGTGAGTCCTCCTCCGAATTAATTTCCCTACCGATTTTCGTATCATCGGCAAATTTGCAAATGTTGCTACTCAAACCTGAATCTAAATCATTTATATATATTATAAACAACAGAGGTCCCAGGACAGAGCCTTGAGGCACTCCACTTACAACATTTTCCCACTCTGACTTGATTCCATTTATACTAACTCTCTGTTTCCTTTGGTATAGCCATGCCCTAATCCAGCTTAATATAGCACCCCCAATGCCATGAGACTCTATCTTTTTAATCAGTCTTTCATGTGGCACTGTATCAAAAGCTTTGCTAAAGTCAAGGTATACAACATCGCAATCCTTACCACTATCAACTGCCTCAACAATGCTAGAATAAAAAGATAACAAATTTGTTAAACATGAACGGCCATTTATAAAACCATGTTGCGACTCAATTATTAATTTATGTTTTTCAAGATGAAGACGAATTTTATTTGCTATTATAGATTCGAGTAACTTTCCCACAATAGACGTTAGGCTAATTGGTCGATAGTTAGACGCAAGTGATCTATCTCCTTTCTTAAAAACTGGTATCACATTAGCAACTTTCCAAAACTCTGGCACTCTGCCTGACTCTATTGATTTATTAAATATGGTTGACAGTGGGTCACAAAGCTCCTCTTTGCATTCTTTAAGCACCCTGGCAAACACTTCATCCGGGCCTGGGGATTTGTTTGGTTTGAGTTTTACTATTTGTTTAAGAACATCCTCCCTGGTAACTGCTAAACTCGTCAACCTGTCCTCGTCCCCACCCACATAGACTTGTTCGGCTGAAGGCATATTGTTAAGTTCCTCTTTAGTAAATACAGATACAAAATATTTATTAAAAATACTACTCATCTCTTCATCACTATCTGTTATTTGACCTGTCTCAGTTTTTAATGGACCTATCCTTTCCCTAGTCTTAGTACGATATAACTGAAAAAACCCTTTAGGATTTGTCTTTGTTTGCCCTGCTATGCGAACTTCATAGTTTCTTTTTGCTTTCCTTATCTCTTTTTTAACATTTCTAACCAGTTGTACGAATTCCTGTTCTAAAGTGACCTCCCCATTTTTAATCCTTTTGTACCAAGCTCTCTTTTTACCTATAAGGTTCTTCAAATTCTTTGTTATCCACTTTGGGTCATTAGTATTCGATCTATTCAATTTGTATGGTATACTACGTTCCTGTGCTTTGTTTAGAATATTCTTAAATAAGTTATATATTGAATCCACATCGAAATCCCCATTTAAGTCACCTATCGCTGGGTTCATGTCTCGCTCCAAGACCGGCCCACACCCCATACCCAAGACTTTCCAATCAATTTGACCCAAAAAATTTCTTAGGCTATTAAAATCAGCTTTTCGAAAATCTGGCACTTTAACAGAATTTTCTCCTACTGGTCTATTCCATTCTATGCTAAATCTGATTTCTTTGTGATCACTGCTCCCTAGCTCACTCCCTATTTCGATGTCATTAATTTGCGTTTCCCTGTTAGTTAACACTAAATCTAAAATATTATTTTCCCGTGTTGGTTCCTTAATGTGTTGCGTAAGAAAGCAATCGTCAATTAATTCTAGAAAATCTTCTGCTTCACTATTCCCTGTTTTGTTCAACCAGTTTATTCCGCTAAAATTAAAGTCACCCATGACATAAATACTGTTAGATCTAGATGCTCTAGATATTTCATCCCATAGATGCTTTGCTTCCATTCTGTCTAAATTTGGTGGCCTATATATTACTCCTATTATAATATTATTAGCTTTTTCGTTTAATTCAATCCAAATAGTTTCTGTGTGTGGCTCTGTTTTGATTCCCTCTTTGAGACTACATTTCAAATTGTCCCTAACATATATGGCTACTCCACCTCCTCGTCTAATATATCTATCTGTGTGAAATAGTTTAAATCCATATATTTGATATTCAGCTAATAGTTCTCTAACCAGACCACCACCACAGACTACTAACCAGACCACCACCACATACTACTAACCAGACCACCACCACCACCACATACTACTAACCAGACCACTACCACCACCACAGACTACTAACCAGACCACCACCACAGACTACTAACCAGACTACCAATACCAGCTGCAGCTATTGGCCCATACGAGACAGCTGCTATCGGCCCATACGAGGCAGCTGCTATTGGCCCATACGAGGCAGCTGCTATTGGCCTATACGAGACAGCTGCTATTGGCCCATACGAGACAGCTGCTATTGGCCCATACGAGACAGCTGCTATCGGCCCATACGAGGCAGCTGCTATTGGCCCATACGAGGCAGCTGCTATTGGCTCATACGAGGCAGCTGGTACTGGCCCATACGATAGCAGCTGCTATTGGCTCATACGAGGCAGCTGCTATTGGCCCGTACGATAGCAGCTGCTATTAGCTCATACCAGGCAACTGCTATTGGCCCGTACTATAGCAGCTGCTATTAGCTCATACCAGGCAACTGCTATTGGCCCATACGAGACAGCTGCTATCGGCCCATACGAGACAGCTGCTATCGGCCCATACGAGGCAGCTGCTATTGGCCCATACGAGGCAGCTGCTATTGGCTCATACGAGGCAGCTGCTATTGGCTCATACGATAGCAGCTGCTATTGGCTCATACCAGGCAGCTGCTATTGGCTCATACAAGGCAGCTGCTATTGGCCCATACGAGGCAGCTGCTATTGGCTCATACGAGGCAGCTGCTATTCGCCTATACGATAGCAGCTGCTATTGGCTCATACGAGGCAGCTGCTATTGGCCATACGAGGAAGCTGCTATTGGCCCATACGAGGCAGCTGCTATTGGCCCATACGAGGCAGCTGCTATTGCCTATTGGCCCATACGAGGCAACTGCTATTGGCCCATACGAGACAGCTGCTATCGGCCCATACGAGGCAGCTGCTATTGCTATTTGTTTGGTCTGAGTTAAAATATTTGTTTAATTACATTCTGGTAACTGCTAAACTAGTCAACCTGTCCTCGTCCCTACCTCACAGACTTGTTCGGCTCAATGCATATTGTTAAGTTCCTCTTCAGTAAATACAGAGATAAAGTATTTATTAAAAATACTACTCATCTCTTCGTCATTATCCGTTATCTGACCTGTCTCAGTTTTTAATGGACCTATCCTTTCCCTAATCTTTGATATAACTGAAAAACCCCTTTAGGATTTGTCTTTGATTGCCCTGCTATGCGAACGTCATAGTTTCTTTTTGCCCTCCTTATTATCTCTCTTTTTTAATATTTCTAACCTTTGTATGAATTTCTGTTCTAAACTGACTTCCTCATTCCTAGTCCTTTTGTACCACGCTCTTTCTACCTATAAGGTTCTTCAGATCCTTTGTTATCCATTGCGGGTCATTAATATTCGATCTATTCAGTTGTGTATTGTATACTACGTTCCTGTGAAATCTAGTGAGTAGTAAAGATGAAGATAGTGAGTAGTGAAGATGAAGTTCTTATATAGTTGAGGCAGTTGCCACATGAAAGACTGATTAAAAAGATAGAGGCCCATGGTATTGGAGTTGCTATATTAAAAATTGGGGTGCTATAGAAAGGCGAAGAATTAGGGGTGACATGATAGAGGTGTACAAGTGGATGAATGGGCATAACAAAGGGGATATTAATTGGGTATTAAAAGTATCAACACAAGACAACACGAAACAGTGGATATATATATTGGATGAGTTTACATTTAAGAAAGACCTGGCTAAATACTGGTTCGGTAACAGGGTTGTTGATTTGTGGAACCAATTATCGCTTAACGTGTTGGAGGTGGGGTGTAAGATTTTCTTCCTCAAAGATTTCCTTGTCACCTCTCACGTTCACCTCACCTCTCTTTGGTTATATATAGACTTCGTCTCCTTCGTTCATCACAATCGACTTGAGAACGGTACAGGACAGACCAAAACTTTGTCGCTCCTTCATTGTCTACTGTGTGGTTTGGTCAACTCTGGTCCATCTTGACTAATATTTGTCATCTAGGATATTAATATCAGGTTAACGGGACTAGTCAGTGGCTTACAAGAAGTTAACGGGTCAGAGGCTTACCAAGAGTCAAGATGAAACTTCTCGGTTCAGGGACGTATGGGACGGTGTCCCTCATGGACTGGGACGGTCAGCCAGCAGCGCTGAAAGTAGCAAAATCTTCAGAGTTTTCCGAGATGTTTGAAAGAGAAGGTAACGTGCTCTCGTTACTGAATGGTGCAGGAGGCGCCCCTTTGTTGTTGCATAGGTCAGTGAATCCACCATCACTTGTGACCACCTATAAAGGCAACCAGACCCTACTTGATGTCTTGAGAAATCCACAGTATGACCTACTTGACGTAGGACTTCAGGTTGGTATAAAGCTAAATGAGATCCATGAAGCCGGCTTAGTACACAATGATATAAAGTGTGATAACATCATGATCCAAGGTCCGCCTCACAAACCAAACATTAGCATAATAGATTTTGGTTTTGCGTCCAAAAACAAGGTCAAAATTTTCCTTGAAGGACACCCTTGTATTCATACAACATATGCCCCCGAAGTCCTTCAGAAAAAGGAAAGTACTTTTGCCTCAGACGTATATTCTTATGGGAAATTAATGTTGGAGATAACGAAGCTGTTACCCAAGCAACACCCGTCCCTCGATAAGTTGCTTCGCGAAGCAACACACAAGACCCCAAGGAGGCGCCCAACCCTTCCTATTTTCCTGCGACGCTTAAGGGAATCCATTGACAAAATTTCCACGAAACCGGAAAGTCCCCCCAAAAGCAGGCTACCAGTGCGACATCTGAGAGTGTAAACATCCAACACGGCGAGAAAATGCGACAACGCCGGACAAAACGCGGAGCCCAAGAGGAATCGGCGCACCTTTTAAGTATTATATTCTTGGAATTTATTGCATTTATTAATAAAGTATATCAGTTTTAATTTGTTTTTACTATACTACTACGTTTAATAATGTGTGTGTGTGTTATGGATGGGAGGGGGGTGTAATAGGCAATACATAATAAGAACATAAGAATAAAAGAAACTGCAGAAGGCCAATTGGCCCATACGAGGCAGCTCCTATTTATAACTATCCAATTCCGCTCATAAACATGTCCAATCCACGTTTGAAGCAATCGAAGGACCCCACCTCCACCACGTTACGCAGTAATTGGTTCCACAAATCAACAACCCTGTTACCAAACCAGTATTTACCCAGGTCTTTCTTAAATCTAAACATTGTTTCGTGTTCTGTATTTTGTTGATACTTTTAATATCCCCATTGTTATGACCATTCATCCACCTGTACACCTCTATCATGTCACCCCTAACTCTTTGTCTTTCTATAGCAAAGACCTTATTTTTTAATATAGAACCCCAAATTTTAAATGTAGCAACTCCAATACCATGAGCCTCTATATTTTTAATCAGTCTTTCATGTGGTACTATCAAAAGCTTTGATAAAGTCAAGGAACACAACATCACAAACCTTACCACTATCTTCTTTCTTCCTAGTTGTTGTTCTTAGTAACAAGACCAGGTGGTGTTCTTCAGCTATATCTTGCTCTGTTACGCCCCATTTAGATTATGCAGTTCAGTTTAGGTCGCCGTACTATGGAATATATATAAATTCACTTGAACGTGTCCGGCGTAGGATGACAAAGTTAATTCCCCAAATCTTTCATATGAAGAAAGATTAACAAAGCTTAAATTGCATTCGAAGAGTTGGGTGTCATCTAGGATATTATAGCAGGTTATCATCTACGATAATATAGTAGGTTATCATCTAGGATATTATAGTAGGTTATCATCTAGGATATTATAGCAGGTTATGATCTAGGTTGTCATCTAGGATATTATAGCAGGTTTCATCTAGGATATTATAGCAGGTTCTCATCTAGGATATTATTGCAGGTTATTGTCTAGGATATTATTGCAGGTTATCATCTAGATTGTCATCTAGGATATTATAGCAAGTTGTCATCTAGCATATTATAGCAAGTTGTCATCTAGGATATTATAGCAGATTATCATCTAGGATATTATTGCAGGTCGTCATCTAGGATATTATAGCAGGTTGTCATCTAGGATATTATAGCAGGTTCTCATCTAGGATATTATAGCAGGTTATCGTCTAGGATATTATACCAGGTTATCATCTAGGATATTATTGCACGTTGTCATATAGAATATTATAGCAGGTTGTCATCTAGGAAATAATAGCAGGTTGTCATCTAGAATATTATAGCAGGTTGTCATCTTGGATATTATAGCAGGTTGTCATCTAGGATAATATAGCAGGTTATCATTTATGTTGTCATCTAGGATATTATAGCAGGTTATCATCTAGGATATTATACCAGGTTGTCATCTAGGAAATAATAGCAGGTTGTCATCTTGGATATTATAGCAGGTTGTCATCTTGGATATTATAGCAGGTTGTCATCTAGGATATCATAGCAGGTTGTCCTCTAGGATATTATAGCAGGTTGTCATCTAGGATATTATAGCAGGTTATCATCTAGGATATTATAGCAGGTTATCATCTAGGATATTATAGCAGGTTATCATCTAGGATATTATAGCAGGTTATCATCTAGGATATTATAGCAGGTTGTCATCTAGGATATCATAGCAGGTTTTCATCTAGGTTGTCATGTAGGATATTATAGCAGGTTATCATCTAGGATATTATAGCAGGTTATCATCTAGGATATTATAGCAGGTTGGCATCAAGGATATTATAGCAGGTTGTCATCTAGGATATTATAGCAGGTTGGCATCTAGGATATTATAGCAGGTTGGCATCTAGGATATTATAGCAGGTTATCATCTAGGTTGTTATCTAGGATATTATTGCAGGGTGTCATCTAGGATATTGTAGCAGGTTGTCATCTAGGATATTATAGCAGGTTAATAGAGTAGTCCTCTATCGCTTGGCCCCCCCCCCAACTCCCTTTGGTTTGGCGCTTTCCCCTGATAGTTCATTTCCCTTCCCCCCTCTCCTCTTTCATATAATATATTAAGGAGTAATGAAACTACTGTTTTGTATAAGTAAATTTTTGTTATTAACACATTAGGTACATCTGCATTTGTGAGTTACCCTAGACTACATGAAGGGGAGTACAGTGTCAAAAAGTTAGCTTCGTGTTAAACATCCTTATCACACAGGATGGTTAGTCATTCAGGGTCATATGTTCAGTAGCCTGCACTGGCAAATTTTGAGTGCAATATGAGGATATCTTCAAGAACACGAGAGAGAATAAAGTAATTGCAAAGCTCCAGGTACCTCATGCCAACTGGTCTGAAAGGTCTAATAACAGGGCATTCGGTGATATAGTGTGGGAGATCATGCCGCAGTTCCTGTTCAGAGTTTGCACCTCAGAGTGCTCAGAATTGGGAGATCCGTCACCTGTAGCCACCTACCACAGGTAACGGTAGCCAACTGCCACACGCAACGGTAGCCACCTGCCACAGGGAACGGTAGCCACCTGCTACAGGTAACGGTCGCCACCTGCCACAGGTAACGGTAGCCACCTGCCACAGGGAACGGTAGCCACCTGCCACAGGTAACGGTAGCCACCTGCTACAGGTAACGGTCGCCACCTGCCACAGGTAACGGTAGCCACCTGCCACAGGTAACGGTAGCCACCTGCCACAGGTAACGGTAGCCACCTGCCACAGGTAACGGTAACCTGATCCTGACAACCACTGTCTCGCACAGTCTGGTGACGTTTTGTGCTGTCCATAAATATAGGTTTCAGATCTGAACAAATCAGGCGGGACCAAAGAGCCAAAGCTCAACCCCGCAATCACAACTAGGTGAGTACAGAGACAGGGAAGCATACATGCATGTAGACAGACAGGGATGCATACATGCATGTAGACAGAGAGACAGGGAAGCATACATGCATGTAGACAGAGACAGGGAAGCATACATGCATGTAGACAGAGAGACAGGGAAGCATACATGTATGTAGACAGAGGCAGGGAAGGAGTCATTAATGCCAGTAAACAGACGGGTAGGGATGGAAGCATGGAGACGGGCAAGCCTTGTGGGAGAGGATCATTCATTGATTTTATTGGAATGGAGCGGGAAGAGGAATATGTTGGGGGAGGGGGGTAATAGGGGCTCTCCTCCCCTACTTCTTTGTTATTGTTGGGGTTATTGTTGTTGGGGACTCGTTGGAACCTGTGGTTGGAGGCGTTCGTTTGGGTTTAAACTGTTAGTAGATAGTGGTATGGGAATTGTTATGGAGGAAGGAGGTAATAAAAGTATGTGGGAGAAACAACTTGGCAAATAATATATATATATATATATATATATATATATATATATATATATATATATATATATATATATATATATATATATATATATATATATATATATATATATATATATATATATATATATATATAGGGTGTAATATATGTGTAATAGGTAATACATAATAAAGGTAACTGCATAATTCCAATTGGCCCATACGAGGCAGCTCCTATTTATAACCACCCAATCCCACTCATATACATGTCCAACCCACGTTTGGAACAACAATCGAGGGACCCCACCTCCACCACGTTATGCAGTAATTGGTTCCACAAATCAACAACCCTGTTACCGAACCAGTATTTACCCAAGTCTCCTAAATCTAAATTTATCCAATATGTCCATTCATCCACTTGTAATCCTCTATTATGTCAACCCCAAATCTTTGCCTTTCCAGTGAATGCAATTTAAGCTTTGTTCATCTCTCTTCATATGACAGGTTTCTAATTTGGGGAATTGACTTTTGTCATCCTACGCTGGACACGTTCAAGGGAATTTATATCCATTCTATAGTACGGCGACCAAACCTGAACTGCATAATCAAAATGGGGCCTAACAGAACAAGATATAGCTAAAGAACAACAACAGGTGTATTGTTACTAACGCTTCAATTAATAAATCCCAGTGTCCTTTTTGCCATATTACGAGCATTCATGCATAGAAATTTTGTTTTAAATTCTTATTAGTCATAACTCCCAGATCCCTTATGCAATCCGACATCGCAATCTCAACACCATCTAACTCTTATCATCATTACCTAGCCTCAAAACTTAACGTTTATCAGCATTAAACTGCATCTGCCAATCTTTTGACCATTTCAAATCCCTATTTAGATAGACTTGAAGTGATAGTGAGTCTTCTGTGTCTATTTCCCTCCCGATTTTTGTATCAGCAAATTTCCAAATGTTGCTACTCGAACCTGAATCTAAATTATTTATATCTATAATAAACAATAGAGGTGCCAGGACAGAGCTTTGAGATACTTCACTTACAACATTTTCCCACTCTGACTAAATCCCATTTATACTAACTCTCTGTTTCCTTTGGTATAGCCATACCCTAATCCAACTTAATATAGCACCGCCAATAACCCTGCGCCTCTATCTTTTTATTCAGTCTTTCATGTGGCACTGTATCAAAACCTTTGCTAAAGTCAAAGTACACAACATCACAATCCTTACCACTATCAACTGCCTCAACTATGCTGGAATAAAATTATAGCAAATTTGTTAAACATGAACGGGAATTTGTAAAACCGTGTTGTGAAACATTTATTATGTTTTTCAAGTTGAAGACGAATTGTATTTGCAATTATCGATTCAAGTTACTTTCCCACAATAGGCGTTAGGCAAATTGACCGATAGTTTGACGCAAGTGATCTTTCTCCTTTCTTAAGCATTTGTACCACATTAGCTACCTTCCATGACTCTGGCACTCTGCCTGACTATTGATTTATTAAATATGGTTGACAATGGCTCGCAAAGGTCGTATATGCATTCTTTAAGCACCCTGATTTTGATTGTTGGCGCCGGAGGCGGCTAGTTTATTGTGCACCCCATACCCATCCTGTGAGCGGTAGCGCAAAAAGCATTACAGAGGGCACAAAAGGTCTTTATCAGACCTCATCTTATATTATTACAAACAATTTCATATATCCTTCACACCTTATAGTTACAATGTCAGCTAGTTACAGAGAAAGTACTATTTCAAGAGCTATATATTTACAGTAAGTCATCATACATTAATGGTAGGTTTTATCGCTAATACATAATAGTTTGACCAATGGAGATAGAAATAGGGTAGCTTCTGTTTATTATTAGTCTTCACAATACACTACTTGTTTCTTCATTTCATATGTCGGTTATCTACTGTAAGCGAAATATGGATACAGTGCATGGATTTCAGGTAATTTATCCATGGTAATAAGATAGGTTGCCATATCATACAGAATGAGCTTAGATTTATCTCTAAATGACTCAATTTTACTACAATCCAAGATATAGTGTTCGAATGTAATGCGGGGGGTAATGATGTTGGACGAGTTAGGAGTGAGGAACTAATACAGAGATTCAGGACAGCCATTGAATTAGTTAGGAGCAAGGGAGGAATCCCAATCATATGTGGCATTCTTCCAAGAAAGGGAGTGGGAATGAATGGATGTCGAGGGCTCTTGGTGTAAATTGCCGGCTAGAAAGATATTGCAAATCAAATGCAATATCTTTCATAGACAACTGGGAACACTTCTATGGAAGAAATAAAATGTATGCTCGTGATGGGGTGCATCTATCGAGAGCTGGGGTTGTTGCTGTTGCGAACTCGTTGGAAGAAGTGGTTAGAGGTGTTTGGATTTAAACTGTTAGTAGATAGAGGTATGGGAATTGATTTGGAGGAAGGAGGTAATAAAAGTATGTGTTTGTGGAAGAAAAGACTTGGCAAAATGATCAGGGAAAGAGAAGGGCCTCAAAATAACAATTCACTTAGCGTATATTACACTAACAGTAGAAGTCTAAGAAATAAAATTAACGAATTAAATGCTCTTGTCTGCACAGAAAAAATAGATATTATTGCACTTACCGGAATGTGGATGAATGTAGAAAATAGAGAACTATTAGCTGAATATCAAATAAATGGATTTAAACTATTTCACACAGATAGATATATTAGACGAGGAGGTGGAGTAGCCATATATGTTAGGGACAATTTGAAATGTAGTCTCAAAGAAGGAATCAAAACTGAGCCACACACAGAAACTATTTGGATAGAATTAAACGAAAAAGCAAATAATATTATAATAGGAGTTATATATAGGCCACCAAATTTAGACAGAATGGAAGCAAAGCATCTATGGGATGAAATATCTAGGGCATCTAGATCTAACAGTATTTATGTCATGGGTGACTTTAATTTTAGTGGAATAAACTGGTTGAACAAAACGGAATAGTGAAGCAGAAGATTTTCTAGAATTAATTGACGATTGCTTTCTTACGCAACACATTAAGGAACCAACACGGGAAAATAATATTTTAGATTTTGTGTTAACTAACAGGGAAACACAAATTAATGACAACGAAATAGGGAGTGAGCTAGGGAACAGTGATCACAAAGAAATCAGATTTACCATAGAATGGAATAGACCTGTAGGAGAAAATTCTGTTAAAGTGCCAGATTTTCGAAAAGCTGATTTTAATAGCCTAAGAAATTTTTTGGGTCAAATTGATTGGAAAGTCTTGGGTATGGGGTGTGGGCCGGTCTTGGAGCGAGACATGAATCCAGCGATAGGTGGACGTAATTGAGGATTTCGATGTGGATTCAATATATAACTTATTTAAGAATATTCTAGGGAAAGGATAGGTCCATTAAAAACTGAGACAGGTCAAATAACAGATAGTGATGAAGAGATGTGTAGTATTTTTAATAAATATTTTGTATCTGTATTTACTAAGGAGGAACATAATAATGTCTTCAGCCGAACAAGTCTATGTGGGTGGGGACGAGGACAGGTTGACGAGGTTGACCACCACAACAGACTACTAACCAGACCACCACCACAGACTACTAACCAGGCCACCACCACAACAGACTACTAACCAGACCACCACCACAGACTACTAACCAGACCACCACCACCACCACAGACTACTAACCAGACCACCACCACCACAGACTACTAACCAGACCACCACCACCACAGACTACTAACCAGACTACCACCACCACAGACTACTAACCAGACCACCACCACCACCACAGACTACTAACCAGACCATCACCACCACCACAGACTACTAACCAGACCACCACCACCACCACATACTACTAACCAGACCACCACCACAGACTACTAACCAGGCCACCACCACCACCACAGACTACTAACCAGACCACCACCACCACCACAGACTACTAACCAGGCCACCACCACCACAGACTACTAACCAGACCACCACCACCACCACAGACTACTAACCAGACCACCACCACCACAGACTACTAACCAGACCACCACCACCACCACAGACTACTAACCAGACCACCACCACCACCACAGACTACTAACCAGACCACCACCACCACCACAGACTACTAACCAGACCACCACCACCACCACAGACTACTAACCAGACCACCACCACCACAGACTACTAACCAGGCCACCACCACCACCACAGACTACTAACCAGACCACCACCACCACCACAGACTACTAACCAGACCACCACCACCACAGACTACTAACCAGACCACCACCACCACCACAGACTACTAACCAGACCACCACCACCACAGACTACTAACCAGACCACCACCACCACCACAGACTACTAACCAGACCACCACCACCACCACAGACTACTAACCAGACCACCACCACCACCACAGACTACTAACCAGACCACCACCACCACAGACTACTAACCAGGACCACCACCACCACAGACTACTAACCAGACCACCACCACCACCACAGACTACTAACCAGACCACCACCACCACCACAGACTACTAACCAGGCCACCACCACCACCACAGACTACTAACCAGACCACCACCACCACCACAGACTACTAACCAGACCACCACCACAGACTACTAACCAGACCACCACCACCACCACAGACTACTAACCAGACCACCACCACCACCACAGACTACTAACCAGACCACCACCACAGACAACTAACCAGGCCACCACCACAGACTACTAACCAGACCACCACCACCACAGACTACTAACCAGACCACCACCACCACCCCAGACTACTAACCAGACCACCACCACCACCACAGACTACTAACCAGACCACCACCACCACCACAGACTACTAACCAGACCACCACCACAGACTACTAACCAGGCCACCACCACAGACTACTAACCAGACCACCACCACAGACTGCTAACCAGACCACCACCACCACAGACTACTACCAGACCACCACCACAGACTACTAACCAGACCACCACCACCACCACAGACTACTAACCAGACCACCGCCACCACAGACTACTACCAGACCACCACCACAGACTACTAACCAGACCACCACCACCACCACAGACTTCAAACCAGACCACCACAGACTACTACCAGACCACCACCACAGACTACTAACCAGACCACCACCACCACCACAGACTACAAACCAGAGCACCACCACCACCACAGACTACTACCAGACCACCACCACAGACTACTAACCAGGCCACCACCACAGACTACTAACCAGACCACCACCACAGACTACTAACCAGACCACCACCACCACCACAGACTACTAACCAGACCACCACCACCACAACAGTCTACTAACCAGACCACCAACACAGACTACTACCCAGACCACCACCACCACAGACTACTAACCAGACCACCACCACCACCACACACTACTAACCAGACTACCAATACCAGCTGCAGCTATTGGCCCATACGAGACAGCTGCTATTGGCCCATACGAGACAGCTGCTATCGGCCCATACGAGGCAGCTGCTATTGGCCCATACGAGGCAGCTGCTATTGGCTCATACGAGGCAGCTGCTATTGGCTCATACGAGGCAGCTGCTATTGGCTCATACGAGGCAGCTGCTATTGGCCCATACGATAGCAGCTGCTATTGGCTCATACGAGGCAGCTGCTATTGGCCCGTACGATAGCAGCTGCTATTGGCTCATACCAGGGAACTGCAATTGGCCCATACGAGACAGCTGCTATCGGCCCATACGAGACAGCTGCTATTGGCCCATACGAGGCAGCTGCTATTGGCTCATACGAGGCAGCTGCTATTGGCCCATACGATAGCAGCTGCTATTGGCTCATACCAGGCAGCTGCTATTGGCTCATACGAGGCAGCTGCTATTGGCCCATACGAGGCAGCTGCTATTGGCCCATACGATAGCCGCTGCTATTGGCTCATACGAGGCAGCTGCTATTGGCCATACGAGGAAGCTGCTATTGCTATTTGTTTGGTCTGAGTTAAAATATTTGTCTAATTACATTCTGGTAACTGCTAAACTAGTCAACCTGTCCTCGTCCCCACCCTCACAGACTTGTTCGGCTCAAGGCATATTGTTAAGTTCCTCTTCAGTAAATACAGAGATAAAGTATTTATTAAAAATACTACTCATCTCTTCGTCATTATCCGTTATCTGACCTGTCTCAGTTTTTAATGGACCTATCCTTTCCCTAATCTTTGATATAACTGAAAAACCCCTTTAGGATTTGTCTTTGATTGCCCTGCTATGCGAACTTCATAGTTTCTTTTTGCCCTTCTTATTATCTCTCTTTTTTTAATATTTCTAACCTTTGTATGAATTTCTGTTCTAAACTGACTTCCTCATTCTTAGTCCTTTTGTACCACGCTCTTTCTACCTATAAGGTTCTTCAGATCCTTTGTTATCCATTGCGGGTCATTAGTATTCGATCTATTCAGTTGTGTATTGTATACTACGTTCCTGTGAAATCTAGTGAGTAGTAGAGATGAAGATAGTGAGTAGTGAAGATGAAGTTCTTATATAGTTGAGGCAGTTGCCACATGAAAGACTGATTAAAAAGATAGAGGCCCATGGTATTGGAGTTGCTATATTAAAAATTGGGGTGCTATAGAAAGGCGAAGAATTAGGGGTGACATGATAGAGGTGTACAAGTGAATGAATGGGCATAACAAAGGGGATATTAATAGGGTATTAAAAGTAACAACACAAGACAACACGAAACAGTGGATATATATATTGGATGAGTTTACATTTAAGAAAGACCTGGCTAAATACTGGTTCGGTAACAGGGTTGTTGATTTGTGGAACCAATTATCGCTTAACGTGTTGGAGGTGGGGTGTAAAATTTTCTTTCCTCAAAGATTTCCTTGTCACCTCTCACCTTCTCCTCACCTCTCTCTAGACTACATATAGAAAGAAGTCTCCTTCTTTCATCACAATCGACTTGAGAACGGTACAGGACAGACCAAACCTTTGTCGTACCTTCATTGTCTACTGTGTGGTTTGGTCAACTCTGGTCCATCTTGACTAATATTCATCTAGGATATTAATATCAAGGTTAACGGGACTAGTCAGTGGCTTACAAGAAGTTAACGGGTCAGAGGCTTACCAAGAGTCAAGATGAAACTTCTCGGTTCAGGGACGTATGGGACGGTGTCCCTCATGGACTGGGACGGTCAGCCAGCAGCGCTGAAAGTAGCAAAATCTTCAGAGTTTTCCGAGATGTTTGAAAGAGAAGGTAACGTGCTCTCGTTACTGAATGGTGCAGGAGGCGCCCCTTTGTTGTTGCATAGGTCAGTGAATCCACCATCACTTGTGACCACCTATAAAGGCAACCAGACCCTACTTGATGTCTTGAGAAATCCACAGTATGACCTACTTGACGTAGGACTTCAGGTTGGTATAAAGCTAAATGAGATCCATGAAGCCGGCTTAGTACACAATGATATAAAGTGTGATAACATCATGATCCAAGGTCCGCCTCACAAACCAAACATTAGCATAATAGATTTTGGTTTTGCGTCCAAAAACAAGGTCAAAATTTTCCTTGAAGGACACCCTTGTATTCATACAACATATGCCCCCGAAGTCCTTCAGAAAAAGGAAAGTACTTTTGCCTCAGACGTATATTCTTATGGGAAATTAATGTTGGAGATAACGAAGCTGTTACCCAAGCAACACCCGTCCCTCGATAAGTTGCTTCGCGAAGCAACACACAAGACCCCAAGGAGGCGCCCAACCCTTCCTATTTTCCTGCGACGCTTAAGGGAATCCATTGACAAAATTTCCACGAAACCGGAAAGTCCCCCCAAAAGCAGGCTACCAGTGCGACATCTGAGAGTGTAAACATCCAACACGGCGAGAAAATGCGACAACGCCGGACAAAACGCGGAGCCCAAGAGGAATCGGCGCACCTTTTAAGTATTATATTCTTGGAATTTATTGCATTTATTAATAAAGTATATCAGTTTTAATTTGTTTTTACTATACTACTACGTTTAATAATGTGTGTGTGTGTTATGGATGGGAGGGGGGTGTAATAGGCAATACATAATAAGAACATAAGAATAAAAGAAACTGCAGAAGGCCAATTGGCCCATACGAGGCAGCTCCTATTTATAACTATCCAATTCCGCTCATAAACATGTCCAATCCACGTTTGAAGCAATCGAAGGACCCCACCTCCACCACGTTACGCAGTAATTGGTTCCACAAATCAACAACCCTGTTACCAAACCAGTATTTACCCAGGTCTTTCTTAAATCTAAACATTGTTTCGTGTTCTGTATTTTGTTGATACTTTTAATATCCCCATTGTTATGACCATTCATCCACCTGTACACCTCTATCATGTCACCCCTAACTCTTTGTCTTTCTATAGCAAAGACGCCATTTTTTAATATAGAACCCCAAATTTTAAATGTAGCAACTCCAATACCATGAGCCTCTATATTTTTAATCAGTCTTTCATGTGGTACTATCAAAAGCTTTGATAAAGTCAAGGAACACAACATCACAAACCTTACCACTATCTTCTTTCTTCCTAGTTGTTGTTCTTAGTAACAAGACCAGGTGGTGTTCTTCAGCTATATCTTGCTCTGTTACGCCCCATTTAGATTATGCAGTTCAGTTTAGGTCGCCGTACTATGGAATATATATAAATTCACTTGAACGTGTCCGGCGTAGGATGACAAAGTTAATTCCCCAAATCTTTCATATGAAGAAAGATTAACAAAGCTTAAATTGCATTCGAAGAGTTGGGTGTCATCTAGGATATTATAGCAGGTTATCATCTACGATAATATAGTAGGTTATCATCTAGGATATTATAGTAGGTTATCATCTAGGATATTATAGCAGGTTATGATCTAGGTTGTCATCTAGGATATTATAGCAGGTTTCATCTAGGATATTATAGCAGGTTCTCATCTAGGATATTATTGCAGGTTATTGTCTAGGATATTATTGCAGGTTATCATCTAGATTGTCATCTAGGATATTATAGCAAGTTGTCATCTAGCATATTATAGCAAGTTGTCATCTAGGATATTATAGCAGATTATCATCTAGGATATTATTGCAGGTCGTCATCTAGGATATTATAGCAGGTTGTCATCTAGGATATTATAGCAGGTTCTCATCTAGGATATTATAGCAGGTTATCGTCTAGGATATTATACCAGGTTATCATCTAGGATATTATAGCAGGTTGTCATCTAGGATATTATAGCAGGTTCTCATCTAGGATATTATAGCAGGTTATCGTCTAGGATATTATACCAGGTTATCATCTAGGATATTATTGCACGTTGTCATATAGAATATTATAGCAGGTTGTCATCTAGGAAATAATAGCAGGTTGTCATCTAGAATATTATAGCAGGTTGTCATCTTGGATATTATAGCAATTTGTCATCTAGGATAATATAGCAGGTTATCATTTATGTTGTCATCTAGGATATTATAGCAGGTTATCATCTAGGATATTATACCAGGTTGTCATCTAGGAAATAATAGCAGGTTGTCATCTTGGATATTATAGCAGGTTGTCATCTAGGATATCATAGCAGGTTGTCCTCTAGGATATTATAGCAGGTTGTCATCTAGGATATTATAGCAGGTTATCATCTAGGATATTATAGCAGGTTATCATCTAGGATATTATTGCAGGGTGTCATCTAGGGTATTATAGCTGGTTATCATCTAGGATATTATAGCAGGTTGTCATCTAGGATATCATAGCAGGTTTTCATCTAGGTTGTCATGTAGGATATTATAGCAGGTTATCATCTAGGATATTATAGCAGGTTATCATCTAGGATATTATAGCAGGTTGGCATCAAGGATATTATAGCAGGTTGTCATCTAGGATATTATAGCAGGTTGGCATCTAGGATATTATAGCAGGTTGGCATCTAGGATATTATAGCAGGTTATCATCTAGGTTGTTATCTAGGATATTATTGCAGGGTGTCATCTAGGATATTATAGCAGGTTGTCATCTAGGATATTATAGCAGGTTAACAGAGTAGTCCTCTATCGCTTGGCCCCCCCCCAACTCCCTTTGGTTTGGCGCTTTCCCCTGATAGTTCATTTCCCTTCCCCCCTCTCCTCTTTCATATAATATATTAAGGAGTAATGAAACTACTGTTTTGTATAAGTAAATTTTTGTTATTAACACATTAGGTACATCTGCATTTGTGAGTTACCCTAGACTACATGAAGGGGAGTACAGTGTCAAAAAGTTAGCTTCGTGTTAAACATCCTTATCGCACAGGATGGTTAGTCATTCAGGGTCATATGTTCAGTAGCCTGCACTGGCAAATTTTGAGTGCAATATGAGGATATCTTCAAGAACACGAGAGAGAATAAAGTAATTGCAAAGCTCCAGGTACCTCATGCCAACTGGTCTGAAAGGTCTAATAACTGGGCATTCGGTGATATAGTGTGGGAGATCATGCCGCAGTTCCTGTTCAGAGTTTGCACCTCAGAGTGCTCAGAATTGGGAGATCCGTCACCTGTAGCCACCTACCACAGGTAACGGTAGCCAACTGCCACACGCAACGGTAGCCACCTGCCACAGGGAACGGTAGCCACCTGCTACAGGTAACGGTCGCCACCTGCCACAGGTAACGGTAGCCACCTGCCACAGGGAACGGTAGCCACCTGCCACAGGTAACGGTAGCCACCTGCTACAGGTAACGGTCGCCACCTGCCACAGGTAACGGTAGCCACCTGCCACAGGTAACGGTAGCCACCTGCCACAGGTAACGGTAACCTGATCCTGACAACCACTGTCTCGCACAGTCTGGTGGACGTTTTGTGCTGTCCATAAATATAGGTTTCAGATCTGAACAAATCAGGCGGGACCAAAGAGCCAAAGCTCAACCCCGCAATCACAACTAGGTGAGTACAGAGACAGGGAAGCATACATGCATGTAGACAGACAGGGATGCATACATGCATGTAGACAGAGAGACAGGGAAGCATACATGCATGTAGACAGAGAGACAGGGAAGCATACATGCATGTAGACAGAGAGACAGGGAAGCATACATGTATGTAGACAGAGGCAGGGAAGGAGTCATTAATGCCAGTAAACAGACGGGTAGGGATGGAAGCATGGAGACGGGCAAGCCTTGTGGGAGAGGATCATTCATTGATTTTATTGGAATGGAGCGGGAAGAGGAATATGTTGGGGGAGGGGGGGTAATAGGGGCTCTCCTCCCCTACTTCTTTGTTATTGTTGGGGTTATTGTTGTTGGGGACTCGTTGGAACCTGTGGTTGGAGGCGTTCGTTTGGGTTTAAACTGTTAGTAGATAGTGGTATGGGAATTGTTATGGAGGAAGGAGGTAATAAAAGTATGTGGGAGAAACAACTTGGCAAATAATATATATATATATATATATATATATATATATATAATTTTACACCCTATATATATATATATATATATATATATATATATATATATATATATATATATATATATATAGGGTGTAATATATGTGTAATAGGTAATACATAATAAAGGTAACTGCATAATTCCAATTGGCCCATACGAGGCAGCTCCTATTTATAACCACCCAATCCCACTCATATACATGTCCAACCCACGTTTGGAACAACAATCGAGGGACCCCACCTCCACCACGTTATGCAGTAATTGGTTCCACAAATCAACAACCCTGTTACCGAACCAGTATTTACCCAAGTCTCCTAAATCTAAATTTATCCAATATGTCCATTCATCCACTTGTAATCCTCTATTATGTCAACCCCAAATCTTTGCCTTTCCAGTGAATGCAATTTAAGCTTTGTTCATCTCTCTTCATATGACAGGTTTCTAATTTGGGGAATTGACTTTTGTCATCCTACGCTGGACACGTTCAAGGGAATTTATATCCATTCTATAGTACGGCGACCAAACCTGAACTGCATAATCAAAATGGGGCCTAACAGAACAAGATATAGCTAAAGAACAACAACAGGTGTATTGTTACTAACGCTTCAATTAATAAATCCCAGTGTCCTTTTTGCCATATTACGAGCATTCATGCATAGAAATTTTGTTTTAAATTCTTATTAGTCATAACTCTTAGATCCCTTATGCAATCCGACATCGCAATCTCAACACCATCTAACTCTTATCATCATTACCTAGCCTCAAAACTTAACGTTTATCAGCATTAAACTGCATCTGCCAATCTTTTGACCATTTCAAATCCCTATTTAGATAGACTTGAAGTGATAGTGAGTCTTCTGTGTCTATTTCCCTCCCGATTTTTGTATCAGCAAATTTCCAAATGTTGCTACTCGAACCTGAATCTAAATTATTTATATCTATAATAAACAATAGAGGTGCCAGGACAGAGCTTTGAGATACTTCACTTACAACATTTTCCCACTCTGACTAAATCCCATTTATACTAACTCTCTGTTTCCTTTGGTATAGCCATACCCTAATCCAACTTAATATAGCACCGCCAATAACCCTGCGCCTCTATCTTTTTATTCAGTCTTTCATGTGGCACTGTATCAAAACCTTTGCTAAAGTCAAAGTACACAACTTCACAATCCTTACCACTATCAACTGCCTCAACTATGCTGGAATAAAATTATAGCAAATTTGTTAAACATGAACGGGAATTTGTAAAACCGTGTTGTGAAACATTTATTATGTTTTTCAAGTTGAAGACGAATTGTATTTGCAATTATCGATTCAAGTTACTTTCCCACAATAGGCGTTAGGCAAATTGACCGATAGTTTGACGCAAGTGATCTTTCTCCTTTCTTAAGCATTTGTACCACATTAGCTACCTTCCATGACTCTGGCACTCTGCCTGACTATTGATTTATTAAATATGGTTGACAATGGCTCGCAAAGGTCGTATTTGCATTCTTTAAGCACCCTGATTTTGATTGTTGGCGCCGGAGGCGGCTAGTTTATTGTGCACCCCATACCCATCCTGTGAGCGGTAGCGCAAAAAGCATTACAGAGGGCACAAAAGGTCTTTATCAGACCTCATCTTATATTATTACAAACAATTTCATATATCCTTCACACCTTATAGTTACAATGTCAGCTAGTTACAGAGAAAGTACTATTTCAAGAGCTATATATTTACAGTAAGTCATCATACATTAATGGTAGGTTTTATCGCTAATACATAATTGTTTGACCAATGGAGATAGAAATAGGGTAGCTTCTGTTTATTATTAGTCTTCACAATACACTACTTGTTTCTTCATTTCATATGTCGTTCATCTACTGTAAGCGAAATATGGATACAGTGCATGGATTTCAGGTAATTTATCCATGGTAATAAGATAGGTTGCCATATCATACAGAATGAGCTTAGATTTATCTCTAAATGACTCAATTTTACTACAATCCAAGATATAGTGTTCGAATGTAATGCGGGGGGTAATGATGTTGGACGAGTTAGGAGTGAGGAACTAATACAGAGATTCAGGACAGCCATTGAATTAGTTAGGAGCAAGGGAGGAATCCCAATCATATGTGGCATTCTTCCAAGAAAGGGAGTGGGAATGAATGGATGTCGAGGGCTCTTGGTGTAAATTGCCGGCTAGAAAGATATTGCAAATCAAATGCAATATCTTTCATAGACAACTGGGAACACTTCTATGGAAGAAATAAAATGTATGCTCGTGATGGGGTGCATCTATCGAGAGCTGGGGTTGTTGCTGTTGCGAACTCGTTACCAGACCACCACCACAGACTACTAACCAGACCACCACCACCACAGACTACTAACCAGACCACCACCACCACCACAGACTACTAACCAGACCTCCACCACCACAGACTACTAACCAGGCCACCACCACCACAGTCTACTAACCAGACCACCACCACCACAGACTACTAACCAGACCACCACCACCACAGACTACTAACCAGACCACCACCACCACCACAGACTACTAACCAGACCTCCACCACCACAGACTACTAACCAGACCACCACCACCACAGAGTACTAACCAGACCACCACCACCACAGACTACTAACCAGACCACCACCACCACCACAGACTACTAACCAGACCACCGCCACCACAGACTACTAACCAGACCACCACCACCACAGACTGTGGGATATTTGGGCTTGATTCTGATTAATTAATAATTAAAATAATAAATTAAATTACGAAGGACCACCCGCTTTTAAAGTAAAGAGGGAAACTGAGAATTTCAGATCATTAGATAAAATTCTAGAGAAAACCAGTGACTATGGATATGACTAGAAAGTATGATCAGAAGAATAATTAATGGGCTGTATTATTAAAGAAACAAACCTCAAACACCTACATTGGGGGGTTATTACTGGAGGTCAGTACGTCCAGGAATCAGTGTCGTTCGTTCACTAATTCAATTAATAATAATCTAATCCTATAAATAATGCTGAATATAATATTATCCATACAAAGAAGAACATGAATATGAGCATAGTAATGAGTTACAGTAAATCACACATTATGTTGAAACATTCTGAATGTATCAAATTGTATCATAGACAACTGGGAACACTTCTATGGAAGAAATAAAATGTATGCTCGTGATGGGGTGCATCTATCGAGAGCTGGGGTTGTTGCTGTTGCGAACTCGTTGGAAGAAGTGGTTAGAGGTGTTTGGATTTAAACTGTTAGTAGATAGAGGTATGGGAATTGATTTGGAGGAAGGAGGTAATAAAAGTATGTGTTTGTGGAAGAAAAGACTTGGCAAAATGATCAGGGAAAGAGAAGGGCCTCAAAATAACAATTCACTTAGCGTATATTACACTAACAGTAGAAGTCTAAGAAATAAAATTAACGAATTAAATGCTCTTGTCTGCACAGAAAAAATAGATATTATTGCACTTACCGGAATGTGGATGAATGTAGAAAATAGAGAACTATTAGCTGAATATCAAATAAATGGATTTAAACTATTTCACACAGATAGATATATTAGACGAGGAGGTGGAGTAGCCATATATGTTAGGGACAATTTGAAATGTAGTCTCAAAGAAGGAATCAAAACTGAGCCACACACAGAAACTATTTGGATAGAATTAAACGAAAAAGCAAATAATATTATAATAGGAGTTATATATAGGCCACCAAATTTAGACAGAATGGAAGCAAAGCATCTATGGGATGAAATATCTAGGGCATCTAGATCTAACAGTATTTATGTCATGGGTGACTTTAATTTTAGTGGAATAAACTGGTTGAACAAAACGGAATAGTGAAGCAGAAGATTTTCTAGAATTAATTGACGATTGCTTTCTTACGCAACACATTAAGGAACCAACACGGGAAAATAATATTTTAGATTTTGTGTTAACTAACAGGGAAACACAAATTAATGACAACGAAATAGGGAGTGAGCTAGGGAACAGTGATCACAAAGAAATCAGATTTACCATAGAATGGAATAGACCTGTAGGAGAAAATTCTGTTAAAGTGCCAGATTTTCGAAAAGCTGATTTTAATAGCCTAAGAAATTTTTTGGGTCAAATTGATTGGAAAGTCTTGGGTATGGGGTGTGGGCCGGTCTTGGAGCGAGACATGAATCCAGCGATAGGTGACGTAATTGAGGATTTCGATGTGGATTCAATATATAACTTATTTAAGAATATTCTAGGGAAAGGATAGGTCCATTAAAAACTGAGACAGGTCAAATAACAGATAGTGATGAAGAGATGTGTAATATTTTTAATAAATATTTTGTATCTGTATTTACTAAGGAGGAACTTAATAATATGTCTTCAGCCGAACAAGTCTATTTGGGTGGGGACGAGGACAGGTTGACGAGGATGACCACCACAATAGACTACTAACCAGACCACCACCACAGACTACTAACCAGGCCACCACCACAACAGACTACTAACCAGACCACCACCACAGACTACTAACCAGACCACCACCACCACCACAGACTACTAACCAGACCACCACCACCACAGACTACTAACGAGACCACCACCACCACAGACTACTAACCAGACCACCACCACCACAGACTACTAACCAGACCACCACCACCACCACTGACTACTAACCAGACCACCACCACCACCACAGACTACTAACCAGACCACCACCACCACCACATACTACTAACCAGACCACCACCACAGACTACTAACCAGGCCACCACCACCACCACAGACTACTAACCAGACCACCACCACCACCACAGACTACTAACCAGGCCACCACCACCACAGACTTTTAACCAGACCACCACCACCACCACAGACTACTAACCAGACCACCACCACCACAGACTACTAACCAGACCACCACCACCACCACAGACAACTAACCAGACCACCACCACCACCACAGACTACTAACGAGACCACCACCACCACAGACTACTAACCAGACCACCACCACCACCACAGACTACTAACCAGACCACCACCACCACAGACTACTAACCAGACCACCACCACCACCACAGACTACTAACCAGACCACCACCACCACAGACTACTAACCAGACCACCACCACCACCACAGACTACTAACCAGACCACCACCACCACCACATACTACTAACCAGACCACCACCACCACCACAGACTACTAACCAGGCCACCACCACCACCACAGACTACTAACCAGACCACCACCACCACCACAGACTACTAACCAGGCCACCACCACCACAGACTTTTAACCAGACCACCACCACCACCACAGACTACTAACCAGACCACCACCACCACAGACTACTAACCAGACCACCACCACCACCACAGACTACTAACCAGACCACCACCACCACCACAGACTACTAACCAGACCACCACCACCACCACAGACTACTAACCAGACCTCCACCACCACAGACTACTAACCAGGCCACCACCACCACAGTCTACTAACCAGACCACCACCACCACAGACTACTAACCAGACCACCACCACAGACTACTAACCAGACCACCACCACCACAGACTACTAACCAGACCACCACCACCACCACAGACTACTAACCAGACCTCCACCACCACAGACTACTAACCAGGCCACCACCACCACAGTCTACTAACCAGACCACCACCACCACAGACTACTAACCAGACCACCACCACCACAGACTACTAACCAGACCACCACCACCACCACAGACTACTAACCAGACCTCCACCACCACAGACTACTAACCAGACCACCACCACCACAGAGTACTAACCAGACCACCACCACCACAGACTACTAACCAGACCACCACCACCACCACAGACTACTAACCAGACCACCGCCACCACAGACTACTAACCAGACCACCACCACCACAGACTGTGGGATATTTGGGCTTGATTCTGATTAATTAATAATTAAAATAATAAATTAAATTACGAAGGACCACCCGCTTTTAAAGTAAAGAGGGAAACTGAGAATTTCAGATCATTAGATAAAATTCTAGAGAAAACCAGTGACTATGGATATGACTAGAAAGTATGATCAGAAGAATAATTAATGGGCTGTATTATTAAAGAAACAAACCTCAAACACCTACATTGGGGGGTTATTACTGGAGGTCAGTACGTCCAGGAATCAGTGTGGTTCGTTCACTAATTCAATTAATAATAATCTAATCCTATAAATAATGCTGAATATAATATTATCCATACAAAGAAGAACATGAATATGAGCATAGTAATGAGTTACAGTAAATCACACATTATGTTGAAACATTCTGAATGTATCAAATTGCTAGAATATGGAAAAAAAGAAATAAGCCTTAGCTTGTAGTAGATTCCTTTAGATAACCCTGGAAGTCCTCTTAATCTCCAAGTCTGGTACACTGACGAATAGCACGGTTAACATGGAGAAGACAGCGTGAGGAATTCGTCTCTCGAGCTGCAAGATAAATAACTACCAGTAGCAATTGATTTAACTACTCAATTCATATTCAAGATTATTGATATCTACAGATGGAATTCTAATCACCTGTTATTAGGTGTTATCTCGCCGCGTGACGCGCAATCACCCCGCTATTATTAAACCTGTAAATGATGCATCAAATAAAGGGTACTTAGCTGTGGGCACTGTATAAGTATTAAGATTGCCGTAATTTCGCATCCCAGGCTCCGGTGAACCTATCATGGATTGATGCGTTTCAAGCTGGCTGATCACGTGTCGTCAGGAACCAAGTCTAGGGTCCCTCTTTTAACACCAGCACTAGTTGAAGATATTATCTGCAAGGTCGTTCACGCCTCACAGTGGCGGCTTTCATCTGCGGATGAATAACACCTGCCCGATTTGCTGGGCAATGACGTCGTTTTTGAGTATGGTAAGTACAGTTCTGCCTCCTTCTGGCTCTGCACGTGTCCGCGTACCGACTGAGGATGGCGTCCCCCAACCCACGCCGAGTCGACGTTCATGACACAAATAATTGTCTTGAACATTAATATTTCTCGCATTCGCGCTTGAAACTCTAAAGACTGGACGGGTTTATTATTTAGAGGAACGAAATATTATTTAACTATTTAAGAATAGTAAATATATAAGGGAGAGGAATTAATGTCTCCCCATGGCATTCATTGATGACGTTAACACTATCGCGAGGTAGACGGTATAATTCTAACGCTCTATTCGGCTTTTAGTTAGAGAACAATTCGTCTGCAATCAGTTGTCATACAGAATGCTTTAATTATGGAGAATCGTATTTAATTTTCACACAAATTAAATATAATGTGTTTTACTGTAAAGAAATCTGACGCAATACTGGCGTCAGGTGACGTGAGAATTCTAGCCTAATGCACAGATGAATTATTAGTACATGAGAATTCTACGAGTTGTTAATTTTACTTACTACAATATTAAGTATGGTTAGTAATAAGTAATGAGAATACAACAATGCCGTATTCGATGTTGGAAATATCCAACACAGACTACTAACCAGACCACCACCACAGACTACTAACCAGACCACCACCACAGACTACTAACCAGACCACCACCACAGACTACTAACCAGACCACCACCACCACAGACTACTAACCAGACCACCACCACCACCACAGACTACTAACCAGGCCACCACCACCACAGACTACTAACCAGACCACCACCACCACAGACTACTAACCAGACCACCACCACCACCACAGACTACTAACCAGACCACCACCACCACAGACTACTAACCAGACCACCACCACCACAGACTACTAACCAGACCACCACCACCACAGACTACTAACCAGACCACCACCACCACCACAGACTACTAACCAGGCCACCACCACCACAGACTACTAACCAGACCACCACCACCACAGACTACTAACCAGACCACCACCACCACCACAGACTACTAACCAGACCACCACCACAGACTACTAACCAGACCACCACCACCACAGACTACTAACCAGACCACCACCACAGACTACTAGCCAGACCACCACCACCACAGACTACTAACCAGACCACCACCACCACAGACTACTAACCAGACCACCACCACCACCACAGACTACTAACCAGACCACCACCACCACAGACTACTAACCAGACCACCACCACCACAGACTATTAACCAGACCACCACCACCACAGACTACTAACCAGACCACCACAACAGACTACTAACCAGACCACCACCACCACAGACTACTACCCAGACCACCACCACCACCACATACTACTAACCAGACCACCACCACAACAGACTACTAACCAGACCACCACCACCACAGACTACTAACCAGACTACCAATACCAGCTGCAGCTATTGGCCCATACGAGGCAGCTGCTATTGGCCAGTACGAGACAGCTGCTATCGGCCCATACGAGGCAGCTGCTGTTGGCCCATACGAGGCAGCTGCTATTGGCTCATACGAGGCAGCTGCTATTGGCCCATACGATAGCAGCTGCTATTGGCTCATACGAGGCAGCTGCTATTGGCCCGTACGATAGCAGCTGCTATTGGCTCATACCAGGCAACTGCTATTGGCTCATACCAGGTAACTGCTATTGGCCCATACGAGACAGCTGCTATCGGCCCATACGAGACAGCTGCTATCGGCCCATACGAGGCAGCTGCTATTGGCCCATACGAGGCAGCTGCTATTGGCTCATACGAGGCAGCTGCTATTGGCCCATACGATAGCAGCTGCTATTGGCTCATACCAGGCAGCTGCTATTGGCTCATACGAGGCAGCTGCTATTGGCCCATACGAGGCAGCTGCTATTGGCTCATACGAGGCAGCTGCTATTGGCCATACGAGGCAGCTGCTATTGGCCATACGAGGAAGCTGCTATTGGCCCATACGAGGCAGCTGCTATTGGCCCATACGAGGCAGCTGCTATTGCCTATTGGCCCATACGAGGCAACTGCTATTGGCCCATACGAGACAGCTGCTATCGGCCCATGCGAGGCAGCTGCTATTGGCCCGTTCGAGGCAGCTGCTATTGGCCCATACGAGGCAGCTGCTATTGCTATTTGTTTGGTCTGAGTTAAAATATTTGTTTAATTACATTCTGGTAACTGCTAAACTAGTCAACCTGTCCTCGTCCCCACCCTCACAGACTTGTTCGGCTCAAGGCATATTGTTAAGTTCCTCTTCAGTAAATACAGAGATAAAGTATTTATTAAAAATACTACTCATCTCTTCGTCATTATCCGTTATCTGACCTGTCTCAGTTTTTAATGGACCTATCCTTTCCCTAATCTTTGATATAACTGAAAAACCCCTTTAGGATTTGTCTTTGATTGCCCTGCTATGCGAACGTCATAGTTTCTTTTTGCCCTCCTTATTATCTCTCTCTTTTTTTAATATTTCTAACCTTTGTATGAATTTCTGTTCTAAACTGACTTCCTCATTCTTAGTCCTTTTGTACCACACTCTTTCTACCTATAAGGTTCTTCAGATCCTTTGTTATCCATTGCGGGTCATTAGTATTCGATCTATTCAGTTGTGTATTGTATACTACGTTCCTGTTAAATCTAGTGAGTAGTAAAGATGAAGATAGTGAAGTAGTGAAGATGAAGTTCTTATATAGTTGAGGCAGTTGCCACATGAAAGACTGATTAAAAAGATAGAGGCCCATGGTATTGGAGTTGCTATATTAAAAATTGGGGTGCTATAGAAAGGCGAAGAATTAGGGGTGACATGATAGAGGTGTACAAGTGGATGAATGGGCATAACAAAGGGGATATTAATAGGGTATTAAAAGTAACAACACAAGACAACACGAAACAGTGGATATATATATTGGATGAGTTTACATTTAAGAAAGACCTGGCTAAATACTGGTTCGGTAACAGGGTTGTTGATTTGTGGAACCAATTATCGCTTAACGTGTTGGAGGTGAGGTGTAAGATTTTCTTCCTCAAAGATTTCCTTGTCACCTCTCACCTTCACCTCACCTCTCTTTAGACTATATATAGAAAGAAGTCTCCTTCTTTCATCACAATCGACTTGAGAACGGTACAGGACAGACCAAACCTTTGTCGTACCTTCATTGTCTACTGTGTGGTTTGGTCAACTCTGGTCCATCTTGACTAATATCATCTAGGATATTAATATCAGGTTAACGGGACTAGTCAGTGGCTTACAAGAAGTTAACGGGTCAGAGGCTTACCAAGAGTCAAGATGAAACTTCTCGGTTCAGGGACGTATGGGACGGTGTCCCTCATGGACTGGGACGGTCAGCCAGCAGCGCTGAAAGTAGCAAAATCTTCAGAGTTTTCCGAGATGTTTGAAAGAGAAGGTAACGTGCTCTCGTTACTGAATGGTGCAGGAGGCGCCCCTTTGTTGTTGCATAGGTCAGTGAATCCACCATCACTTGTGACCACCTATAAAGGCAACCAGACCCTACTTGATGTCTTGAGAAATCCACAGTATGACCTACTTGACGTAGGACTTCAGGTTGGTATGAAGCCGGCTTAGTACACAATGATATAAAGTGTGATAACATCATGATCCAAGGTCCGCCTCACAAACCAAACATTAGCATAATAGATTTTGGTTTTGCGTCCAAAAACAAGGTCAAAATTTTCCTTGAAGGACACCCTTGTATTCATACAACATATGCCCCCGAAGTCCTTCAGAAAAAGGAAAGTACTTTTGCCTCAGACGTATATTCTTATGGGAAATTAATGTTGGAGATAACGAAGCTGTTACCCAAGCAACACCCGTCCCTCGATAAGTTGCTTCGCGAAGCAACACACAAGACCCCAAGGAGGCGCCCAACCCTTCCTATTTTCCTGCGACGCTTAAGGGAATCCATTGACAAAATTTCCACGAAACCGGAAAGTCCCCCCAAAAGCAGGTTATCAGTGCGACATCTGAGAGTGTAAACATCCAACACGGCAAGAAAATGCGACAACGCCGGACAAAACGCGGAGCCCAAGAGGAATCGGCGCACCTTTTAAGTATTATATTCTTGGAATTTATTGCATTTTTTAATAAAGTATATCAGTTTTAATTTTTTTTTACTATACTACTACGTTTAATAATGTGTGTGTGTGTTAGGGATGGGAGGGGGGTGTAATATATGTGTAATAGGCAATACATAATAAGAATAAAAGAAACTGCAGAAGGCCAATTGTCCCATACGAGGCAGCTCCTATTTATAACTATCCAATTCAGATCATAAACATGTCCAACCCACGTTTGAAGCAATCGAAGGACCCCACCTCCACCACGTTACGCAGTAATTGGTTCCACAAATCAACAACCCTGCTACCAAACCAGTATTTACCCAGGTCTTTCTTAAATCTAAACATTGTTTCGTGTTCTGTATTGTGTTGATACTTTTAATATCCCCATTGTTATGACCATTCATCCACCTGTACACCTCTATCATGTCACCCCTAACTCTTTGTCTTTCTATAGCAAAGACGCCATTTTTTAATATAGAACCCCAAATTTTAAATGTAGCAACTCCAATACCATGAGCCTCTCTATTTTTAATCAGCCTTTCAAGTGGCACTATCAAAAGCTTTGATATTGTCAAGGTACACAACATCACCAACCTTACCACTATCTTCTTTCTTCCTAGTTGTTGTTCTTAGTAACAAGTCACCTGGTGTTGTTCTTCAGCTATATCTTGCTCTGTTACGCCCCATTTAGATTATGCAGTTCAGTTTAGGTCGCCGTACAATGGAATATATATAAATTCACTTGAACGTGTCCAGCGTAGGATGACAAAGTTAATTCCCCAAATCTTTCATATGAAGAAAGATTAACAAAGCTTAAATTGCATTCGAAGATTTGGGTGTCATCTAGGATATTATAGCAGGTTGTCATCTAGGATATTATAGCAGGTTGTCATCTAGGATATTATAGCAGGTTGTCATCTAGGATATTATAGCAGGTTGTCATCTAGGATATTATAGCAGATTGTCATCAAGGATATTATAGCAGGTTGGCATCAAGGATATTATAGCAGGTTGTCATCTAGGATATTATAGCAGGTTGTCATCTAGGATATTATAGCAGGTTGGCATCAAGGATATTATTGCAGGTTGTCATCTAGGATATTATAGCAGGTTGTCATCTAGGATATTATAGCAGGTTGTCATCTAGGATATCATAGCAGGTTATCATCTAGGATATTATAGCAGGATGTCATGTAGGATATTATAGCAGATTATCTTCTAGGATATTATAGCAGGTTATCATCTAGGATATTATAGCAGCTTATCATCTAGGATATTATAGCAGGTTATCATCTAGGATATTATAGCAGGTTATCGTCTAGGATATTATAGCAGGTTATCTAGGATATTATAGCAGGTTGTCATCTAGGATATTACAACAGGTTATCTAGGATATTATAGCAGGTTGTCATCTGGGATATTATAGCAGGTTATCATCTAGTATATTATAGCAGGTTATCATCTAGGATATTATAGCAGGTTGTAATCTAGGATAGTACAGCAGGTTATCATCTAGGATATTATAGCAGGTTGTCATCTAGGATATTATAGCAGGTTGACATCTAGGATATTATAGCAGGTTGTTATCTAGGATATTATTGCAGGATGTTATAGCTGGGTGTCATCTAGGATGCTATAGCTGGGTGTCATCTAGGATATTATAGCAGGTTGTCATCTAGGATATTATAGCAGGTTAACAGAGTAGTCCTCGATCGCTTGGTCCCCCCCACTCCCTTTGGTTTGGCGCTTTCCCCTGATAGTTCCTTTCCCTTCCCCCCTCTCCTCTTTCATATAATATATTAAGGAGTAATGAAAACTACTGTTTTGTATAAGTAAATTTTTGTTATTAACACATTAGGTACATTTGCATTTGTGAGTTACCCTAGACTACATGAAGGGGAGTACAGTGTCAAAAAGTTAGCTTCGTGTTAAACATCCTTATCACACAGGATGGTTAGTCATTCAGGGTCATATGTTCAGTAGCCTGCACTGGCAAATTTTGAGTGCAATATGAGGATATCTTCAAGAACACGAGAGAATAAAGTAATTGCAAAGCTCCAGGTACCTCATGCCAACTGGTCTGAAAGGTCTAAATAACTGGGCATTCGGTGATGTAGTGTGGGAGATCATGCCGCAGTTCCTGTTCAGAGTTTGCACCTAGAGTGCTCAGAATTGGGAGATCCGTCACCTGTAGCCACCTACCACAGGTAACGGTACCCACCTGCCACAGGTAACGGTAGCCAACTGCCACACGTAACGGTAGCCACCTGCCACAGGGAACGGTAGCCACCTGCCACAGGTAACGGTAGCCACCTGCTACAGGTAACGGTCGCCACCTGCCACAGGTAACGGTAGCCACCTGCCACAGGGAACGGTAGCCACCTGCCACAGGTAACGGTAGCCACCTGCTACAGGTAACGGTCGCCACCTGCCACAGGTAACGATAGCCACCTGCCACAGGTAACGGTAGCCACCTGCCACAGGTAACGGTAGCCACCTGCCACAGGTAACGGTAACCTGATCCTGACAACCACTGTCTCGCACAGTCTGGTGGACGTTTTGTGCAAATCTGAACAAATCAGGCGGGACCAAAGAGCCAAAGCTCAACCCCGCAATCACAACTAGGTGAGTACAGAGACAGGGAAGCATACATGCATGTAGACAGAGAGACAGGGAAGCATACATGCATGTAGACAGAGAGACAGGGAAGCATATATGCATGTAGACAGAGAGACAGGGAAGCATACATGCATGTAGACAGAGAAGACAGGGAAGCATACATGCATGTAGGCAGAGAGACAGGGAAGCATACATGCATGTAGGCAGAGAGACAGGGAAGCATACATGCATGTAGGCAGAGAGACAGGGAAGCATACATGCATGTAGACAGAGAGACAGGGAAGCATACATGCATGTAGACAGAGAGACAGGGAAGCATACATGTATGTAGACAGAGGCAGGGAAGGAGTCATTAATGCCAGTAAACAGACGGGTAGGGATGGAAGCATGGAGATGGGCAAGCCTTGTGGGAGAGGATCATTCATTGATTTTATTGGAATGGAGCGGGAAGAGGAATATGTTGGGGGGAGGGGGGTAATAGGGGCTCTCCTCCCATACTTCTTTGTTATTGTTGGGGTTATTGTTGTTGTGGACACGTTGGAACCTGTGGTTGGAGGCGTTCGTTTGGGTTTAAACTGTTAGTAGATAGTGGTATGGGAATTGTTATGGAGGAAGGAGGTAATAAAAGTATGTGGGAGAAACAACTTGGCAAATAATATATATATATATATATATATATATATATATATATATATATATATATATATATATATATATATATATATATATATATATATATACATATATATATAGGGTGTAATATATGTGTAATAGGTAATACATAATAAGAACATAATAAAGGTAACTGCATAATTCCTATTGGCCCATACGAGGCAGCTCCTATTTATAACCACCCAATCCCACTCATTTACATGTCCAACCCACGTTTGAAACAATCGAGGGACCCCACCTCCACCACGTTATGCAGTAATTGGTTCCACAAATCAACAACCCTGTTACCGAACCAGTATTTACCCAAGTCTCCTAAATCTAAATTTATCCAATATGTCCATTCATCCACTTGTAATCCTCTATTATGTCAACCCCAACTCTTTGCCTTTCCAGTGAATGCAATTTAAGCTTTGTTCATCTCTCTTCATATGACAGGTTTCTAATTTGGGGAATTGACTTTTGTCATCCTACGCTGGACTCGTTCAAAAGAATTTATATCCATTCTATAGTACGGCGACCAAACCTGAACTGCATAATCAAAATGGGGCCTAACAGAACAAGATATAGCTGAAGAACAACAACAGGTGTAATTGTTACTAACGCTTCGATTAATAAATCCCAGTGTCCTTTTTGCCATATTACGAACATTCATGCATTGAAATTTTGTTTTAAATTCTTACTAGTCATAACTCCCATATCCCTTATGCAATCCGACATCGCAATCTCAACACCATCTAACTCTTATCATCATTACCTAGCCTCAAAACTTAACGTTTATCAGCATTAAACTGCATCTGCCAATCTTTTGACCATTTCAAATCCCTATTTAGATAGACTTGAAGTGATAGTGAGTCTTCTGTGTCTATTTCCCTCCCGATTTTTGTATCAGCAAATTTCCAAATGTTGCTACTCGAACCTGAATCTAAATTATTTATATCTATAATAAACAATAGAGGTGCCAGGACAGAGCTTTGAGATACTTCACTTACAACATTTTCCCACTCTGACTAAATCCCATTTATACTAACTCTCTGTTTCCTTTGGTATAGCCATACCCTAATCCAACTTAATATAGCACCGCCAATACCATGAGTCTCTATCTTTTTATTCAGTCTTACATGTGGCACTGTATCAAAACCTTTGCTAAAGTCAAAGTACACAACATCACAATCCTTACCACTATCAACTGCCTCAACTATGCTGGTGTAACACGGGTTGGTTCCTCTCTCTTTACTTCCTTCTTTCTACTCCCTCTACCCGTATTCTTACTTATTATTCTCTACCAAGGGACTCCAAAACTTTTACCAAAGCCAACTCCACGCCACGTGGTCCTAAGACGATTGACCGACTTAGGATTCTACACCCAGTATGACGTGACCTAAGCTCTGAGCAAAACCCTAGAGTCGCCTCTATGCTGCCACCACCAGACCAGCTCTACAGAGCAATGATCGAGGTCTGGATCGATCACGCTAATTAATCAACCTTGGGGCTTGATCCCCACTAGTAGTTTATAACCTCGGAAACTTGAGTGTGGAATTAATTAGATGGGGATGATGAATTCCGATCCGATGTTAGAATCGGCGCCCAATGCAACTCTGCCTCGTGTGGACCACGTGACCAGGACAAGTTTACACATAACCAAATGGAAACAATAAAATGCAAATTAATAACAAATTTAATTTATTAAAAGAAAACTAAAACAAAATCTAAATATGTTCACTCCCTATCACTTTAACACTCCCTACTTGACCTGAATGGCAAATGAGAAGACTATTTCTATACATAACCATAGCAACTATACCTCTATGTTTTCCAGCTCTAGGTGTTGGGCTGGTCTTGGGGAGAGGTAAGATGTTTGACCTCTCCCAGCTGCTCGGCAGATCACACTGATCTCTTCCTTGTCTGGTCTACCCCAGACAAGAGTATTGTATCCTTCCGCCTAGTCAAAGTTTTACCAAGTTACTAGCCAGGTTTAAGTTATAACAATTAAACTCTGTTGTACTTAATTGATCCAGACTGGTTGAATTATTTTACTGAAATAAATTACACAAGCCTCTAACGGCAGAGCTGTTCCCGATCACAAAAATGGTTATTAAAACTTTGAGAAATACTAGACATGTCAACCCTGCTGACCTATGACCGCCGGTCACTCCGCCTTAAAAGTTAGATCTGATTCGTGACGTCACTGATGGTGACTTAAACTCAATAATTAGAATACTCTTGATATTGTATCCAGTACTATTATACAATACAATTTTAATGCAAAATGAATAAAGGCTAATTTTCTCTAAATTACTGAATACTATAGGATGATTCATTATACGCAGCTATGAACAAAGCGTTGGTTATTTCCACCGCGAATTCCCCTGGGGGTCAGGTCACCATGCGGCTCAGCTTCCCATTCTCTTTTGTCGATAAACCACTCTGGATAATTCTTACAACAGCCTAGTTTGTTACACTGGAATAAAATTATAGCAAATTTGTTAAACATGAACGGCAATTTGTAAAACCGTGTTGTGAAACATTTATTATGTTTTTCAAGTTGAAGACGAATTGTATTTGCAATTATCGATTCAAGTTACTTTCCCACAATAGGCGTTAGGCTAATTGACCGATAGTTTGACGCAAGTGATCTTTCTCCTTTCTTAAGCATTTGTACCACATTAGCTACCTTGCATGACTCTGGCACTCTGCCTGACTATTGATTTATTAAATATGGTTGACAATGGCTCGCAAAGGTCCTCTTTGCATTCTTTAAGCACCCTGATTTTGATTGTTGGCGCCGGAGGCGGCTAGTTTATTGTGCACCCCATACCCATCCTGTGAGCGGTAGCGCAAAAAGCATTACAGAGGGCACAAAAGGTCTTTATCAGACCTCATCTTATATTATTACAAACAATTTCATATATCCTTCACACCTTATAGTTACAATGTCAGCTAGTTACAGAGAAAGTGCTATTTCAAGAGCTATATATTTACAGTAAGTCATCATACATTAATGGTAGGTTTTATCGCTAATACATAATAGTTTGACCAATGGAGAAGGAAATAGGGTAGCTTCTGTTTATTATTAGTCTTCACAATACACTACTTGTTTCTTCATTTCATATGTCGTTCATCTACTGTAAGCGAAATATGGATACAGTGCATGGATTTCAGGTAATTTATCCATGGTAATAAGATAGGTTGCCATATCATACAGAATGAGCTTAGATTTATCTCTAAATGACTCAATTTTACTACTATCCAAGATATAGTGTTCGAATGTAATGCGGGGGGTAATGATGTTGGACGAGTTAAGAGTGAGGAACTAATACAGAGATTCAGGACAGCCAATGAATTAGTTAGGAGCAAGGGAGGAATCCCAATCATATGTGGCATTCTTCCAAGAAAGGGAGTGGGAATGAATGGATGTCGAGGGCTCTTGGTGTAAATTGCCGGCTAGAAAGATATTGCAAATCAAATGCAATATCTTTCATAGACAACTGGGAACACTTCTATGGAAGAAATAAAATGTATGCTCGTGATGGGGTGCATCTATCGAGAGCTGGGGTTGTTGCTGTTGCGAACTCGTTGGAAGAAGTGGTTAGAGGTGTTTGGGTTTAAACTGTTAGTAGATAGAGGTATGGGAATTGATTTGGAGGAAGGAGGTAATAAAAGTACGTGTTTGTGGAAGAAAGAATTGGCAAAATGATCAGGGAAAGAGAAGGGCCTCAAAATAACAATTCACTTAGCGTATATTACACTAACAGTAGAAGTCTAAGAAATAAAATTAACGAATTAAATGCTCTTGTCTGCACAGAAAAAATAGATATTGTTGCACTTACCGAAACGTGGATGAATGTAGAAAATAGAGAACTATTAGCTGAATATCAAATAAATGGATTTAAACTATTTCACACAGATAGATATATTAGACGAGGAGGTGGAGTAGCCATATATGTTAGGGACAATTTGAAATGTAGTCTCAAAGAAGGAATCAAAACTGAGCCACACACAGAAACTATTTGGATAGAATTAAACGAAAAAGCAAATAATATTATAATAGGAGTTATATATAGGCCACCAAATTTAGACAGAATGGAAGCAAAGCATCTATGGGATGAAATATCTAGGGCATCTAGATCTAACAGTATTTATGTCATGGGTGACTTAAATTTTAGTGGAATAAACTGGTTGAACAAAACAGGGAATAGTGAAGCAGAAGATTTTCTAGAATTAATTGACGATTGCTTTCTTACGCAACACATTAAGGAACCAACACGGGAAAATAATATTTTAGATTTAGTGTTAACTAACAGGGAAACACAAATTAATGACATCGAAATAGGGAGTGAGCTAGGGAACAGTGATCTCAAAGAAATCAGATTTACCATAGAATGGAATAGACCTGTAGGAGAAAATTCTGTTAAAGTGCCAGATTTTCGAAAAGCTGATTTTAATAGCCTAAGAAATTTTTTTGGGTCAAATTGATTGGAATGTCTTGGGTATGGGGTGTGGGCCGGTCTTGGAGCGAGACATGAACCCAGCGATAGGTGACGTAATTGGGGATTTCGATGTGGATTCAATATATAACTTATTTAAGAATATTCTAGGGAAAGGATAGGTCCATTAAAAACTGAGACAGGTCAAATAACAGATAGTGATGAAGAGATGTGTAATATTTTTAATAAATATTTTGTATCTGTATTTACTAAGGAGGAACTTAATAATATGTCTTCAGCCGAACAAGTCTATTTGGGTGGGGACGAGGACAGGTTGACGAGGATGACCACCACAATAGACTACTAACCAGACCACCACCACCACCACAGACAACTAACCAGACCACCACCACCACCACAGACTACTAACCAGACCACCACCACCACCACAGACTACTAACCAGACCACCACCACCACCACCACCACAGACTACTAACCAGACCACCACCACCACAGACTACTAACCAGACCACCACCACAGACTACTAACCAGACCACCACCACCACCACATACTACTAACCAGACCACCACCACCACCACAGACTACTAACCAGGCCACCACCACCACCACAGACTACTAACCAGACCACCACCACCACCACCACAGACTACTAACCAGGCCACCACCACAGACTACTAACCAGACCACCACCACCACCACAGACTACTAACCAGACCACCACCACAGACAACTAACCAGGCCACCACCACAGACTACTAACCAGACCACCACCACCACAGACTACTAACCAGACCACCACCACCACCCCAGACTACTAACCAGACCACCACCACCACCACAGACTACTAACCAGACCACCACCACCACCACAGACTACTAACCAGACCACCACCACAGACTACTAACCAGGCCACCACCACAGACTACTAACCAGACCACCACCACAGACTGCTAACCAGACCACCACCACCACAGACTACTACCAGACCACCACCACAGACTACTAACCAGACCACCACCACCACCACAGACTACTAACCAGACCACCGCCACCACAGACTACTACCAGACCACCACCACAGACTACTAACCAGACCACCACCACCACCACAGACTACAAACCAGACCACCACAGACTACTACCAGACCACCACCACAGACTACTAACCAGACCACCACCACCACCACAGACTACAAACCAGACCACCACCACCACCACAGACTACTACCAGACCACCACCACAGACTACTAACCAGGCCACCACCACAGACTACTAACCAGACCACCACCACAGACTACTAACCAGACCACCACCACCACCACAGACTACTAACCAGACCACCACCACCACAACAGTCTACTAACCAGACCACCAACACAGACTACTACCCAGACCACCACCACCACAGACTACTAACCAGACCACCACCACCACCACACACTACTAACCAGACTACCAATACCAGCTGCAGCTATTGGCCCATACGAGACAGCTGCTATTGGCCCATACGAGACAGCTGCTATCGGCCCATACGAGGCAGCTGCTATTGGCCCATACGAGGCAGCTGCTATTGGCTCATACGAGGCAGCTGCTATTGGCCCATACGAGGCAGCTGCTATTGGCTCATACGAGGCAGCTGCTATTGGCTCATACGAGGCAGCTGCTATTGGCCCATACGATAGCAGCTGCTATTGGCTCATACGAGGCAGCTGCTATTGGCCCGTACGATAGCAGCTGCTATTGGCTCATACCAGGCAACTGCAATTGGCCCATACGAGACAGCTGCTATCGGCCCATACGAGACAGCTGCTATTGGCCCATACGAGGCAGCTGCTATTGGCTCATACGAGGCAGCTGCTATTGGCCCATACGAATAGCAGCTGCTATTGGCTCATACCAGGCAGCTGCTATTGGCTCATTACGAGGCAGCTGCTATTGGCCCATACGAGGCAGCTGCTATTGGCCCATACGATAGCAGCTGCTATTGGCTCATACGAGGCAGCTGCTATTGGCCATACGAGGAAGCTGCTATTGCTATTTGTTTGGTCTGAGTTAAAATATTTGTTTAATTACATTCTGGTAACTGCTAAACTAGTCAACCTGTCCTCGTCCCCACCCTCACAGACTTGTTCGGCTCAAGGCATATTGTTAAGTTCCTCTTCAGTAAATACAGAGATAAAGTATTTATTAAAAATACTACTCATCTCTTCGTCATTATCCGTTATCTGACCTGTCTCAGTTTTTAATGGACCTATCCTTTCCCTAATCTTTGATATAACTGAAAAACCCCTTTAGGATTTGTCTTTGATTGCCCTGCTATGCGAACTTCATAGTTTCTTTTTGCCCTCCTTATTATCTCTCTTTTTTTAATATTTCTAACCTTTGTATGAATTTCTGTTCTAAACTGACTTCCTCATTCTTAGTCCTTTTGTACCACGCTCTTTCTACCTATAAGGTTCTTCAGATCCTTTGTTATCCATTGCGGGTCATTAGTATTCGATCTATTCAGTTGTGTATTGTATACTACGTTCCTGTGAAATCTAGTGAGTAGTAGAGATGAAGATAGTGAGTAGTGAAGATGAAGTTCTTATATAGTTGAGGCAGTTGCCACATGAAAGACTGATTAAAAAGATAGAGGCCCATGGTATTGGAGTTGCTATATTAAAAATTGGGGTGCTATAGAAAGGCGAAGAATTAGGGGTGACATGATAGAGGTGTACAAGTGAATGAATGGGCATAACAAAGGGGATATTAATAGGGTATTAAAAGTAACAACACAAGACAACACGAAACAGTGGATATATATATTGGATGAGTTTACATTTAAGAAAGACCTGGCTAAATACTGGTTCGGTAACAGGGTTGTTGATTTGTGGAACCAATTATCGCTTAACGTGTTGGAGGCGAGGTGTAAGATTTTCTTCCTCAAAGATTTCCTTGTCACCTCTCACCTTCACCTCACCTCTCTTTAGACTATATATAGAAAGAAGTCTCCTTCTTTCATCACAATCGACTTGAGAACGGTACAGGACAGACCAAACCTTTGTCGTACCTTCATTGTCTACTGTGTGGTTTGGTCAACTCTGGTCCATCTTGACTAATATTTGTTATCTAGGATATTAATATCAAGTTAACGGGACTAGTCAGTGGCTTACAAGAATTTAACGGGTCAGAGGCTTACCAAGAGTCAAGATGAAACTTCTCGGTTCAGGGACGTATGGGACGGTGTCCCTCATGGACTGGGACGGTCAGCCAGCAGCGCTGAAAGTAGCAAAATCTTCAGAGTTTTCCGAGATGTTTGAAAGAGAAGGTAACGTGCTCTCGTTACTGAATGGTGCAGGAGGCGCCCCTTTGTTGTTGCATAGGTCAGTGAATCCACCATCACTTGTGACCACCTATAAAGGCAACCAGACCCTACTTGATGTCTTGAGAAATCCACAGTATGACCTACTTGACGTAGGACTTCAGGTTGGTATAAAGCTAAATGAGATCCATGAAGCCGGCTTAGTACACAATGATATAAAGTGTGATAACATCATGATCCAAGGTCCGCCTCACAAACCAAACATTAGCATAATAGATTTTGGTTTTGCGTCCAAAAACAAGGTCAAAATTTTCCTTGAAGGACACCCTTGTATTCATACAACATATGCCCCCGAAGTCCTTCAGAAAAAGGAAAGTACTTTTGCCTCAGACGTATATTCTTATGGGAAATTAATGTTGGAGATAACGAAGCTGTTACCCAAGCAACACCCGTCCCTCGATAAGTTGCTTCGCGAAGCAACACACAAGACCCCAAGGAGGCGCCCAACCCTTCCTATTTTCCTGCGACGCTTAAGGGAATCCATTGACAAAATTTCCACGAAACCGGAAAGTCCCCCCAAAAGCAGGTTACCAGTGCGACATCTGAGAGTGTAAACATCCAACACGGCAAGAAAATGCGACAACGCCGGACAAAACGCGGAGCCCAAGAGGAATCGGCGCACTTTTTAAATATTATATTCTTGGAATTTATTGCATTTTTTAATAAAGTATATCAGTTTTAATTTGTTTTTACTATACTACTACGTTTAATAATGTGTGTGTGTTATGGATGGGAGGGGGGTGTAATATATGTGTAATAGGCAATACATAATAAGAACATAAGAATAAAAGAAACTGCAGATGGCCAATTGGCCCATACAAGGCAGCTAGTATTTATAACTATCCAATTCCGCTCATAAACATGTCCAACCCACGTTTGAAGCAATCGAAGGAGCCCCACCTCCACCACGTTACGCAGTAATTGGTTCCACAAATCAACAACCCTGTTACCAAACCAGTATTTACCCAGGCCTTTCTTAAATCTAAACATTGTTTCGTGTTCTGTATTGTGTTGATACTTTTAATATCCCCATTGTTATGACCATTCATCCACCTGTACACCTCTATCATGTCACCCCTAACTCTTTTTTGTCTTTCTATAGCAAAGACGCCATTTTTTAATATAGAACCCCAAATTTAAAATGTAGCAACTCCAATACCATGAACCTCTATATTTTTAATCAGTCTTTCATGCGGCACTATCAAAAGCTTTGATAAAGTCAAGGAACACAACATCACAAACCTTACCACTATCTTCTTTCTTCCTAGTTGTTGTTCTTAGTAACAAGACCAGGTGGTGTTCTTCAGCTATATCTTGCTCTGTTAGGGCCCCATTTAGATTATGCAGTTCAGTTTTGGTCGCCGTACTATGGAATATATATAAATTCACTTGAACGTGTCCAGCGTAGGATGACAAAGTTAATTCCCCAAATCTTTCACATGAAGAAAGATTAACAAAGCTTAAATTGCATTCGAAGAGTTGGGTGTCATCTAGGATATTATAGCAGGTTATCATCTACGATAATATAGTAGGTTATCATCTAGGATATTATAGTAGGTTATCATCTAGGATATTATAGCAGGTTATGATCTAGGTTGTCATCTAGGATATTATAGCAGGTTTCATCTAGGATATTATAGCAGGTTCTCATCTAGGATATTATTGCAGGTTATTGTCTAGGATATTATTGCAGGTTATCATCTAGGTTGTCATCTAGGATATTATAACAAGTTGTCATCTAGGATATTATAGCAGGTTATCATCTAGGATATTATAGCAGGTTGTCATCTAGGATATTATAGCAGGTTCTCATCTAGGATATTATAGCAGGTTATCGTCTAGGATATTATTCCAGGTTATCATCTAGGATATTATTGCACGTTATCATAATGGTTATCATCTAGAATATTATAGCAGGTTATCATTTAGGTTGGCATCTTGGATATTATAGCAGGTTGTCATCTAGGATAATATAGCAGGTTATCATATATGTTGTCATCTAGGATATTATAGCAGGTTATCATCTAGGATATTATAGCATGTTATCATCAAGGATATTATACCAGGTTGTCATCTTGGAAATAATAGCAGGTTGTCATCTTGGATATTATAGCAGGTTATCATCTAGGATATTATACCAGGTTATCATCTAGGATATTATAGCAGGTTATCATCTAGGATATTATAGCAGGTTGTCATCTAGGGTATTATAGCAGGTTGTCATCTAGGATATTATAGCAGATTGGCATCAAGGATATTATAGCAGGTTGGCATCAAGGATATTATAGCAGGTTGTCATCTAGGATATTATAGCAGGTTGTCATCTAGGATATTATAGCAGGTTGGCATCAAGGATATTATAGCAGGTTGTCATCTAGTATATTATAGCAGGTTGTCATCTAGGATATTATAGCAGGTTGTCATCTAGGATATCATAGCAGGTTATCATCTAGGTTGTCATCTAGGATATTATAGCAGGTTGTCATGTAGGATATTATAGCAGATTATCTTCTAGGATATTATAGCAGGTTATCATCTAGGATATTATAGCAGGTTATCATCTAGGATATTATAGCAGGTTATCGTCTAGGATATTATAGCAGGTTATCTAGGATATTATAGCAGGCTGTCATCTAGGATATTACAACAGGTTATCTATGATATTATAGCAGGTTGTCATCTAGGATATTATAGCAGGTTATCATCTAGTATATTATAGCAGGTTGTCATCTAGGATATTATAGCAGGTTGTAATCTAGGATATTACAGCAGGTTATCATCTAGGATATTATAGCAGGTTGTCATCTAGGATATTATAGCAGGTTATCATCTAGGATATTATAGCAGGTTGTCATCTAGGATATTCTAGCAGGTTATCATCTAGGATATTATAGCAGGTTGACATCTAGGATATTATAGCAGGTTGTTATCTAGGATATTATTGCAGGTTGTCATCTAGGATATTATTGCAGGGTGTCATCTAGGATGTTATAGCTGGGTGTCTTCTAGGATATTATAGCAGGTTGTCATCTAGGATATTATAGCAGGTTGTCATCTAGGATATTATAGCAGGTTGTCATCTAGGATATTATAGCAGGTTGTCATCTAGGATATTATAGCAGGTTAACAGAGTAGTCCTCGATCGCTTGGCCCCCCCCCCCCCACTCCCTTTGGTTTGGCGCTTTCCCCTGATAGTTCCTTTCCCTTCCCCCCTCTCCTCTTTCATATAATATATTAAGGAGTAATGAAACTACTGTTTTGTATAAGTAAATTTTTGTTATTAACACATTAGGTACATTTGCATTTGTGAGTTACCCTAGACTACATGAAGGGGAGTACAGTGTCAAAAAGTTAGCTTCGTGTTAAACATCCTTATCACACAGGATGGTTAGTCATTCAGGGTCATATGTTCAGTAGCCTGCACTGGCAAATTTTGAGTGCAATATGAGGATATCTTCAAGAACACGAGAGAGAATAAAGTAATTGCAAAGCTCCAGGTACCTCATGCCAACTGGTCTGAAAGGTCTAATAACTGGGCATTCGGTGATGTAGTGTGGGAGATCATGCAGCAGTTCCTGCTCACAGAGTTTGCACCTAGAGTGCTCAGGATTGGGAGGTCCGTCACCTGTAGCCACCTACCACAGGTAACGGTAGCCACCTGCCACAGGTAACGGTAGCCACCTGCCACAGGGAACGGTAGCCACCTGCCACAGGTAACGGTCGCCACCTGCTACAGGTAACGGTAGCCACCAGCTACAGGTAACGGTCGCCACCTGCCACAGGTAACGGTAACCTGATCCTGATAACCACTGTCTCGCACAGTCTGGTGGACGTTTTGTGCTGCCCATAAATATAGGTTTCAGATCTGAACAAATCAGGCGGGACCAAAGAGCCAAAGCTCAACTCTGCAACCACAACTAGGTGAGTACAGAGACAGGGAAGCATACATGCATGTAGACAGAGAGACAGGGAAGCATATATGCATGTAGACAGAGAGACAGGGAAGCATACATGCATGTAGGCAGAGAGACAGGGAAGCATACATGCATGTAGGCAGAGAGACAGGGAAGCATACATGCATGTAGGCAGAGAGACAGGGAAGCATACATGCATGTAGACAGAGAGACAGGGAAAGCATACATGCATGTAGACAGAGAGACAGGGAAGCATACATGCATGTAGGCAGAGAGACAGGGAAGCATACATGCATGTAGGCAGAGAGACAGGGAAGCATACATGCATGTAGGCAGAGAGACAGGGAAGCATACATGTATGTAGACAGAGGCAGGGAAGGAGTCATTAATGCCAGTAAACAGACGGGTAGGGATGGAAGCATGGAGACGGGCAAGCCTTGTGGGAGAGGATCATTCATTGATTTTAATGGAATGGAGCGGGAAGAGGAATATGTTGGGGGAGGGAGGGTAATAGGGGCTCTCCTTCCCTACTTCTTTGTTATTGTTGGGGATACCTGTTGGGGTTATTGTTGTTGGGGACTCGTTGGAACCTGTGGTTGGAGGCGTTCGTTTGGGTTTAAACTGTTAGTAGATAGTGGTATGGGAATTGTTATGGAGGAAGGAGGTAATAAAAGTATGTGGGAGAAACAACTTGGCAAATAATATATACATATATATATATATATATATATATATATATATATATATATATATATATATATATATATATATATATATATATATATATATATATAGGGTGTTATATATGTGTAATAGGTAATACATAATAAGAACATAATAAAGGTAACTGCATAATTCCTACTGGCCCATACGAGGCAGCTCCTATTTATAACCACCCAATCCCACTCATAATCATGTCCAACCCACGTTTGAAACAATCGAGGGACCCCACCTCCACCACGTTATGCAGTAATTGGTTCCACAAATCAACAACCCTGTTACCGAACCAGTATTTACCCAAGTCTCCTAAATCTAAATTTATCCAATATGTCCATTCATCCACTTGTAATCCTTTATTATGTCAACCCCAACTCTTTGCCTTTCCAGTGAATGCAATTTAAGCTTTGTTCATCTCTCTTCATATGACAGGTTTCTAATTTGGGGAATTGACTTTTGTCATCCTACGCTGGACACGTTCAAGGGAATTTATATCCATTCTATAGTACGGCGACCAAACCTGAACTGCATAATCAAAATGGGGCCTAACAGAACAAGGTGTATTGTTACTAACGCTTCGATTAATAAATCCCAGTGACCTATTTGCCATATTACGAACATTCATGCATTTAAATTTTGTTTTAAATCTTACTAGTCATAACTCCCAGATCCCTTATGCAATCCGACATCGCAATCTCAACACCATCTAACTCTTATCATCATTACCTAGCCTCAAAACTTAACGTTTATCAGCATTAAACTGCATCTGCCAATCTTTTGACCATTTCAAATCCCTATATAGATCAAATTGAAGTGATAGTGAGTCTGCTGTGTCTATTTACCTCCCGATTTTTGTATCAGCAAATTTCCAAATGTTGCTACTCGAACCTGAATCTAAATCATTTATATCTATAATAAACCATAGAGGTGCCAGGACAGAGCTTTGAGATACTTCACTTACAACATTTTCCCACTCTGACTAAATCCCATTTATACTAACTCCCTGTTTCCTTTGGTATAGCCATACCCTAATCCAACTTAATATAGCACCGCCAATACCATGAGCCTCTATCTTTTTATTCAGTCTTACATGTGGCACTGTATCAAAAGCTTTGCTAAAGTCAAAGTACACAACATCACAATCCTTACCACTATCAACTGCCTCAACTATGCTGGAATAAAATTATAGCAAATTTGTTAAACATGAACGGCAATTTGTAAAACCGTGTTGTGAAACATTTATTATGTTTTTCAAGATGAAGACGAATTGTATTTGCAATTATCGATTCAAGTTACTTTCCCACAATAGGCGTTAGGCTAATTGACCGATAGTTTGACGCAAGTGATCTTTCTCCTTAAGCACTTTGTACCACATTAGCTACCTTCCATGACTCTGGCACTCTGCCTGACTATTGATTTATTAAATATGGTAGACAATGGCTCGCAAAGGTCCTCTTTGCATTCTTTAAGCACCCTGATTTTGACTGTTGGCGCCGGAGGCGGCTAGTTTATTGTGCACCCCATACCCATCCTGTGAGCGGTAGCGCAGAAAGCATTACAGAGGGCACAAAAGGTCTTTATCAGACCTCATCTTATATTATTACAAACAATTTCATCTATCCTTCACACCTTATAGTTACAATGTCAGCTAGTTACAGAGAAAGTGCTATTTCAAGAGCTATATATTTACAGTAAGTCATCATACATTATTGTTAGGTTTTATCGCTAATACATAATAGTTTGACCAATGGAGATAGAAATAGGGTAGCTTCTGTTTATTATTAGTCTTCACAATACACTACTTGTTTCTTCATTTCATATGTCGTTCATCTACTGTAAGCGAAATATGGATACAGTGCATGGATTTCAGGTAATTTATCCATGGTAATAAGATAGGTTGCCATATCATACAGAATGAGCTTAGATTTATCTCTAAATGACTCAATTTTACTACAATCCAAGATATAGTGTTCGAATGTAATGCGGGGGTAATGATGTTGGACGAGTTAAGAGTGAGGAACTAATACAGAGATTCAGGACAGCCATTGAATTAGTTAGGAGCAAGGGAGGAATCCCGATCATATGTGGCATTCTTCCAAGAAAGGGAGTGGGAATGAATGGATGTCGAGGGCACTTGGTGTAAATTGCCGGCTAGAAAGATATTGCAAATCAAATGCAATATCTTTCATAGACAACTGGGAACACTTCTATGGAAGAAATGAAATGTATGCTCGTGATGGGGTGCATCTATCGAGAGCTGGGGTTGTTGCTGTTGCGAACTCGTTGGAAGAAGTGGTTAGAGGTGTTTGGGTTTAAACTGTTAGTAGATAGAGGTATGGGAATTGATTTGGAGGAAGGAAGTAATAAAAGTATGTGTTTGTGGGAGAAAGGAATTGGCAAAATGATCAGGGAAAGAGAAGGGCCTCAAAATAACAATTCACTTAGCGTATATTACACTAACAGTGGAAGTCTAAGAAATAAAATTAACGAATTAAATGCTCTTGTCTGCACAGAAAAATAGATATTATTGCACTTACTGAAACGTGGATGAATGTAGAAAATAGAGAACTATTAGCTGAATATCAAATAAATGGATTTAAACTATTTCACACAGTTAGATATATTAGACGAGGAGGTGGAGTAGCCATATATGTTAGGGACAATTTGAAATGTAGTCTCAAAGAAGGAATCAAAACTGAGCCACACACAGAAACTATTTGGATAGAATTAAACGAAAAAGCAAATAATATTATAATAGGAGTTATATATAGGCCACCAAATTTAGACAGAATGGAAGCAAAGCATCTATGGGATGAAATATCTAGGGCATCTAGATCTAACAGTATTTATGTCATGGGTGACTTTAATTTTAGTGGAATAAACTGGTTGAACAAAACAGGGAATAGTGAAGCAGAAGATTTTCTAGAATTAATTGACGATTGCTTTCTTACGCAACACATTAAGGAACCAACACGGGAAAATAATATTTTAGATTTAGTGTTAACTAACAGGGAAACACAAATTAATGACATCGAAATAGGGAGTGAGCTAGGGAACAGTGATCACAAAGAAATCAGATTTACCATAGAATGGAATAGACCTGTAGGAGAAAATTCTGTTAAAGTGCCAGATTTTCGAAAAGCTGATTTTAATAGCATAAGAATTTTTTTGGGTCAAATTGATTGGAAAGTCTTGGGTATGGGGTGTGGGCCGGTCTTGGAGCGAGACATGAACCCAGCGATAGGTGACGTAATTGGGGATTTCGATGTGGATTCAATATATAACTTATTTAAGAATATTCTAGGGAAGGATAGGTCCATTAAAAACTGAGACAGGTCAAATAACAGATAGTGATGAAGAGATGTGTAGTATTTTTAATAAATATTTTGTATCTGTATTTACTAAAGAGGAACTTAACAATATGTCTTCAGCCGAACAAGTCTATGTGGGTGGGGACGAGGACAGGTTGACGAGTTTAGCAGTTACCAGGGAGGATGTTCTTAAACAAATAGTAAAACTCAAAGCAAACAAATCCCCAGGGCCGGATGAAGTGTTTGCCAGGGTGCTTAAAGAATGCAAAGAGGAGCTTTGTGACCCACTGTCAACCATATTTAATAAATCAATAGAGTCAGGCAGAGAGCCAGAGTTTTGGAAAGTTGCTAATGTGATACCAGTTTTTAAGAAAGGAGATAGATCACTTGCGTCTAACTATCGACCAATTAGCCTAACGTATATTGTGGGAAAGTTACTCGAATCTATAATAGCAAATAAAATTCGTCTTCATCTTGAAAAACTTAAATTAATAATTGAGTCGCAACATGGTTTTATAAATGGCCGTTCATGTTTAACAAATTTGTTATCTTTTTATTCTAGCATAGTTGAGGCAGTTGATAGTGGTAAGGATTGTGATGTTGTGTACCTTGACTTTAGCAAAGCTTTTGATACAGTGCCACATGAAAGACTGATTAAAAAGATAGAGGCTCATGGTATTGGGGTGCTATATTAAGCTGGATTAGGGCATGGCTATACCAAAGGAAACAGAGAGTTAGTATAAATGGAGTCAAGTCAGAGTGGGAAAATGTTGTAAGTGGAGTGCCTCAAGGCTCTGTCCTGGGACCTCTGTTGTTTATAATATATATAAATGATTTAGATTCAGGTTTGAGTAGCAACATTTGCAAATTTGCCGATGATACGAAAATCGGTAGGGAAATTAATTCGGAGGAGGACTCACTATCACTTCAGGTTGATCTAGAAAGGGTTTTGAAATGGTCAAAGGATTCGCAGATGCAGTTTAATGCTGATAAATGTAAAGTTCTGAGGCTAGGTAGTGATGATAGAGTTACAAGATACGAGCTAGATGGTGTTGAGATTGCGAAGTCGGATTGCGAAAGGGATCTGGGAGTTATGATTAGTAAGAATTTAAAACAAAAGGATCAATGCATGAATGTTCGTAATAAGGCAAATCGGACACTCGGATTTATTAATCGCAGCGTTAGTAACAAGACACCTGGTGTGTTTCTCAAGCTATATCTTGCTCTAGTTAGGCCCCATTTAGATTATGCAGTTCAGTTTTGGTCGCCATATTATAGAATATATATAAATTCACTTGAACGTGTCCAGCGTAGGATGACTAAGTTAATTCCCCAAATTAGAAATCTTTCATATGAAGAAAGATTAACAAAGCTTAAGTTGCATTCACTGGAAAGGCGAAGAGTTAGGGGTGATATGATAGAGGTTTACAAGTGGATGAATGGACATAACAAAGGGGATATTTAATAGGTATTAAAAGTATCAACACAAGACAGAACACGAAACAATGGGTATAAATTGGATAAGTTTAGATTTAGGAAAGACTTGGGGAAATACTGGTTCAGTAACAGGGTTGTTGATTTGTGGAACCAATTGCCGCGTAACATTGTGGAGGTAGGGTTCCTCGATTGTTTCAAGCATGGGTTGGACAAGTATATGAGTGGGATTGGGAGTTTATAAATAGGAGCTGCCTCGTATGGACCAATAGGCCTTCTGCAGTTGCCTTTGTTCTTATGTAATGTGTGTCCCTGTCTTTATCCACACACTTTACACTTTACTTCATCTAGATTCCTATACAAGCCGAACTGCCAGAGATACTAATAGCCAAGTCTTATATGAGCTCTGACAACATCTGTTAGTCTACTTACTTTGTTACTTGCCCCATATACATGTTTTGTATGCTTATAAATAGGGTGCTTATAAATAGGAGCTGCCTCGTATGGGCCAATAGGCCTTCTGCAGTTACCTTTGTTCTTTTGTTCAATGTTGTCAATAATTTCGAGTGCTACCAGTATTGATACCAACTCGGCTTGCATTGTGAATGCCCAGTTACTAATTCGGATATTTCTTTGAATTGTGCTGCCATCGGGCTGATGAGCAATAACAGCACTTCCTGCCCTTCCTGTAACTGTATTGAGTGATCCGTCAGTGTATATGGTCTGTGCAATGTTGTTTTCAGCTTGTATATTGTGAAAGTGTTCTATGGTGCTTAATTTAGCAGCAAGCTGAGAATGAGGGTTGTTTGTGATTAGTTTCTTGGTGGGGTATGCAGGGGTCAGGATGTCAAAAGGTACTATCTGCCAGAGTGGAAGGAAGTGCTGTACTCTTTCATCTGTATATACATCGTGCAGTCCCATCATTTTAATATGAGTGGCAGTTCTTTGAATCCATTTAGACTCGCTGTTTCCATTTCGTATATTTTCTAAAAGGTCAACTGACACAATGTTGTTTTTGTTATCTCGCAGAAGCTTTAGTCCCATCATAAGATTAATTTCAAATATTCTGCCTCGAATGCTAAGTATATTTAATTCTTTCCGCATGTTGAGAACTTTGGTAGTTATAGGACAGCCAAGTATAATTCTGAGTGCTTCATTTTGCATTTTTTCCAGTCTATCAATACTTTTGCCCTTTTTCATGACTAAAGCTGGTGCATGATAGTCTATCAGATACCTTATATATGCAAAGTATGCATTTTTGCTATTCTAATATTAACACCGTATTTAGGGCTGTACCGCACTACAGTTCTGAGAGCCCTGAGCCTGTCTCTGCACTGTTGATGTAACTTATTTACTGCAGTTGAGGTACAAGGGACAGACACACCAAGGTATTTGAAAGAAGAGACATAGTCTATTGGTATAGTATCTATTTTAAGTTATCGTAGTCCTCTTTTGCGATTGCCAATTTGTCTGTTAAATACCTTAGTTTTAGCAGCGTTGATTACAAGATCCTGGCTCTCATAAGCTGTATGTACACAATTTAAGATTGTTTGCATTTCGCGGTGGGTTTTAGTATGTACAAGGAAGTCATCTGCATAGCTGATAGTGATGTTTGCCGGACTAGTTGGGATTGATTTTAGTAAAGCATTAATTAGAACATTAAGCAAGATAGGACTTAGTACTCCTCCTTGTGGGGTGCCTAGTTGCATTAATTTAGTTTTATTCTTGTAGCCTTGGAACAGTGCAGAGGACTTCCGGTTGGTAAGATAGCCCCGTATTCATTGTAATAATTGTCCACCTATATCCATTCTCGCTAATTCATACATAATCACTTCCTTATTAGCAATATCAAAGACATTTTTTAAATCAAGAAATGTTGTGTACTTGTGCCTTTTATCTCCATGAACAGTAAGAAAGGTTGTGATACAGTTGTGTAAACTTTTACCATGTGTGAAACCTTTGATATCAGGTGACATGTGCTCTTTAACTCTATACAATAATCTATTAAGCACCATTGTCTCAAAGGTTTTGCACATGCAACTGGTCAGTGAGATGGGACGAAAAACATCAGGTTGGCCAGGCTTTGGTACAGGTACAGTAAGACTGGTGGTCCATGATACAGGCAACTGCCCAGTGACATAGCTGGCATTAAACAATTCTAATAATGGGTTACCTGGTACACGATGTAGGAATCTTAGAATATCATAGGTGATACCGTCCTCACCAGGAGCAGTGCTACTGCCCCTTGAGAGGGCTGCATCCAATTCATAATCTGTATATGGAACATCACATTCATCATGTTGCTTACTCAACATGAAATCTATGAGAGCATTTCTGTCTGTTGACCTCGCCTACAATTTCTCCCTAGTGCTAGCTGGTAACATTCCAAAGCTGGAAGCCTAAGCCCATTTTGTAATTAACTGATTGGTTTTCTGTAGCGGGTTTGGGTGTGTAACTTGTCTAATATTTTTATCAATAATTTTGATAATGCCTTTCCAGGCTTCGCCCAGGGGAGTATGAAGGTTAAGTCCACTAACAAAACCTTCCCATTCATTTTGTCTGAGTTTAGTCATTCTCTCCCTTGCTGCTGCAAGCACAGCCTGAAACAGTTTTAACATTAGAGGAGTTCTAAGGCTTTTTTATGCTTTACCCGCTTGTCTAGCAATTGATTTAAGTTCTTTCAGTTTAGCATCATCATAATACTGGTTGTGTCTGACCTGCTTGCCGGTACGTCTTTTCGACTTGTGTGACTCACTATTTTTGATGGCCTCATAAGTTTTATTCACGAGGTCATCATAAATCTGTTGTACATTCTCAGGCTCATAATTGTTATACCAATGTGCTAGGCCACATTGGGTATAACAATGTGAGTATAATAATATAGGTCAATATTAGCCACGTGTATGTTAGCTGTTATGGCTAAATGTTCAGACATCAAGTCATCCATGATATCAGTTTCATTAGTTGAGTATGACAGGTTAAAGCCAATGCACCTATCAAGCATTCCTCCATATATGTGCGTTGGTTGATTCTTACTGATAATTTGAACATCATCATTTGCCAACAATCTTCTCCCGTTGGTGTTTGTGAGGTGATCCCTAATTGTTTGTGTTAGGCATTTAAATTCCCAATTATGATCGTAGGGTCAGTATGTGCAAAATTAGGTAAGTCAGTATACTGGAGGAGGCCAGTAGGTGCATAGACAATCAAAACATTAAGTGTAGAGTTACCAACGTGTACCCGGATACCATGATAGTGGAACCCCTCTCGTTGTTGGGCGGGAAGTGGTTCATGTAGCAGGGATTTTTTAACATACATGAGACACGTATTCTCTGATCTGGGATTATAACACTGATAACTAGGCAGATTCTGCGGGGTTTTACCTGCGGGAGTTAGGGTTTCTTGGAGGCAGACAATATCTACGTCTTCAGTCAGAACCTTATGATGGAGGTCTGAATACCGTTTTCTAAGAGAAGCAATATGCCAACTGAGTATCTTGATGACATTGTGCTATTTTTATGAGTTTGAGAGGGCACCATTGTTCATTGTTTTTAGTTTATCAGTCTGCGGTGTCACAAGAACAAGTATATCTCGATAATGTTTGTAGCACATTATTACGGTATATTTTTCCCCCTTCGGTCAGCACATTACCTGTCACCAGTTTTCTAATATTGTTCCGGCGGAACCATCTGGGATGTGGCATGTACGGTCCGAGGCGGTCATCCACGTCCAGTTGCACTTCTTCATTATCACTACATGCGTCACTGGTTTCAATTTGATTTTTATCACAATCACTTTCATCATCATTTCCACTACTATTTTCCTTCAAATCGATTTTATCAGCACCTGTGTTCACATCATGATCACCTTCATTTTCATTAACATTCTCACTCTCACTGGCATTTTGCTCATTACAATGATCAGTGGCTTCGTAATACTCATCGACAACACTGCGTTTCTACGTGGAGTAGTTGACCTCTGTTCATAGTGCACGGCGGTGATGAGGCTGGGGTGTGGGGAGCCGTGGTAGGTGGGCCCAGCTGGCGTGAGGGCTGGGACACCCCCCAGCTGGGGTCTTCCCTGGGGTACTGGCCGCCTGAGAGCACATGGTGGTACCCCAGGGTGGTGTGTCCTACACTCATTTAATACTCTCACAGTTTCCTGAAGAGTGGTTATCGTCAACTTTTGGTGCATGATTTCCTTATTTTGTTCAGTTATTTGCATGCTCAGCTTTTCCACAATTTTGCTTTATCTTTCTACTGTATTCTTATCTGGTTACCTGGTTGATGGGGTTCTGGGAGTTCTTCTACTCCCCAAGCCCGGCCCGAGGCCAGGCTTGACTTGTGAGAGTTTGGTCCACTAGGCTGTTGCTTGGAGCGGCCCGCAGGCCCACATACCCACCACAGCCCGGTTGGTCCGGCACTCCTACGAGCAATAAACAGTTTGCAATCAAGTAATAACGTGCTTGTCTTGCAAGCTAGACGTAGATATATAAGAATACTTAGCAAGAGGGTAAATATAAAAATGTTGTGGATTCCTTCTCACATTGGCATGCAGGAACATGATAAAGTTGACGCCCTTGCTAAGGCTGCAGTAAATAAAGACAGTATTGAACGGAATCTTGAGTTATCAAATAGGTCCCTTAAAAGTGTCATTAGACGAGAACGCCTGGATGAATTTGAAGAAAGTAGAACAGTGCAAACTGGAACTAGCAGGTCCATTGTTCATCACAATGAAATGTGTGAAGTAAAACATGTGTATGGGGCAAGTAACAAAGTCAGTAGACTACCAGATGTTGTCACAGCTCGTATAAGACTTGGCTACAAGTATCTCTGGCAGTTCGGCTTGTATAGGGATCTAGATGAAGTAAAGGGTAAAGTGTGTGGACAAAGACAGGGACACACACTCGAACAATATATCTTGGATTGTAGTAAAATTGAGCCATTTAGAGATAAATCTAAGCTCGCTCTGTATGATATGGCAACCTATCTTATTACCATGGATAAATTACCTAAAATCCTTGCACTGTACCCACATTTCGCTTCCAGTAGATGAACGACATATGAGATTCAGAAACAAGTAGTGTATTGTGAAGACTAATAATAAAGAGAAGCTCCCTATGACTCTGTAATATCCCCATTGGTCAAACTATTATGTATTAGCGATAAGACCTACCATTAATGTATGATGACTTGCTGTAAATCTGTAGCTCTTGTAATAGCACTTTCTCTGTAACTAGCTGACATTGTAACTATAAGGTGTGAAGGATAGAAGAAATTGTTTATGTAATAATCTAAGATGAGATCTGATAAAGACCTTTTGTGCCCTCTGTAATGCTTTTGCGCTACCGCTCACAGGATGAGTATGGGGTGCACAATAAACTAGCCGCCTTCGGCGGCAACAATCAAATCAAATTCTTGGAGGAATAAATCTAGTTTCCTCTTGAAGATGTCCACGGTTGTTCCGGCAATATTTCTTATGCTCGCTGGGAGGGCGTTAAACAACCGTGGACCTCTGATCTTTATACAGTGTTCTCTGATTGTGCCTATTTCACCCCTGCTCTTCACTGGTTTTATTCTGTATTTTCTTCCATATCGTTCACTCCAGTACGTTGTTATTTTACTGTGTAGATCTGGTACCTGGCCCTCCAGTATTTTCCAGGTGTATATTATGTGATATCTCTCTCGTCTTCTTTCTAGTGAGTACATTTGGAGGGCTTTGAGACGATCCCATTAATTAGGTGCTTTATCACGTCTATGCGTGCCTTATATGTTCTCTGAATTCCCTCTATTTGACGAATCTCTCCTGCTCTGAAGGGGGAAGTGAGTACTGAGCAGTACTCAAGACGGGACAACACAAGTGACTTGAAGAATACAACCACTGTGATGGGATCCCTGGATATGAAAGTTCTCGTAATCATTTTTCTGGTTGTCGCAATATTTGCTTGTTATTCTTCAGCTCAGCAATTGTCTGATCCGGGTCCCCCGACCAACATATATTGGTAGAGACTGCAACTGTGTCACTCGAGCTACCCACTATGGCGTTGGGGTGGTTGGGTAAATTAGGAAAGGGTGACTAAGTGACTGGTGGTAGCACCGCACATGAGCCAGGGTGGTTACTGGCGCCCCCTGCTGGTGTAACTCGGGCAGTCCGTCTCGGCGGGAGTGTAGCATAGTCCTCATGCCAGGGTGGGGACACTCTTCACGTGACAGTTGGCAACCCCTCAGTTCCAGTGTTTCACTATTTTTGGCCACTGTGCTCCCTGGCAGTGGCCACACCACTCATCATACCTACCTACCTTGAAGCAACCTTGAGGTGCTTCCGGGGCTTAGTGTCCCCGCGGCCCGGTCGTCGACCAGGCCTCCTGGTTGCTGGACTGATCAACCAGGCTGTTAGACGCGGCTGCTCGCAGCCTGACGTATGAGTCACAGCCTGGTTGATCAGGTATCCTTTGGAGGTGCTTATCCAGTTCTCTCTTGAACACTGTGAGGGGTTTGCCAGTTATGCCCCTTATGTGTAGTGGAAGCGTGTTGAACAGTCTCGGGCCTCTGATGTTGATAGAGTTCTCTCTCAGAGTACCTGTTGCACCTCTGCTTTTCAACGGGGGTATTCTGCACATCCTGCCATGTCTTCTGGGTCTCATGTGGTGTTATTTCTGTGTGCAGGTTTGGGACCAGCCCCTCAATTATTTTCCACGTGTAAATTATTATGTATCTCTCCCGCCTGCGCTCAAGGGAGTACAGATTTAGGCTCTTTAGTCGGTCCCAGTAATTTAGATGTTTTTACTGAGTGGATTCTAGCAGTAAAGGATCTCTGCACGCTCTCTAGGTTAGCAATTTCTCCAGCTTTGAAAGGGGCTGTCATTGTGCAGCAGTACTCCACTCTAGATAGCACAAGCGTTTTGAAAAGTATCATCATCGGTATAGCATCTCTAGTGTGAAAAGTTCTTGTTATCCAACCTGTCATTTTTCTTGCAGTTGTGACGGCTACTTTATTGTGTTCTTTAAAGGTAAGGTCTTCCGACATGAGTACACCCAGGTCCTTTACATTGCCTTTTCGTTCTATGTTATGATTTGCCTGCGTTTTGTACGTGGTTTCTGTTTTATATTTTCAATTTTTCCGTAGCGCATGAGCTGAAACTTATCCTCGTTGAATACCATATTATTTTCTGTAGCCCATAGAAAGACCTGATCAACATCTGATTGGAGGTTTGCCGTGTCCTCTATGTTGCCAACTCTCATGAAAATCCTAGTGTCATCTGCAAAGGATGATACAGTGCTATAGGTTGTGTTCTGGTCTATGTCCGATATGAGGATGAGAAAAAGTACTGGAGCAAGCACAGTACCCTGGGGGACTGAGCATCTTCACGGTTGATGGGCTGGATTTTATTTTGTTGACTATTACACATTGGGTTCTGTCAGTCAGGAAATTGTAGATCCATCTGCCTATTTTCCCGGTAATTCCTTTTGAACGCATTTTATGTGCAATAACACCATGGTCACATTTATCAAAAGCTTTTGCGAAATCTGTGTAAATTACATCAGCGTTTTGTTTGTCTTCCATAGCATCTAATGCCATATCATAGTGGTCCAGCAACTGCGACAGGCAAGAGCGCCCTGTTCTGAAACCACGTTGTCCGGGGTTATGGAGATGCTGTGATTCCATGTATTTTGTGATCTTACTTCTTAGCACTCTCTCAAAATTTTTATGATGTGCGATGTTAGTGCTATCGGTCTGTAATTTTTTGCCTCTGCCTTATTTCCTCCTTTATGGAGTGGTGCTATCTCTGCTGTTTTTAGTATGTCAGGGATAACGCCAGTATCTAGGCTTTGTCTCCACAGAATGTGAAGGGCCTGCGATAGTGGTTTTTTACAGTTCTTGATGAATATGGAGTTCCAAGAATCCGGGCCTGGTGCAGAGTGCATAGGCATACTGTTTATGGCTTCTTCAAAATCTAGTGGGGATAGGGCGACGTCTGATATGTGATTTGATGTTGGTATCATATCCATGAAAAATTCATTTGGGTTATCAATCTTTAGTGCATTTAATGGCTCACTGAAAACAGAGTCGTACTGCTTCCTCAGTAACTCGCTCATTTCTTTGTTGTCATCTGTGAAAGTTCCATCTCCCTTTCGCAGGGGCCCGATACTAGATGTGGTTTTTGATCTGATTTTGCATAGGAGAAAAAATATTTCGGATTTCTCTCTATTTCACTGATGGCCTTTTGCTCTCTTTGCCTCTCCTGGGTTTTGTATGATTCTTGTAGCTTGAGTTCAATTGTTTCTATTTCTCTACCTAACCTTCTTCGCTGTTCTTGAGATAGGGTGCGACTCTCAAGTTGTTCCGCGATTCGTTTTCTTCGCCTATATAAGGAACGACGTTCCCGTTCCAATCTGCATCTCTTTCTCTTTTTTTCTTAGGGGTATGCGGTTTGAACATATTTCTAGTGCTACTGAGCTTATTTTTTCCAGGCACTGGTTCAGGTTTGCATTTCCTAGCTGTTCTTCCCAGTTTATTTCTGTGAAGTCCTGGTTTATTTTGCTCCCAGTTTATCCGTTTATTATTGAAGTTGAATTTGCTGAAATCTCCTCCACCGGGAATCTGGACTGGTTTTGAAGGTCCATTTCCCCATGGTTGTCAGAACTTCAATTAAGTTGTGATCTGAGTAACAGGTATTTGTAATCATTATGTTCCCGATCAACTCATCATTATTAGTGAAATGAGGTCCAGTGTGTTCTCCTTCCTAGTTGGTTCTACTATTTGCTGGTTTAAGGCAAACCTATCGCACATCCGTAGCAGGTCATTTGCATGTGCCTGCTCATTTAGGCTACTTCCTGGTATTCTTTCTGATATTACTGTATTAGCCAGGTGCTTCCATTTCAGGTGCCGTAGGTTGAAGTCCCCAAGCAGGATAATGTTCGGAGCTGGATTTGTGAGGTTTTCCAAGCAGTGCTCTATTTTCATTAGTTGGTCTTTTAAACTGCTGAGGGTTTGCCTCCGGTGACTTATATACAAGGACAACAACTACATTTAGGATCTCTATTTTGACTATCAGCACTTCCACCATATCATTTGAGGTGTTTAGCAGCTCAGTACAGATGAGTGTGTCTTTGATGTAGAGGCTGACCCCACCCTGAAGCCGGTGTTTCCTATCACATCTGAAGAGATTGTATTCTGGGATCCATATTTCACCCATCAAGGTAGTCCTTTGTGTGAGTTTCCGTTAGGGCTGCAAACACTGCATTTGCCTCATGAAGGAGACCATCTATAAAATGAACTTTGTTGGATTTGCGTGTTTTTATACCCTGGATGTTGGCAAATATAAATGATGTTATCGTGTTAGTGGAAGTGCTGGATGCTTTAATTGGTGTTAATATCTGAGGCTCTGGTAAGGAGGCCACTGTGTTTGCGTCCTCTCTAGCATTTGACCGAGTTGGTGGTAGAGTCTGGTCATTTTTAGCCATTCTTCTCCTCCTCCTCTTGCTAAAAAATTATCCCGGTTGATGAGTAGTGGCTGTTTTCATAGTGGTAGTCTGTCGGTTTTATTCGCCTGGTACCTCTTATATGAAAAGCTGGGCATTCAGCATTGAAGCACTCTTTCCTGTCCAAAGAGTTCTTGCAAATTTCTGGTGAAAGAATTCACAGCTTTTGGTACATTTACCTGTATTGAGGAGGTTTCTGCACTTTCTAGGGTGATCGTGTGTACATGTTCCATTTATTTCTTCCCGGATTCCCCATGCTTACAGGTAGCCCATCTGTAATACCAACAGATTTTGGGGCCTTGTTTTGTTTGTTTCCCTCTTGCCAGGGACCGCACTCTGCTGCGGCGCCCCCGACACTGTGCTCTGCTCCGGTGCCTGTGACACCGCGCTCTGCTCCGGTGCCTGTGACACCGCGCTCTGCTCCGGTGCCTGCGACACCGCGCACTGCTCAGGGGTCCCCGACTCCGTGCCCTGCTCAGGCATCCCCGACTCCGCGCCCTGCTCAGGCATCCCCGACTCCGTGCCCCTGCTCAGGCATCCCCGACTCCGCGCCCTGCTCAGGCATCCCCGACTCCGTGCCCTGCTCAGGCATCCCCGACTCCGCGCCCTGCTCAGGCATCCCCGACTCCGTGCCCTGCTCAGGCATCCCCGACTCCGCGCCCTGCTCAGGCGCCGCTGCCACAGAGCTCTGTGCTACAGCTGGTTGTACCTTGGTGTCATGTACAGTTTGTTTGAAGACATTAGAAATTGCTATGCAGGCCATTAATTAGTAATTCTCTGTTTTCGGCGGGAGTTTTATCCAGGATTTCCATCAATTTCAAAAAAGTTACATCATCCTTTTTGCAGAGCCAGTACACAGAGTGGTCACTGGGACCATTTCTCCTTGAATTGTTAGTCATGTTGGCACATTTTTTGTGTATGGCTGCTGAACAGAGTGGCATTGAAAGCTCTGTTGGTAATCTACCTTCATGTTGCATTCTATGCACGTTTTTTATCAAAGCCATTTTTTGAACACTTCTGTTCAGTGGTGATGGTCTTACAAGGTGGGGTGTTGACCGGTGGGGGAGTTGACGCGGGTGCTGGCCGTGGGAGCTGGCAGTGGGTGTTGACCGTGGGTGTTTACCAACTTGACATAGGCCTGGAAGAGGCTGTATGGACGGCCACTGTTGCTACCATGTGTCGCACTCTTAATTTGTTTTGTTCACTTGTTAGATTACATTACTTGCATTTTCCCACTAGTTATCATACAGTAGAGGCGTCTAGTTTCTGTGTCTGGGCACTAGTTACCTGAGTACGTTACACTATTTGAAAGAATACACACACAAGAGGGTACTGGGGTGGGCCTACCTCCAAGTGGCCCTTGTTTACATACACCACGACGGACTTATTTTGTGTGTAATTTGTT